>NC_063370.1:8744254-8765061 GCF_021869965.1 Rhincodon typus
CGTCAGCCTTCCTGCTCCTATGATGCTGCTTGGCCTGCTGTGTTCATTCAGCTCTACACCTTGTTTCCTCAGAATATAATCTGGGTCTATGGTATTAGCAGTCCAACAATACTACCACTAGGTCATTGCCTCCCTCAATAACCTTATTGATGTTTATAATATCGTGAGGTGCATAAAAAAGTTGAATGACAAGGGTCTTTTCCCTGGGGTGGGAAAGATCAAGACTAGGAGGCATATTTTTAAGGTGAGAGGAGAAAGATTTAGAAAGGACGTGAGGGGCAACTTTTTTTTAACACGGAGAGTGGTTCATGTGTGGAATGAACTGCCAGAAACAGTGGTAGATGCAGGTACAGTTACAATGTTTAAAAGACATTTGGATAATACATGAATAGGAAAGGTTTGGGGGGATATGGGCCAAGTTCAGGCAGGTGGGGCTAGTTTAGTTTGGGATTATGCTCAGCACAGACTGGTTGGACCGAAGGGTCTGTTTCCATGCTGTACAACTGAATGAAATGAATTGCTGGTAAGACATTATACAATTTTCTCTCAAATGCGTCGACTGATAGTTTAGAGCAGAGTCAATTCTGAGCCAATACAGTTTTAGACTTAACTAATACAATAATATCACAATGAATGATTTAATTGATTGCTGATATTAGACTGACAACTAGCCAATTCATTAACGGTAAGAGATTGAGCCTTTAACTGATTAATATCTGGTACAGTGACCCATTAACAAAATGCTTCCAAAACGTTTTTCCCATATGATCCCATTTTCATATCTTGGAGTTTGTGTGACCCCAGAGCAAGTATTTTAGGGGAATTCAAGAACTGCAGAGCAGGGAGTTCAGTGAAGGTGCTTCTGTGTTGAGTTGGGGGGGTGGGATAGAGGGTTTAATTTTTTATCCACCAGAAGGTGGAGGAAATGCAGGATTGGGTTTTGGGGAAATGAATGGAAATGCAAGACTTCTAGGCAAAAAAAAAATCTACCTTTTTGCATGGGTTTTTTTTATTGCATCAGAGTGCAGCCCAAAAGGCCATGCCCACCAGCAGAAAAAAAATTAAGAATTGAACGGGGACTTGCAGCTGTCAAAAATTAGACCAAATCCAGCAACTGCTGTCTCCTCGGAGCGTGTGATCCCAAATTGTCATCTTGTGGTCTCACTGGGGGTGGAGAACCACCATTTGGAAAGCCCCGCATTAACCCATTTGTTCCTGATTAATTATAATTTGTGAATGAGAGATGTGGACAGTTTCTGATCATTGATAATAACATTGAAGTACTTTCGACATGAGTGATACCTTATAAATGCACGCTTTTGAATAGATACAGTGCTGAACAAAAAGAGAGACACACAACTAGATTAAACATTGCTAAAAGGAGACTAGAAGTTGAAGCTTTTTGTCAGAACTAGGACACAAGAAACAAAGGAACACCATTTTATTTAGCATGAGAACAGGGTGCTGATTGGGTCATCACTAACATGGGGATGCTGCAAGAACAGTTAACTGTCAATCTTAATTCGCAGACCAGGCAAGTGGATTCTGATTGGTCAGTTTGTTGTCATGGGGATGTGGCAGCGATTGGCTGTCTCCATTACACCACTTTTTATTTGGATAAAGACACAGAGTGTACAAATTCCTTTTGCAGAACCCTGTGTATTTATGTAAGAGGCTTCTAGCACACACAAATGCGAGCCTGGGTGATCTTAAACTGGTTCCCGGTGTAACTTTCAACACAGTCTGGATTATTTAATTAATGATTTCCAATAGCAGAAACACATTGCACGGTGGATATACTTCTGAGTCTAGCAGTGACAGGCTGGTTCATTACACTGTAAATGGTCAGCAGGACATGTTGATGGATACAATCCTCTAGTCATTGGGACATACGGTCTACATACCTGGCATCACACTGCTGAAACTCATACCACATTACTCATTCATGTGGTCGGAAAAAAACATCTCTTTGGACTGATTCCAACATGGAGGAAACCACTGGTGAATTTATTGCATAGTAGCAGTGTGAGACAGCTTGCTTTACCTGTCATTCAAAACTTCCCCTTCCAGGGTAGTCAGAGCTAGATTGGGCGTCATTCAGAGCCAAAAATGGCGGACGTAGGTTTTCACGATATATAATTCATGTTGATTCGATTCATTATCATGCAGGATACTTTTGATCTGCCCTCTCTCAGCGTCAAGCTTACATGGTAAGGGAATGGCTAGGACCCTGTTTGTGAATTTGCCAATAAGATTGACCTTGTAACACGTATGATAAATACTCTGGGCCATGTTTTATGAAGGCAAAAGGAATTTGTACACAATTTGTACCTCTCCTTAAAAAAAAATTCATGGAGACTGCTGCATCCCCATGGCAACACCCCAACCAATCAGAATCGACCTGAAGCCTCTGATGAAAAGGTTCCAATTCTCCTTTTAGGAACGTTTAAGTTCTGTGCTGCTCTCAATTATCGAAATAGATTGAAAGAAGGGAAGAGCGTGATTGCAGGCGACGAAAGTGAGTAATTGAGGGAAGAGGGGGAGATGCTAAAGATTCAAATAAAGAGTTAAGTAAACCCCAAACCGTCAAAGCTCATGGACTCTCAATCGATTGCTACCCTCCAGAATTTGGGACTGGATCTACTCTGAATAGGAGTTCACAGGCTGAATGACTCCCAACGGGGCTGGTTCTGTGATCATATGACACTTGGACCAGGATTGCTAAAAGAAAGTAATTTAGTGTGCATTACAAGGACAGTCACTGTTGCATCCATTTATATACCTCTCAGTGCAGGCCTGTATTTGAGGGCACTTTGTTAATACAAGGGTTTATTGTACACAACTTGGTGATTGAGTCAGATGAGAGGATCAGAAATGTGCACCAAAGAGAGCGGACTCTATAAAGACCCGCATCTATATGGCACCTCTGATGTTCAGTATCAATTCACAGCAGCGTTACCAAATACAGTTTGACAGTGAGGCATATACAGAAACATTGGCATTGTGACAAAAAGTGTGGTTTCAATTAGCCACAACGTCCTTTCCCAATGCCTGTCCGCTGTCGTCCTCATCCAATTCCCTTCTTATCCATCTGACTGTAACCAAACAGTCAGGTGCAATGGTTTATCTTCTGGCTCCCACATATGGTGACCCCCCCAACCCGCCCCCCGCAACGTTCCCCTCCCCATTTCTCATTTACAGGCTCCCCCTATAGAATCATCTGAAGACACAGTGCTAACTTCCACACGTACACCTCACCAGTTCTACCACACCACCAGCTCTCGCCTCCTCCATTGTTATAGAGGCGGAGAGTTTGGTCAACAGTCAGGCTGCGATCTGACACCCAGGGCTAAATGAGCAGAAATTTCCTCTAATTAAATATCAGGAAGTCCGTTGTTTTCGGTCCCCATTCCCGAACTCCTGACAGCATTCCGTCTCCCTGGCTATGGTCCGAGCCTGAGCCAGGCTGGTCTCCAAACTCAGTGTCACACTTGACCCTGAAATGTACATGCAACCCCTACCTCACAGAGACTGCCTATTCCCACTTTCGCCCCTGTCTCAGCTCATCCGCTGCTGGAGCCCTCACTCTGTGACCTCCGGACTCAACTATTCCTGTGTTCTCCTGGGTAGTCTCCTACGTTCCGCCCTCTGTAAGCTTCACCTCCACCAGAATGCTGCTTAGTCTTGGCAAGTCTTGTTCCTTGATTACCCCATGCCGCTCACTGATTAGGTCTCAGTCAAGAAAGGTCTCGATTTTAAAATTCTCATCCTTGTTTCCAAATCTTTCCTCTCTATCTCTGTGTTCCCCACCATTCCCAAACCCCTTCGAGATCTCTGCTCTCTTCAGATTGCACCTTCAAGATCATTCCTGATGTTAATCACTTCAACGTTCTGACGAAGGTCCACCGGACCCGAAGCGTTAACTCTGATTTCTCTCCACAGATGCTGCCAGACCTGCTGAGTTTCTCCAGCAATCACTTTTTTTTAATTTCCTGCACTATTTGTGGCTGTAGTCAGGAGTTGCCAGGTTACAGTCTAACAGGGTTATTTGAAATCACAAGCTTTCAGAGCGCTGCTCCTTTGTCTTCTGAAGTCACTTCACCTGATGAAGGAGCAGTGCTTCGAAAGTTTGTGATTTCAAACAAACCTGTTGGACTGTGACCTGGTGTCGTGCGACCTCTGACCTTGTCCACCCCAGTCCAACACTGGCACCTCCACACCATTGGTGGCCATGCTTTTGGTGGCCTGGAGACTGGACTCTGAAATATAACCCCAACCATCTCCATCTGTCATACTGTTGTTATTCCAATGTGATTTAGGAGCGACACTGCCGTGCAGATGAATCTATGACCGCTATTTTACCCACTACCGCACTGCAACCTGGGCACCAAAGTATTAATGCATCATTCTGCCAGACTGGGTTCGATTCCACCCTCAGGCAACTGTCTGCATGGAGTTTGCACATTCTCCCCCCACCATGTCTGCATGGGTTTCCTCTGGGTGCTCCGGTTTCCTCCCACAGGCCAAAGATTAGGGTTAGGGTGGATTGGCCATGCTAAATTGCCCCCATAGTGTCCAGAGATGTGCAGGCTAGGTGGGTTAGCCATGAGAAATGCAGGGTTACAGGGATAGAGTAGGGGGCTTAGTCTGGGTGGGAAACTCTTCAGAGGATCGACATGGACTTGATGGGCCAAATGGCCTGCTCCCACACTATAGGGATTCTATTCTATCAGAGATAGTTGCTCATTGTTAGATCCTGCGTCTGTGTAAAATAGTGTGATTAGTTCAAACACCTTGGGAACGCAAGACATAGCCAACGCTCGCTTCCCAGTTTCAGACACTTTTTCCTCTGAATGTTTTCAAGAAGGCTAGCTTAGTGGACAGTCCATATAGCTCACTGATAGAGCACTTGACTGCAGATCATGTGGTTCCTAGCCCGTATCTGGGTGCCCCCTTTAGATAAGGACCTTGACTCAATTTGAGCTGTGTTTCAATGTGCTTAAATCTGATTGGGTACACAGCAGGTGCGTGTATGGAACGAGTTGCCAGAGGAAGTGGTGGAGGCTGGTACAATTACAACATTTAAAAGGCATCTGGATGGGGACATGAATAGGAAGGGTTTAGAGGGATATGGGCCAAATGCTGGCAAATGGGACTGGATTATTTTGTATATCTGGTCGGCACAGATAAGTTGGACCGAAGGGTCTGTTTCCATGCTGTACATCTCTATTATTTAGATATAAGGGTATGGGGAGAAACGGCTCCAGGGACTAAGTCAGATGATCAGCCATGATCATATTGAAAGGAGGAGCAGAATCGAAGGGCCGAGTGGCTACTCCTGCTCCCATTTTCAATGTTTTCTACACTTGTTTGACCAAGCTTTTGGTCATGTCTCCAGATACCTCTTTGGTCAGAACTCAATGCCCTTTGCTGAGGTCAGTTTTGTTTTAACAGTGATGGTGAGGACTGGGTGCTTTAGATAAAATGCTGCCTCCAATTGTTCTTCCTGTGCTAGTCTAGGAGGCTTTGTGGTGAAGTTTGATAAGTATCACCAGGAGAGGTTCATGTCTTTGGAAATAACATAGCACTGATTATATCTTAGTTACGATATACCAATGACATCATACTGATGATAACGTGACTGTCTCCTTCAGACTGCCCAAACACTCCCCATGGGCTGTTATACCTCAGGATGGGAGCAACCTCAGGTTCACTCTTAGATTAACCCTTTCATGTCCATTACCCTACACAACGGGTTTGGAGGGGATAGGAAGGGGAGGGGAGGGTGGAAGGATGCACATTGTCGATCCCTCCATCATGTGCCACCACCTGATTAAGTTTGGCACAGGATGGTTTCTGGGAGGCCTTGCCACTGCACCCCACCATCCCAGACATTAGTTGATGCCCCTACCTGGGGCAATTCCCTTCAATGGGCTCATCCCATTGCTGAGGAACAGGAAGTCATCATGGGGGAAGTCTAACAAAGCAATCTCGTTGGATTTGAGTGGAGACTTTGGAGGGGATAGAACGGGGGTGGTCCTTTGCTAGAAGGGAAGATGGTGGCGAATGGGTCCCGAACCATCCCCTTAGCCTTTCTCCCAAGCCCCTCCTATCATTCTGCACTCAGTCCACATCGGCCTTGGTCCCTTGACAATACCAGGAACTGTGGTGGGTGCAATACCGGCAGCGGTCACTGCTCGTGGTGGCGCTGTCGAGCTATTTAAGAGCTCTGATTGCTTGGCGGGGAATGGGATCTCTGGCCCCAGGGTCCTAACTCAAAGAGAAGGTCTAACATTAGCCAGTTCAATGCCTGATGGGACTCTCACTCCCCAGGCGAGACCCACGTAACTTTTTACCCACAGTCCTCTCCCATTATGAGCAACATCATGCAGCAAGTTCTTAATAAAAGTGGATAGAGCACACACTCTACTGGAACATACTACACTCACTTCCCGTCACACCTCACTCTTGGTTTCTACACTGTATGGTGGTGCCATCCATGACTCAGTGGGCAGCATTCTCACCTCCAAGTCAAAACATTGTGGGTTCAAATCCCAATCGTCACACGACTCAGACTCTGCCGGAAAGCTGCACTGCCGGAGACACTGTTTCTCCTTGTTTTTGTTTTCGGACGAGATGCTCAATTGAGGTCCCATCTTTCCTCTCTGGCAGATGTAAAGGGATATTTCAAAGGGCAGCACGGTGGCTCAGTGGTTAGCACTATTGCCTCAAAGTGCCAGAGACCCAGGTTCAATTCCACCCTTGGGCAACTGTCTGTGTGGAGTTTACATGTTCTCCCCGTGTGGGTTTCCTCCCACAGTCCAAAGATGTGCAGGTTAGGGTGGCCATGCTAATTTACCCCATAGTATCCAGGGATGTGCAGGCTGGATGGATTTGCCATGGGGAATGCAGGGTTACAGGATGGGGTTGGGATGCCCTTCAGCGGGTCAGTATGTGCTGAATGGCCTGCTTCCACACTTCAGGATTCTATGAAAAGTCTTCACGCTGCATTGGAGCTTTCTCTTATCTTTCCACATCCCAGCCTCTATTCCCTTCTCCTTCAGCTGCTTATCTTGTTTCCTTTTAAACACACATCAACCCCATTCACTTCGATCGCCCCCTGTGAGAGCAGGATCCACATTCTCTGGGTTGAAGACGTTTCTTCTGAATTTCCTGTTGGATTCTCCAGGGGAGTATCTGATGGGGACCGTTCCAAGGAAAAACCCTCGCTTTATGTACTTGATCAAAACCTTTTGTCCATTTAAAGCCCTCGATTAGATATCCCCACAGTGACCCATGTAATTCTGCTACGATCCTTATCAGTCTTCCCCACCCTCTCTTCATTATATAACGTGGCAAGTGAAACAATGCTGTCATTGGGCTCTAACTCGGGTTCAATAAAGACTTAGCAGAGCTTCAAAACCCCTCCCTTCACATTCAGGAACATTGTTTGTTTCTGAGGAAGGGTCAGCGGACCCGAAACGTTAACTCTGATTTCTCTCCACAGGTGCTGCCAGACCTGCTGCATGTTTCCAACAACTTCTGATTTTATTTCTGTGGCTGTTTTTGTTACCCACCATTATCCCACACAATGGGATGTTTGTCACATACAGTAGGTGCGTAAAACTTTCAGGTGCTGAGGAGGTTCGCTAGGTTGATTCCGGAGTTGAGAGAGTTAGCTGATGAGGAGACATTGAGTAGCCTGGGATTATACTCATTGGAATTTAGAAGCATGGAGGGGGGATCTTATAGAAACATCTTATAGAAAATTATGAAGGGAATAGACAAGATAGAAGTAAGGGAGGTTGTTTCCACTGGTGGGTGAAACTAGAATAAGGGGACATAGCCTCAAAATAAAGGGGGAGCAGATTTAGGGCTGAGCTGAGGAGGAACTTCTTCATTCAAAGGGTTGTGAATCTGTGGAATTCCCTGCCCAGTGAAGCAGTTGAGGCTTCCTCATTGAATGTTTTTAAGGCAAAGATAGATTTTTGAACAGTAAAGGAGTTAAGGGTTATGGTGAGCAGGTGGTTAAGTGGAGCTGAGTCAGTGATGATCTTATAGAATGGGGAAACAGGCTCAAGGAGCCAGATGGCCTACTCCTGATCCTACTTCTTATGTTCTCCGGATTTGGGAGGGGTAAGGGCAGGCCTGGTTCTGATGTTAGCTTTGCTTCATAATTGTAAAAAACACACATTGGGAGAATGCTCAACCAGCAATCTATACCCAACCGACCATCATCGACTGCTCCAGCACAGAGTGCTCCATTCGGGCACTGGAATCTCTGGCAGCTCTTTGAGCGAGTTGCCCTGACTGTAGAAGTGACCCTGACGTCCCACTTGCTTGCAATTTGAATGAATCTCTGTGCTCTCGCACTAACATTTCTGATCCAAGTCTGCTGCAATCTTCCAATTAAAGAACAGCATCTCATTTTCCTCTTAGGTATTTTGTCGTAGAGTTATATAGCACGGAAACAGACTCTTCAGTCCAACTCGTCCATGCTGACCCGATATCCTAAATTAATCTAGTCCCATTTGCCAGCATTTGGCCCATATCCCTCTAAACCCTTCCTATTCATGTGCCCATCCAGACGCCTTTTAAATGTTGTAATTGTACCAGCCTCCACCACTTCCCCTGGCAGCTCGTTCCATACACGCATCTAGTTTTGATCTCCATAAACTCTATTTTTCCTAGTCTCTAAACCAACCCCCAGCCTTGCCTCATTTGTATCTTGTTTACCTTGCCCTCAGCAGAGATGACCCATTCTCTCCCTTTCAAACCTTAATTCACACCCATTTTACATCTCTCTTTCTCTTACTCCACTCTAGCCACCCCTTTGTCCTTTGCATCGGGCCACTGAACCATCTGTTTCTTCCTCTCCTCCTCCGCCTCCAACAAAAATGTATGATAAAAACATTTTCTAACACCTTTCGGTTCTGCAGAAGGCTCACTAGATTCAGAATGGTAACTGTGTTTCTCTCTCCCTAGACCTGCTGACTTTCTCCAGCACTTTACAATTACAATTCAATTCTCTGTTACATTTCTCTGCGTTTGTTTCAGATCTCCGTGGGGTTTTGCTTGTATCTAAGCTGTTGAATTAATTCCTCTCCTCTGCTCTTTCCTCGGGAATCTTTTTTTTTCAAAACATTTCCTCTCGAAATTTTACTATTGAATCTGCTTTCACTCTCAGACAGAGTATTCCAAGTCATGACAACTTCCGGCATGTAAAAAAATATTTCTTTTGTCAATTCAATTGAATCTGCACTGTTTCATTTTGTTACTGAGCTCTCTACCCATCAAAGCTGTTTCTCCCTATGATTTAATTCATTGTAACCCCCTCAAAGAGGTGTACGTAATGTCGCTGAGCTGCTAATCTAAACAAGGTTAGAAATTACACTCCAGGTTATAGTGCCAAAGGTTTATTTAAAATCAAGCTTTTGGAGCGCTGCTCCTTTGTCAGGTGGAGACGTCACTTGATGAAGGAGCAGTGCACCGAAAGCTTGTGATTTTAAATAAACCTGTTGGACTATAGCCTGGTGTCATGTGAATTCTGACCTAGTCCGCCACCAGCACCTCCACAACAAGGTAATCTAGAGGCACAGATTAATATTACAGGGACATGGACACAAATCCCATCACGGCATTGGCGAAACTCAAATTCAATTAATAAATCTTGAATTGAAAACTTGTCTAAGTGATGGGGAGGATAGATCTATTGTTGATTTTTGTAGAAACGCCACGTGGCTCATGAATATCTTTTAGGGAAGGAAATCTGCCCTGGTCAGGCTGACATGTGACTCCAGACCCACAGCCTCTAATATACCCTCTGGGCAATTAGGGATGGGGCAAATAAATCGGTGTTTGAGATGTTTTTTGGAGTTGAAGCTGCTAAATACAGCTCTCTCACTGTTGCTGCAAAAAGCTTGACTTCTCTCTCTGCTGCTAGGTTCATTTTGTTGGTGTTCCTCCTCCTGGACTGCAGGAGATAGCAAGTGAGGGAAATCTGTTTTGCTGAATTTGCCTTTGCCAAGGGTGTGTCTGTGGGATGCTGCTATATTGGAACTATAGGTAGTTAAAATATATATTATTTAGTTGAGTATTTCGATGTAGTTAAAGTTATGCCATTTCTTCTCACTTTTGTTTATATTTTAACTGTGGTGTGAGAATAAAGTGTGTTTTGCTTAAAGCCTAGTTTGACCAATCAAATCACATCTGGAACACAACACCGTACACTTGCCTCGAAATAAGATTAAAATTAGGGTCTAGGCCAACTCCTTGAAATGTTTTGAGGGGCCAACATCTCTGTCTCAGGCTTGCTGCAGTGCTCCAGCGAAGCTCAGCACAAGCTGGAAGAACAGCACCTCATTTTCCGCTTGGGGACCCTGCAGCCTTTTGGACTCAATATCGAGTTCACAACTTTACAGCTTGAGCACCTTCTCCCTTGTCCTTACCCCAACCCCCACATGCCAGGCCTTGTTATCACATGAGCTGCTATCAAACACAACCCATTGTTAGCCACTAATTGTCCCCATTAATAGCTATTGACCCTCCTAGCCAGATCGTTATCCACTCCTTTGTCTGTCCAACTGTTCTCTCTCTTTGGGCTCTATCTCCACCTATCATTACTAATACCGCTCCCCCGACCCTATCTGCTGCATAAAAACTGACATTTTCCAAGCTACCATCAGTTCTGATGCTGCCAGACCTGCTGCACTTTTCCAGCAGTTTCTGTTTAAGTTTTGAGGGAGTTTCGTCCGATCTGTAACACTACGCACTAGGCTACACCAAGTGGGGCAGGTGAGAGCTCCATTATTCCTTTCAGGATGGGCCAGTACATCTTTTCTTGTCGCCGTTTCACCAAGACTGAGGAAGGAAGATGATGATTATAAACTCTGATGCCCAGCAAGTGTTCCCATCAATGGACGTCGGAAATATTTGGGGAGGAAGGGGTTAACAGGAGGTTCTGAAAACATGATTGATGTTTCCTTAAGAATAACGTCAGTTTTTTTATATCAGCTTTCTGCAGCATCCTCTCCTTGGAGCTCTGTCTCTTTGAGAAGATACAAAGACATTTCTACACAGTCACCGACTCTCTCTCTCTCTCTCTCTCACACACACAGATTCTCTCTCACACACACACACAAACGCTCACACACACACTCATGCTCACACACACAGACACACTCATGCACTCTCTCTCACACGCACACACAAACTTACATATGCGCACACATACACTCTCACACATACACACACACTCTCACACACACACACGCAAACACACTCTCTCTCACACACACACATACACACACTCTTCACACACACACACTCTCACACACACACACTCTCTCTCACACACACACATTGTCTCTCTCTCTCACACACACACACACAAACACACACAAATTCTCACACACACACTCACGCTCACACACACAGAGACACTCATGCACTCTCTCTCACACACACAAACTCACACATGCGCGCACACACACTCTCACACATACACAAACACACTCTCTCTCTCACACACGCAAACACACTCTCTCTCTCACACACACACATACAGACACACCACACACACACACACATACAGACACACCACACACATACAGACACACTTCATACACACACACTCTCACACACACACACACTCACATACACACATTCTCTCTCACACACACACACAAATGCTCACACATACACGCTTACACACACAGACACACACACGCACTCTCTCTCACACACACACACACTCACTCACACACACAAACTTATACATGCGCACACACACTCGCTCACATACACACTCACACATGCACACACTCTCTCTCACACACACATTCTCTCTCTCACACAAACACAAACGCTCACACACACACACACAGACACACTCACGCACTCTCTCTCACACACACACTCTCTCACACTCACACGCACTCTTTCACACACATACAGACACACACACACACACACTCTCTCACACACACACTTATGCACACACACACATACACTCACATACACACTCTCTCACACACACACTCACACAGACACACACACACACACACACACACACAGCCACAGACACACACACACACACACTCACACACATACACTCACATACACAATCTCTCACACACACACTCACAAAGAGACACACACACACACGCACACACACACAGAAAACATCTGTGGCCATTAACTTAGACCATATCAGTACACAAAAGGCTGTGTAAACAATCCTTTGGAGTTCAAAGTCACGGGTTGGGCTAGATAAGATCAGACACTGTTGGGATGACTTTATCACTTTTCAAAACAACTCCTGCTCTTATTCCTCAAGCTGGTTGCTGACCAGAATCCCAAGCCTGGCCTCTCCCAAAAGCCTAAATGCGGCACCCGGATCCTAAATATAGCTCTGAGTGGAGAATGGGACACAGGGCCGATGCTGTTGTACAGATCTGAACCGAGGAGGGAAGTGTTGAGGCCACAGCAAGACTTGATACCGGAGGTAGGCCTGTTTACTCGTGTAGAGTGACTGGTCATTCCCAATTGGTCACTAGGCCGAGGGCTCTCTTCCTGGAATCTGTAGCCACACAGGCCGACCAACTTCCCTTCCTTACAGGGCAGTACGCTGGCTCAGTGGTTAGCACTGCTACCTCACATTGATCTATCACTGATTTTTGTAACAACCCCATTTGGCTCACTGTTCCTTTAGGGAAGGGAATCTGTCGTCCTTACTTAGTCAGTCCTACATGTGACTCCAAACCCTCAGCAATGTGGTTGCCTCTTAAGTATCCTCTGGGCAATTAGGGATGGGGCAGAAAGTCAGCATCTGAAATGGCCCTAGCAATGATCCTATCGCCAACTCCTCAAGACCCCAGCTCCCTTCTCCCCACTGCTCTGAAGATAAGTAATGTCCAGCAGACTGTACTGTGATCATCAACAATCATTTTTGAAAAAAAAAGCCTATTTCATGCAACATTGACATCACTGGTAAGGTCAGAATTTGTCGCATGTTACCTCGCTGCCCCTTGAACTCAGTGGCTTGCCATTTCAGAAGGAGGTTAAGCAATAAACCCACTGCTGTATGTCTGGAGTCACGTGTAGGCCAGGCCATGTAAGGATGGCAGAATTCTTTCCTTAAAGGGGCATCAGTGAACCCGATGGGATTCTAACAACAATTGCTGATTGTTCCAAAGTCACCATCACGGAAACAAGCTCTTAATTTTGTCACATCTCACCATCCTTATACACGAGGCTCTCCATTATAAATTCAGATGTGCTGTGGTGATTTAAGGCGAGGATTAGTTTCTGAGATGATTACTGTGATAAAATCATAGAGTTTATATCGCACAGAAACAGGCCCTTTGGTCCAACTTGTCTGTGCCGACAAAACATTCCAACCTGACCTTGTCCCGTTTACCAGCATTTGGCCCAATATCCCTCTAAACCCTTCCTATCCATGTACCAATCCAGATGCCTTTTAAATGTTGTAATTGTACCAGCCTCCACCACTTCCTCTGGCAGCTCATTCCATACACGCACCACCCTCTGTGTGAAAATGCTGACCCTTAAATCCCCTTTAAATCTTTCCCCTCTCACCTTAAATTTATGCCCTCCAGTTTTGGACTCCCCTACCCTGGGGAAAAGACCTTGCCTATTGGCTCTATCCATGTCCTCTGTGTTTTTATAAACCTCTACATGGTCACGCCTCAGCCTCCAACACTTCAGGGAAAATAGCCCCAGCCTGTTCAGCCTCTCCCTGTAGCTCAAACCCTCCAACCCTGGCAACATCCTTGTAAATCTTTTCTGAACCCTTTCAAGTTTCATAACATCTTTCCTATAGCAGGGAGACCGGAATTGGATGCAGTATTCCAAAAGTGGCCTAAAATGTCCTCATCCAACATGGCGAGAGACCAGCAAGTTCACAAATGATAAAACATATAATAGAATGCTTAAATTTTTCTTCTATTTTGAATATGAAAATGTCTCTGTCTTTGTTTCTGGCCTCATTTAATAATTTACTTGTAATATTTAAGACAATTCAAATGTACGTTTTAAAGAAAAAAATGTCTAGTAGGAAAAGGGTGGCAAAATTTTCATTAGTTCCCATTGCTTCCAATATTTCCCAAGCAAACTGTTCAGAGATTTTATGACAAATCTCTGAAGCAGGTTGGAGTTGACCCAGGCCTCACAGCTCAGTGGTAGGGACACAGCCACTGTGCAACAAGAACCCAGTATATTCCAGGTTTTATTCATTGAATTTAAATTCCACCTGCAGCCGTGGTGTGGTTCGAACCCGTGCCCTGCGCCCCCATTTCAATTACTCACCTCATGGTCATTGTCCCCCCTTAGTGAATGTGCAGGAAGTTATGACACAATCTCAAACATACTGATTCTGAACCACATAAAGAGATGGGAGGTCAAAGAACCAATAGCTTGGTGAAAGAGGTCATATTTAAGCAATGGGGGAGAACGAGGTGAAGAGGTGGAGCAGTTTAGGAAGGGAATTCTAGAGCTGGGGGCCCAGGCAGCTGAAGTCACAAATTTTGCTGACAGAGCATTTACAATAGTGCGTGCTCAAGAGGTTCAAGACGACAGCTCACCCCCACCTTCTCACGGGCAACCAGGGACGGGCAATAAATGCTGGCCCAGGCAGTGACGCGCACAAGTAAATTTAAATAAAAAGGGTCAGGGATGCGGTGCCCGAGTCAGGGATCAGGGGCGCAGTGCTCAGGTCAGGGGTCAGGGTCCCTGCGCTCGGGTCAGGGGTCAGAGGTGCAGTGCTCGGGTCAAATATCAGGGTCGCTGTGCTCGGGTCAGGGGTCAGATATACAGCTCTCAGGTCAACGGTCAGGGATGCTGTGCTCAGGTCAGGGGTCAGGGTTCCTGCGATCGGGTCAGGGGTCAGAGGTGCAGTGCTCAGGTCGAGGGTCAGGGGCATTGTGCCTGGGTCAGGGGTCAGAGTCCCTGTGTTCAGGTTGGGGTCAGGGATGCCGTGCTCAGGTCAGGGGTCATGGACACAGTACTCAGGTCAGGGGTCAGGTGTCAGAGACACGGTGGTCAGGTCCAGGGGATTGGGAGGAGCCTAGACGAGTAGCAGCATGTGGGCCTGTGATTTCTGTCTCTGAGACTGAGCAGGTCACCTTGGAGATCCACACTTCCTGAACGTCTCACCATTTAAGAAATATTCCGCCTTTCACCTGCTCCAGAGTTGTGTAATAACACCGCTGAACAGGTTGATGAGAAAAATAGGTTAAATAAAACAAAAAATAAATTAAACAGACCCATGGGGCCCTCTTGTGGTGCAGTGATAGGCCTGGGTTCAAGTTCCACTTGCTCTAAAGGTGCGTAATTACATCTCTGAGCAGCTGGTTTAGGGAAAATAGGTTAAATTGAGAGGTAATAACATGAACACACGGGCGATCCCCTCCTCCTGGGAATAGGTCCAGTGACCTTTTGTTTTACTTTAGAGCAAGAGCTTCCCAGTGTGGCCCCATTTTGGTACTTAAAAATTGTGACTCCACCCTACACCCCTCAATTAGAGCTGGCGAGTGGCATTGGGGTAGGTGGGGAGGCGAGCTGTTAGAGCAGGAGCACAGCCGTCATAACTCCGTGTGAACCTCACAGCCATAAGAAATGGGACCAGAAGGAGGCTGTTCAGCCCCTCAGGCTGGGGGCACTACCACTGCATCACAAGAGGGCCCCCTGGGTCTGCCTTTTTTTTGCTTGTTTGTTACTGTTGCGCTCACTTATGACAGTCAATGTTGCATAAGAAATGGGAACAGAGTGGGCCATTCAGCCCCTCGAGCTTGCTATGCCATTCAATACAATCTTCATGGAATTAATTGGATCTGACAGAAAATTCGCTGCACTTTCCCCACCAAGTAATAAAAACTGTGCATGAATTTTGTCTTCAGTATCACAGGTGAATTATTAATTAATGCCAGAAACAAAAACAGAGATATTTTCATATTATAAATCCGAGAGAAATTGAAACATTCTAATCTGTGTTATAATATAATTACAATAATCTTCTCAGAAACGAATACAAATCTTAAATCTTAAATCAGAGAAAATTAACTAGTGGTGCAAACCTTCCTTCTTTCTTATTGTGTTCACTCACGAAAGTCAATGTTATATAAGACCTTAAGAAATAGGAACAGGAGGAGACCATTCAGCCACTCAGGCCTCCTGTTTCAGGGGTGGGGACACTACCACTGCTTCAAAAGAGGGGCCCCTGGGCCTGCTTAATCCTTTTTTGTTTGTTTGTTGTTGTCGCGTTCACTTATGATAGGAATAGGAGGCCATTCAGCGCCTCAGGCCTCCCGGTTCAGGGACTGTACCACAAGCGGACCCCATGCTCCTGCTTAAATTTTGTTTTTGCTTGTTTGTTGTTGTTGCTTTGACCTACGACAGTGAATGCCACATCAGAAACAGGAACACGCGGAGGCCATTCAGCCCCTCTGGCTTGCCCTGCCATTCAATCGGATCGCGGCTGATCCGACATTCACTTTCCTGCCCTTTCCCCATAACCCTGGGTTCCCCAATTGATCGAGAATCTATCCCGGCCTCAAATATACACAAGGACTCTGCCTGGGGTCTCACGCCCCTAAAATTTGGCTTCCTGACCCAACTTGGGGGTCCCATCACCCTCGTTTTGGAGAAAAGCCTTGCTCCAAGTGAAGTGTGACCTTGCATCAAATAAATGGGGAAACCAGGCCCAGGGCTCTAGTTAACCTTGACTCAAACGACTGGCAAAGACATCACATAAATGCAGGTCATTGTTGGGATGGTCGGATGGGAGGGAGCCAGGAGGAAGCGGGCAAAGGTGTGGCTGCCTGTGAAGGCTTGTTGACAGAGGACCTCTCTCGTAGGAGATCCAAAGGGGCTGGAAATCCACGTCAAGGTTCCTCAAAGAATAACAACTGCTGCTGCTGTGCTCATCTGGAAAGCGAATCGATAGCTGGTGAGGGACCGGGGTGGAAGGGGCTGACTCAGTGTCAAGCATCTGCAATGGGGGAAGGGGCATATGGTCATCAAAAAGGCCCTTCAACCAGTGATAGTAGGAACTGCTGATGCTGGAGAATCTGAGATAACAAGGTGTGGAGCTGGATGAACACAGCAGGCCAAGCAGCATCAGAGGAGCAGGAAGGCTGACGTTTCGGGCCTAGACCCTTCTTCGGAAAACCAGTGACTTCGCTTCGCCTGGCACGTTCGCCGCTGCATCGATAACCAGGGCCAAGGCAGAGGGTCGCTGACACTGAGACAGACCGAGATGGCTGCGTTGTTCAGGATTCGGCAACTGAGCTCAGAGCGCTCCCTGTTTTCGCGGCAGTGCCCGGTATCTCAGGACCTTACCAAAGCAAAGGTTTTTCACTGAGACGAATCACTGACGTCTCGGGGCGTAGGAGCAGGCCATCTGGCCCATCATGTCTATACCATCTCTCTAAATGAGCGTCATTAACTTAGTGCCGGTCTCCTGATAGCTAGGCCTGCATTTGCTTCCCATCACTTGGGCAGTTAAGAGTCAACCACATTGCTGTTGATCTGGAGTCACATGTAGGCCAGACCAGGCAAGGATGACAGATTTCCTTCCCTAAAGACCACTAGGAAAACCAGATGGGTTTTTCCTGACAATTGATTCATGGTCATCATTAGATTCTTAATTCCAGATTTTTAATCAAATTCAAATTTCACCATGTCAGGATTTGAACCTGGGTGCCCAGACATTACTATTCATAGAATCCCTACAGCGTGGAGGCAGGCCATTCAGCCCATCGAGTCCACACTGACCCTCTGAAGAGCAGTCCACCCAGACTCACCTCCTACTCTATCCCTGTAATCCTGCATTTCCCATGGCTAATCCACCTAATTTATACATCCCTGAGCACTATGGCGTAACTTAGCATGGCCAATCCACCCTAACCTGTACATCTTTGGACTGTGGGAGGAAACCGGAGCACCCGGAGGAAACCCACGCAGACACGGGGAGAATGTACAAACTCCACACATACAGTCACCCGAGGGTGGAATCGAACCCAAGCCCCTGGTGCTGTGAGGCAGCATTGCTAACCACTGTGCCACTTTGATGCCCTAAAAAGGAAAGTCCTACATAGTAACCTCAGCTGGTGCAGGAATTAAACCCACGCTGTTGGCGTTGCTCTGCATCACAATCCAGCTGTCCAGCCAATTGAGCTAAACCAACCCCCTGGGTCTCCGGATTAACAGTCCAGCAATAATACCACTAGGCCATTGCCTCCCCATTAAATTTCTCTATAAATAGTCCCTAGTTGCTCCTGAGAAGGTGGGAGTGAGCTGCCTTCTTGAACCGCCACAGTCTGTGTGCTGTAGGTAGACCCTTAGGGAGGGAGTTTCAGGATCCTGACCCAGCGACGGTTAAGGAAAGGTGATATATTTCCAAGTCAGGAGGGTGAGTGGCTCGGAGGGGAACTTGCAAATGGAGGTGTTCCCATGTATCTGCTGCCCTTGGCCTTCTAGGTGGTAGAGATTGTGGGTTTGCAAGGTGCTGACTGAGAATCACTGGGGTATTTCTTCAGTGCAAATTTGCATAATAAATCTGGAATTGAAAGCCGCTCTCAAAGCAACTTAATGATAACTATCACCAATTGCTGTAAAAACTTCAGCTGGTTCGCTAATGCCCTTTAGGGAAGGAAATGGCCGCCCTTACCTGGTCTGGTCTACATGTGACTCCAGACCCACAGCAATGTGAATGACTCTTAACTGCCCCTTTCAAACTACTTGAGCAAGCCTCTCAGTTTAAGGGGCAGTTAGGGGCTGGGTAACAAATGCTGGCCTCACCAATGATGCCTACATCCCATGAGTGAGAGAGTAATAGAAAGGAACACAGGGTAGATGGGAAATGTGATATGTGCTTGGCGATCACACAGCACACCACGCCTCTATCTGCACAACCTACTCCCATCTCCTCCGTGTTCCTTTCTATTACTCTCTCACTCACGGGATGTAGGCTTCACTGGTGAGGCCAGCATTTGGTACCCAGCCCCTAATTGCCCCTTAAACTGAGAGGCTTGGTCAAGCAGTTTGAAAGGGGTGGTTAAGAGTCAGTCGCATTAGTGTGGTTCCAAGCCTCACTTCTAGACGCCATGGTGATGAAAGAAACAAACTTTCAGGATAACTCTGACCCCCAGCTACCCCCCACCCCACGCCACCCAATCCTAGGGATCAGATTGTCCTTAATGAAATGGATTGAAGCACTGACAGAAACAAAGTGACTGATGGATTTTGCAGCTTATCCACTCTCTGAGCAGCACTGGGTTAAATCCCTGTGGACTGCTCCAAGCTAATTGCTTTCTCAGGAGAGGAAATGAGCCGGGGCCTGTTCCACAGGAAAAGCTCCATTTGCATTCCCCGATAGGAGGAGATACCACTTCCCGTGGGGTTAATGGTCACTTCCTGCTGGGGGGGGGAGGGGGGCTGATGCTGAGCAACTTGGTGTGACTTTGGGTAGGAGGCTTGAGGAGAAATGGTGCCGCCCAGAGGAAGTGACACCTCCAAGGGGAAAATGAGAGCCGAGGGAACGAGGAGCAGGAAATCAGAGGCAGCAGTGGAACTAATCCTCTCCATCCTGCCAGGCTACTCTAACCATCGCTGTGGGGTTGCACCAGTTCATCGTCATTGGCTCGAGGAATTTTCTCTTCCTCCTCCAGCCATCCCTTGCTTCCAAAGGAGGAAGACGAGGTCATTCTGTCCCCTTGGGCCTATTCTGACTCTCGACAGAATCATGGCTGACTTAATGTTGCCTGAACTCCAATTTCCTGTCTGACCCCACGACTCCCCTGTCTATCTAAAATCATCCTTGAAGCTATTCGGCCTGTACCGTTCAGAGAGGAAGAGAATTCCACACATGAACCGTGAGAGGAAGAAATAAGTCTCCTCATCTCCATCTTAAATGGGAGAGCCTTCGCTCTGAAATGGCTTTCCCTCGGTTCCAGTCTGTCCCACAGAAAGGAAACAACTCCCCCTGCATCTACACACCCCGACTCGGATCTGTTTCAATCAGATCGCCTCCCATTCTCCCAAATTCTGCCCCCACCCACCCCCACCCTCAGCCTTTTCCCTTGACTGAATCGGAATCATTGGGAATGAAGATGACATGCTGTCTCGTTGCCTGAGTCGACAAGAGTTCGTTGCCTAGCAACGTTCCGTTGACCAGCTCCCACGGATTTTATGATTTGGACGCAGTTTGTGATGATCTGCTTTGAAAATCTCACGGTAACCTACGACTGAAAATGGATACGGACGGGTGAGACGTAGAAATTAGGAACAGGAGCAGGCCGTTCGGCCCATGGAGCCTGCATCCCCCGTCATGGTTGACCAACCAACTCAGTCTCTTGTTCCTGCTTTCTCCCCCTTGCCTTATGATCCCACATATAGTCGTACAACACAGAAACAAACCCTTCAGTCCAAATCGTCCACACCGAGCAGACATTCCAATCTCACCCATATCCCTCTAAACCCTTCCTATCCATGTACCCATCCAGATGCCTTTTAAATGTTGTAATTGTACCAGCCTCCACCACTTCCTCTGGCAGCTCATTCCATACACGCACCACCCTCTGTGTGAAAAAGTTGCCCCTCAGGTCCCTTTTAAATCTTTCCCTTTTCACCTTAAATCTATGCTCCTCTAGTTTTGGACTTACCCTCCCCTAGGTAAAAATACCTTGGCTGTTCACCCTATCTATGCCCCTCATGATTTTATAAGCTCACCCCTCAGCCTCCGACGCTCCAGGGAAAATAGCCCCAGCCTATTCAGCCTCTCCCTGTAG
>NC_063370.1:8770061-8786595 GCF_021869965.1 Rhincodon typus
CACACACACTCTCTCTCACACACACACACAGACACACTCTCTCTCTCACACACACACTCTCTCTCACACACACACTCTCTCTCTGTCTCTCTCACACTCACACACACACTCTCTCTCACACATACACACACACACTCACACACACACACTCTCTCTCTCACATACACACACTCACACACACTCTCTCTCTCACATACACACACTCACACACACACTCTCTCTCTCACACACACACACACTCTCACACACACACACTCTCTCTCATACACACACACACACACTGAGACACACACACACACATTCACACACACAGACACACACACACACGCTCTCTCACATACACACACATACACACACACACACACTCTCTCTCTCTCACATACACACACAAACACACACACACACACCTTTGACCTGGACATACTCAGCCTCTGAACGAAAGTAAATAATCAACACTCACTTGCTTGACACGGTCTGGGTTCACGTTGGTCTGAGGTTGGAGAATGTTGACTGGCTCAGTCTTGCCAACATTCTGTGGCATTTCACGGACCTTCTCAGCGATGAAGTCGTGGACAGCGTTCAGTGCCTCCACCGTTCCCTGGATCAGACATACCCGCTCTGTGGTGCCTACAGGAGGGGGAGAAATCATCAGAATTCACACATGGGACGTGGTTAGGTTCGGAAAGAACGAACATCAGCTCAGATCATTGATGCACTCCGACCCATGAAGCCGAAGAGCTCAAACCCAATTTCGAGACAACATCATTGTCCTCGAAGGGAAGAAACTCAACCATTTGCGCCACCGCCAATGATGATCCAACTTGCTTCGACTGAAATCCTGGCAAGAAGTGGCTAATCCCAAAGAGCGTGGGCCTCAAGGTGGGCAGTAACTGAACCAGATGGGACACAGATCCCCAAAGCCTTGTTGCCTCCATCTGGAGGGTAGGAAAACCCCATTCAGCGTAGGAAAACTTGAAACCCAACCTCTCAATGGTGCCAATCGAAGCCCAGGAATGGTCAACTGATGGCCACGTGAGGCCAACTCCTGCCTGGCCTCTAATGGTCTCTGCTTCAGGAGGGAAGAGGTACAGGTGGACTAGTCTATTGGCAATAGCAGTAGGCAGGTTGCTAGTGGCTGGGGTGATCATTTTGATTTGATTTGATTGTTGTCATATGTACCGAGATACAGTGGAAAGTATTGTTTTGTGTGCTATCCAGACAAATCTTACCTTACACAAATGCATCAGGGTAATAGAGCAAAATAGCGAATATAGTGTTAGAGCTACAGAGAAGGTGCAGAGAAAGATCAGCTCTAATATATGAGAGGTCCAAATATAAGTCTGATAACAGCGGGGAAGAAGCTGTTATTGAATCTGAGGAAGGGTCACCGGACCCGAAATGTTAACTCTGTTTTTTCCTTCACAGATGGTGCCAGACCTGCTGAGATTTTCCAGCAACTTTGTTTTAGTTCCTGATTTACAGCATCTGCTGTTCTTTCGGTTTTTATCTGTTATTGAATCTGTTGGTACATGTTTTCAAACTGTTGTATCTCTGCCCCTGCGAGAGGGTGGAAGACAGTATAAAAACGCAAAGAACTGTGAATGCTGTAAATCAGAAACAAAAACAAAAATTGCTGAAAAAGCTCACCGGGTCTGGCTGCACCTGTGGAGAGAAATCAGAGTTAACGTTTTGGGTCCGGTGACCCTTCCTCAGAACTGCAAAAGGTGAAGGAGGGTCTGAAGAAAGGTCACTCAACCCGAAACGTTAACTCTGATTTCTCTCCACAGATGCTGCCAGACCTGCTGAGCTTTTCCAGCAATTTCTGTTTTTGTTGGAAGAGTGTATAACCGGGGTGGGAGAGGTCTTTTATTATGTTGTCTGCTTTCCCTGAGTCAGAAGGAAGTGTAGATGGAGTCAATGGAAAGGAGAGATAACGCAGTGTGGAGCTGGAGGAACACAGCAGGCCAGGCAGCGTTAGAGGAGCAGGAAAGTTGACGTTTCGGGTCGGGATCCTTCTTCAGAAATGCCCATTTCTGAAGAAGCATCCCGACCCGACACGCCAACTTTCCTGCTTCTCTGATGCTGCTTGGCCTGCTGCGTTCCTCCAGCTCCACACTGTGTTATCTCTGACTCCAGCATCAGGAGTTCTTACTATCTCTCAATGGAAGGAAGGCTGGTTTGAGTGATGGACTGAACTATGTTCACAACTCTCTGTAATTTTGTGCTAATTTGTGTCTGACAAAGGAACTGGACATAGAGCGGGAAAAGGCTGTTGAAAGCCACCTTCCCCAAGACGGGAAACCGATCAACTCCCGCATAAGAACAAGGAGCAGGAATAGGCAAATCAGCCCTTTGAGCCTGCTATCCCAGAATCATTATGTGGCACAAGTACCCTGGTTAGGTATGTTCACCTAACAGTAACGAGCTGTCTGCTCATAATATTACAACATCAGAGAGAGGCACCAGCGACAGAATCTCCACCACCCTCTGAGGATGAGAATTTTGAAGTTTTGAGCGAAGATATTTCTCCTCATCTCAGCCATGAAAGTTTGGCCACCTATCATCCACCTCATTGGTTTTTTAAAGATTGCTCCAGTTGAGGTGGGCAGAACACAAGTCCTCACTATCTACCCTGTCGAGTGCCCCCCCAATAAAATCACTGCCCCTTCTCCCAATTGCTGGAGAGTGTGGACCAAGTTTAACCCAACCTCTCATTATAGGATGGCTCTCTCATTGCAGGGGAATGATCTTTGCTCTGCTATCTCCAATATTCTTCCTAATCAACCTGTTCACTCTGGAGCAAGTGGGACTTGAACACAGGTCTCCTGGTTCAGAGGTAGGGACATACCCACCACTCCACATGAGGGCCCCTTAAACATTAAAGCAACCTTTGCATAATAATGTCACAGAGCTGTACAGCACAGAAACAGAGCCTTCAGTCCTTCTGAGGAAGGATCATCGGACCTGAAACGTTAACTCTGTTTTTCCCTTCACAGATGCTGCCAGACCTGCTGAGCTTTTCCAGCAACTTCTGTTGTTGTTCCTTCGGTCCAACTTGTTCACACCAACCTGATATCCTAAATTAATCTAGTCCCATTTGCCAGCATTTGGCCCATATCCCTCTAAACCCTTCGTATTCATAAACCCATCCAGATGCCTTTTAAATGTTGTCATTGTACCAGCCTCCACCACTTCCTCTGGCAGCTCATTCCATACACGCACCACCCTCTGTGTGAAATAGTTGCCCCTCAGGTCCCTTTTAAATCTTTCCCCTCTCATCTTAAACCTATGCCCCTCTAGTTTTGGACTCCTATACCCTGCGGAAAAGACCTTGTCTATTCACCCTATCCATGCCCCGTATGATTATATAAAGCTCTGTAAAGTCACCCCTCAGCCTTCCACGCTCCAGGGAAGATAGACCCAGTCCCAGAATAATCAACAATCCACTGGCAGAGCCTCTTTGGAATCTTCCTCATCGCTTCCCCAGTTCAGCTCTTCCCGACTCGTCACTCTTCCAGAGGGTCCAATATTCTTCCTCATACTGAGGCTAAATCTGCTGCAGGTGTGGGTGCAACAGAGACCCTTTATAATTGCAGCAAAATTTCCCTATTCCCAAACTCCAGTCTGGGGGAATGGTGTAATTACATCCAGAGACCTAGGCTGGGTGTGCCGGAGGAACACAGTTTCAAATCCCGTGGGAGTTGGTGGAATTTAAATTCAATTCATAAATCTGGAATTAGAAACTAATCTCACTGATGATGACCACGGTAACAGTCATGGATTGTCGTAAGAACCCATCTGGTTCACTAATAGGGAAGGAAATCTGCCATCCTTACCTGGTCTGGCCTATATTAAGGTGGCTCAGTGGTTAATAGTGCTACCTCATAGTGCCAGGGACCCAGGTTTGATTCCACCCTCGGGCAACTGTCTGTGTGGAGTTTGCACATTCTCCCTGTGTCTGCGTGGGTTTCCTCCGGGTGCTCCGGTTTCCTCCCACAGTCCAAAGATATGCAGGTTAGGGTGGATTGGCCGTGCTGAATTGCCCCATAGTGCCTAGGTATGTATAGGTTAGGTGGATTAGCCATGGGAAATGTAGGGCTACAAGGATTGAGTGGGTCTGGGTGGGATGCTTTTCAGAGGAGTTGGTGTGGACTTGATGGGCCAAATGACCTGCTTCTGCACAGTAGCGATTCCATGAGACTCTGGACCCTCAGCGATGGAGTTGACTGTTAACCACCCTCTGAAACAGCTGTGCAAGACATTCAGTTCAGGGGCAACTGGGGATGGACACCAAATGTTCATGATGCCAACATCCCATGGATGTTAATTTTTGTTAAAAATCCCTCATCAACACAAATTCTAAAATCTGGGTTGTCTCCCTCATTGCCTACCGTATTGCTTATTAATCTGCACACACGTGAGTGCCCCACAGTTTCAAACCTTTATAAAAAATAACTCAGCTTTTCAATTGTTACTATCACAGCCAACACGTATTTGATAATTCTGTGCCAATAGAGAGAGCTGCTAAATATGGCAGCTCGGTGGCTCAGTGGTTAGCACTGCTGCCTACCAGCACCAGGGACCCGGGTTTGATTCTACCCTCGGGCAACTGTCTGTGTGAACTCCACACGTTGTCTGCGTGGGTTTCCTCCCACAGTCCAAGGTGTGTGGATTAGGGTGGATTGCTGTACTAAATTACCCAATGTGCAGGTTAGGTGGATTAGCCATGGGAAATGCAGGGTTACAGGGTTACAGGGATAGGGTCAGGGTTAGGTGGGTTGGTGCAGACTTGATGGGTTGAATGGCCTATTTTCTACACTGTAGGGATTCTAAGATGTTAAGTGGATCAGCCATTATCCTACTGAATGGCAGAGCAGCCTCAAGAGGCCAAATTCCTATTTCTTGTGGATCTTATACAGCCTACATCAAACTGAATAACACAAATCCAAAGAGGAGCCATACTGAACTTGAAACGTTAACGCTGTTTCTCTCTCTACAGATGCTACCAGACCTGCTGAGTTCCTCCAGAAATCTCTGTCTTTGTCTCATTCTGGAGTAATGCTGTTTGCGAGGGCTTGGAGTTACAGAGTCAAACAGCATGGAAACAGACCCTTTGGTCCATCTCGTCCGTCCTGACCAGACATCCCAATCTGATCAGGTCCCATTTGCCAGCATTTGGCCCATATCCCACTAAACCCTTCCTATTCATGTACCCATCCAGATGCCTTTTAAATGTTGTTATTGTACCAGCCTCCACCACTTCCTCTGGCAGTTCGTTCCATACACGCACCACCCTCTGCGTGAAAGTATTGCCCCTCAGATTGCTTGCTGGCTGTTTTATTCACTCACAGGATGTGGATATCGGTGACTGGGCCAGCATTTATTGCCAGTCCCTAGTTGCCTCTTGAGAAGGGCTGCCCCTGGACTTCGAGGGGTCATTTGTTGGCCTGGAAGTGGGGCGTCCTTGAAACGGGGACGTGTGAAATCATAAATCTCCCTTTGGTGCGATGCTGCACAAACACTGTTGTTGTCCACTGACATTTAAGGGGCTGTAACAGGGCAGAAAGAGGCCATTCAACCCATTGTGTCCATTCTGGCTCCTTGCAGTCGTTCCCTACTCAATCCCCACCACCTGTAAGTCTTTTTTTCACCCCCTTTATTCATTCACGGGATGAGGGCGTCATTAGCTAGGCAGCATTTGTTGCCCCATCCCTAATTGCCCAGCAGGCAGTTAAGAGTCAACCACATTACTGTGGGTCTGGAGTCACATGTAGTCCAGACCAGGTAAGGATAACAGTTTCTTTCCCTAAAGGACATTAGTGAACCAGATGGGTTTTTCCAACAATTGACAATGGATTCACGGTTATCATTAGACGCTTAATTCCAGATATTTTATTGAATTCAAATTCTACCATCTGCCGTGGTGGGATTCGAACCCAGGTCCCCAGAACATGATCTGGGTCCCTGGATTAACAGTCCAGCGCTAATACCACGAGGCCATCACCTCCCTTAGGCCTATTTCCCTGAAGTCAGTTCTGAGGAAGGGTCACTCAACCCGAAACATGAACTCTGATTTGTCCCCACGGACACTGCTGAGTTTTCCCACCGATTTCTGTTTCTATTTCCCCCAAGGGCACGACTTCCTTCTGAAACCGTGGGTCCACCAACTTGCTGCATTCGCGTGGCACCTCTAATGCGGTAGAACATCCCAGTGCCCTTCACGGAGGCGCTGAATCCCAAATGCCTGATATATATTCCAGATGATCATTCCCAGCTCGTGTGTGTTTGTGCGTATCTGTGTGTGTGCATGTGTGTATATGTGTATGTGTGTGTGTGTGTGTGTGTGTCTATGTGTGTGTGTGTTTGTGTGTATGTATATGTGTGTATGTGTGTGTGTATGTGTGTGTGTGTGTGGGTGTGGGAGTGTATGTGTGTGTGTATATGTGTGTATGTGTGTGTGTGGGTGTGTGGGTGTGGGTGTGGGTGTGTGTGTGAGTGTTGCTGTCGCATCCTGAGGAATGGAAGATTGTCCTATTTTCCTCACCAGCTTCCCGGAATTCCATGCCCTCACCCTCCACCTCGGGAAAAGCAATGAGAATGAATTGATCTTAGAGTAGGATAATAGGTCGGCACAACATCGTGGGCCGAAGGGCCTATACTGTGCTGTACTGTTGTACGTTTTAACCAACCGAAAAGCTGACTTCACGACGATGTTAGCATTTTCATCCCCACTGAAGCACACACACCCCCCCTCCCTCACATCACGCCTCGCTTCAATCTCAGCCCATATCCCGAGGGACACCATCTGTCATGGATCCTTGCCAGACTTGTTGAGAGTGGGCATCTGGGGACTGTTTAGCTGAATCATTATTTTGTAATGCAATCTGAGACTCGTTTGTTTAAAAAGAAAATCCATTGAACTAAAAGGCGTTTTAAAATCTCCGATGGTAACAGGCATGTATTCCAGAGGACGCGACGGAGCGAGTGTGAGAGAAACTGCTGGATGGGGACAGGGACGGAGGGAATGAGAGAGTCATAGAGGCATACGGCACAGAAACAGACCCTTCGGTCCAACCAGTCCGTGCCGACCACAATCCCAAATTAAACTAGTCCCGCCTGCCTGCAATTCGCCCTTATCTCTCCAAACATCTTTTATTCATGATGTGGAGGTGCTGGTGTTGGACTGGGGTGGACAAAGTTATAACTCACATGACACCAGGTTATAGTCCAACAGGTTTATTTACAATCTCAAGCTTTCGGAGCGCTGCTCCTTTGCCAAGCAATTCACCTGATGAAGGAGCAGTGCACCAAAAGCTTGTGATTTTAAATAAACCTGTTGGACTATAACCTGGTGTCGTGCGACTTCAATCTTTTTCCTATTCATGTACTTATCCAAATGTCTTTTAAATGCTGTAACTGTACTCGCATCCATCACTTCTTCAGGAAGTTCATTGCACACATGAACCACTCTCTGTGTAAAAAAGTTGCCCCTCGTGTCTTTTTGGAATCTTTCTCCTATCACCTTAGGAGTATGCCCCGAGTCTTGAAATACCCCACTCTGGGTAAAAGACACCTACCATTCACCCCATCTATACCCCTCATGATTTTATAAACCTCTATAAGGTCACCTCTCAACTTCCTATGCTCCAGGGAAAATATGTCCTGGCCTATCCGGCCTCTCCTTATAACTCAAACTCTCAGGAGAGAGGGAGAGGGAGAGAGAGAGAGAAACTGCAGGACAGGGACGGAGACAGGGACAGAGATAGACAGAGAGAGAGAAACTGGAGGACAGGGACAGAGAGAGGGAAAGAGATAGACAGATAAAGAGAACCTGGAGGACAGGGACGGAGACAGGGACAGAAATAGACAGAGAGAGAGAAACTGGAGGACAGGGACAGTCAGAGGGAAAGAGAGACAGATAAAGAGAACCTGGAGGACAGGGACAGACAGAGGGAAAGAGAGACAGATGAAGAGAAACTGGAGGACAGGGACAGACAGAGGGAAAGAGAGACAGATAAAGAGAAACTGGAGGACAGGGACAGACAGAGGGAAAGAGAAACAGATAAAGAGAACCTGAAGGACAGGGACGGACAGAGGGAAAGAGGGGCAGAGAGAGAGGGAGAGAGACAGAAACTGGAGGACAGGGATGAGAGAGGGAGAGAGACAGAGAGAGTGAAGGCAAAAAGTCAAAAAGAGATGAAGAGAAATGGCAGAGATAGCAAGGAACAGCGAGGAGGGGATGGAGAAAGAGTGGATAAGAGAGAGAAACTGGGAATACGGACAGAGAGAGGAGAGATACAGAGAGATTGTGAGGTAAAGACTCAAAAACTGATGGAGAGAGTGGGGCAGGGACAGACAGAGAGAAACAGAAAGGAAGAGAGGGAGAAAGAGAAGAATTAGAGAAAGTGGGGATGGGGTGTGATGGGGGCATAGTTACACAGAGAGGGTTGGGAATAACGGGACAGAGTGAGGGGAAGACTTGGATGGAGAGTGAAAGATAGAGAGAAAGAGAAAAACACTGAGAATGAGATAGAAAAATAACGAGAGAAAGACAGAGTGAGAGGGAACTTTCTAGAGGGAATGAAGGAGAGGCTCAGACAGGGAGAGGCTGAGACAGAGAGACAGCTACAGAGAGTGAGGGATACTGAAAGATAAAAACGGGCAGTGACTGGGTAAGAGGTACAGCAGTAAAGGGCAACAGAGATAACACCTTATATTTTAAGACTGTTGTTTAACAGTCACCGAGCCACTTAAGGAGATACTGAGACAGAGGCCTTAAGTTTTAAGGACATGGCCAGCAGAGCTTTGTGCAATCTCAAAGTTTACGAATGTGAGGGAGCAGCAGGATTGTACTGGAAATGTCAAATCAAGAGTCATAGAGACATACTATCATACAGCATGGAAACAGGGTCTTCAGCCGAACCAGTCCTTATTGACCATATTCCTAAACTAAACTAGTCCCACCTGCCTGTGCTTGGTCCATAAGTCTCCAAACATTTCTTATTCAAGAACTTATCCAAATGTCTTTTAAAGTTTAACTGTACCCGCATCCACCACTTCATTCCACACATAAACCACTCTCTGTGTAAAAAAGTTGCCCCTCATGTCTTATTTAAATCTTTCTCCTCTCACCTTAAAAATATGCTCCCTAATTTTGAACTCCCCAACCCCAAGGAAAAGACCCTTGTCATTCACCTTATCTATGCCCCTCATGGTTTTATCGACCTTATTTTGTTTTATAAAGAGGAAACAGAGGCAGGGCTGAGTTGAGGAAAGGTAGGATTGGCTGAGTTTACAGAGGGAGCTGTAGGCATTGTTATTGACGTTGGAAATGTGAGGGAGAGAAAACATTACAAGGTCCAAAATGTTACAAGACCAAGAAAAGAAAAGTGATGAAGAGAGACACAGTGAGAGGCAGAGGGTGACAGGCAGAGGTACAGTTGCACTGGCACTGGCTCTCACTGGAGGATAGTGTAACCGGCATTGACTCTCACTGGGGATACACTTCCACTACACTGACTCTCACTGGAATACACTGGAAGAGGCTCTCACTGGGATACAGCTCCAGAGACACTGGCAATGTTTAAAAAAAAAACAACTGGATGAGTATTTAAAATGCCAGGGCACAGCAGGTTAAGGCCCAAGTACAGGTAAATGGGGTTAGTGTAGTTTGGTGTTTGTTGGATAGTACAGACAGGGTGGGCCAAAGGGCCTGTTTGTGTGCTGTTTGACTCGATGACTGTCCCTGTGCTATGTCTGAGAAATTGTGAACATTGTGGAGAATTGCAAGGCAGTTTTTTTTTTGACAGAGCAAGACTGCACACAGAGTAAAGTCATCAGTGGCAGAATGACCTGGTTTTCCCCATTGATGCTCGACAGTGAGACATGCACGGATCAGGAGGCCGGGATTAAAGGAGCTCTGGGTCTGGGATTGGGGTGGGGGAAAGGAGACAGAACTCCTGGTTAGCTCTCAGTGAGGTCTTCCCTGGTCGAAGTGTGGCAACTGGTAAGCAGTTACAGTTTGTCCCGATCCCAAGGTGTGATCTGTAAGTACCAAACAATAAGTGACCGACATTAAGAGGCTCCACCTCTGGGCTGTAGTGATCTCAACCAGAGGCTACATTCCACGGTGTACATTTTATTCCATTTTAAAATCAAAGCTCTCATCCCTTTCCAAGGATTAAAGCCTCTTGCTCTGTTCTGTTAATAACACCCACACCAATGGTATCGGATTTTCTTCCCTAAACTATGGAAGTAGGCCATTCGGCTCATCGTGTCTGCAGCGACCCTCTGAAGGGGAGCATCCCACACAGACCCACCCTCCCACCCTCTCCCTGTAACCCTGCATTTCCCATGGCCAATCCACCCAACCCACACATCCCTGGGCACCATGGGGTAATTTCCCACAGCCAATCCACCCAACCCACACATCCCTGGGCACTATGGGGTAATTTCCCATGGCCAATCCACCCAATCTGCACATCCCTGGACACTATGGGGTAATTTCCATGGCGAATCCACCCAACCCACCCATCCCTGGACACTATAGGGTAATTTCCCCATGGCCAATCCACCCTAACCTGCACACCTTTGGACTGTGGGAGAAAACCGGAGCACCCGGAGGAAACCCACGCAGACACAGGGAGAACGTGCAAACTCCACACAGACAGTTGCCCGACGTTGGAATCGATCCTGGGTCCCTGGCGCCGTGAGGCAGCAGGTGCTACAGTGACACTCTGCCACAGTGCTGCCCCTTAATTGCAGGTTCTGCATTTGTGTGGCCTCCTGTTAATGTCAGGAGCATTTGCTTCCCCACCCACAAGCCCAGGCCAAACAATTCTCACCAATGTTTCGTATGTCTCTCTCTCTCTCTCTTTGCATTGTTACAGCCAATTTAAACACATGGATGACTGCATCCCACTCAGCTTCCCCTTCCATTACCCAAGGTTTTCGGTGAATTCAGTTCAGTTCCTGCATTATTCTGGTGTTAACTGTGACTCAGTGCATTGCACTGGAGTGCTTGGGGCCGAACAAGTTCTAAATCCAGACATTTAGAATTAGAACTGCCAAGCTGTTAAATCTGAATTCTTTTTTTAATCACTTCCCAGCAGGCATCCTCAGAGAGAGAGAGAGATAGAGACAGAAAGAGAGATGTTGGGTTTTTATTTAAGTTGATATGGGACATGGGCTCAGCCAACATTTGTTGCCCATCCCTAATTGCCCCTTGAACTGAGTGGCTCTCTCTTAGACATTTCAGAGGGCGGTTATGAGTCAACCGCATAACAGTACTGCAGATGCTGGAAATCCGAAACAAAAACAGGAATTGCTGGAGAAACTCAGCACGTCTGGCAGCTTCCGTGGAGAGAGAAACAGGGATAACGTTTCAAGTCCAGCCGCTTTTCTTCCAAACTGATTGTGGCCAGGAAACGAGGGCATATACAATGGAGACAGGAGATCGGGAGGTGTAAAGGAGGGAGCGATAGGTGGAGACAGAGGTGAGAGAGAGAGAGAGAGAGAGTTAGGTAGACAAAGGGATGGATAATGGTGAGCCGTTCTGCTTTCTCTCTCCACGGAAGCTGGCAGACCTGCTGAATTCTCCAACACTTTCTGTTTTTGCGTCAAACCTATTGCTACCGGTCTGGAGTCACGTGTAGGCCAGACTGGGTAAAGGATGGCAAATTTCCCTTCTGAAAGTGGTGTTAGTGAACCAGATGGGTTTTTATGATAATCACAAATCATGATGGGTATAGATGAGGTCAATAGCAAGGGTCTTTTCCCAAATGTGGGGCATTTCAAGACTAGGGGACATATTTTTAAGGTGAGAGGAGTAAGATTGAAAAAAAACATGAGGGGCAATTATTTTTACACAGATAGCGGTTCTTGTGTGAAATGACCTTCCAGAGGAAGTGGTGGATGCGGGTACAGTTACAACGTTTTAAAGACATTTGGATAAATACATGAATAAGAAATGTTTGTGGAGATATGGGCCAGGAACAGGCAGGTGGGACTAGTTTAGTTTGGGATTATGGTCAGCATGGACTGGTTGGACCGAAGGGTCTGTTTCCATGCTGTATGATTGTACGATCATTAAACAGAATTCCTGATATTTAAGTTTCATTTAAGTACCATTGTTGGGATTTGAACTCAAGACCACCAAAACATTAACATAGACCCTTAGCTCACTAACCCAGTGACATTACCACTACACCACAGGATACCAACGTCACTATGTTACTAATCCAAAGGTCTAGGAACTTGAATCCTGAGACATGAAGTGCATCTAATTTCTCTAGGACATGGGTTCAAATCCCACTACAGCAGCTATTGGAATTTAAAATCATTTAATAAATCTGATATTGAAAATCCACATCTCAGTGACGGTGATCATGACAACTTTCAATGATAAAAACCCCCATTTGGTTCACAAATGGGAAGAAAATCTGCCATTCTTACCCAGTCTGGTCTCCATGTGACTTCAGACCCACAACAAGGAGGTTCACTCTTAACTGCCCTCTGAAATGACCCAAGCCAGCCACTCAGTTCAGGGGTGATTAAGAAAGGCAACAAATACCGGCTTTACCCTGATCACGCCCGCATCCCATTGCAGAATAAAGATAAATGTGTGTATGGCAGCTTCAAACAGAGAAAATGCCCAAGGAATGTAAATGCACTGGAGGTGATTCAGAGGAGGTTTATAGAGTCATACAGCACAGAAACAGACCCTTTGGTCCAACTGGTCCATGCCAACCAGACATCCCAATCTGATCTAGACCCATTTCCCAGCATTTGGCCCATATCCCTCTAAACCCTTCCTATTCACGTACCCATCCAGATGCCTTTTAAATGTTGTCATTGTACCAGCCTCCACTACTTCCTCTAGCAGCTCATTCCATAGACGCACCACCCTCTGTGTGAAAAAGTTGCCCCTCAAGTCCCTTTTAAATCGTGCCCCTCTCACCTTAAACCTATACCCTCTAGTTTTGGACTCCCCTACCCTGGGGGAAAATACCCTTGGCTATTCATCCTTTCCATACTCCTCATGATGCTATAAACCCTCAGCCTCCGACGCTCCAGGGAAAATAGCCCCAGCCTATTCAGCCCCTCCCTGTAACTCACACCCTCCAATCCCAGGAACATCCTTGTAAACTGTTTCTGCACCCTCTCAAGTTTAACAACATCCTTCTGATAGAAGGGCAACCTGAACTGATACCTAGAATAAGTGGGTGGTTTTATGAGGAATGGGTAGACTCTACCAGAGTTCAAAAGAATGAGGGGAGACTTGAAGTGTACAAAATCCTGAATGGTCCTGACAAGGTGGGTATGGAAAAGACGTTTCATCTTGTGAGTCAGTCCAGAACCAGGGGGTTGAAATTAGGGATGACCCTTTTTGGACAGAGATGAGGAGAACTTTTTTTTCTCTCTCTCAGCAAGTTGTGAGTCTTTGGAACTCTCTGCCTCAGAAGGCAGGGTCTCTAAATATTTTTAAGGTAAAGGGAGAACAAAAGAACAGTATTATTTAAATGGAGAAAAACTGCAGAAAGCTGCAACACAAAGGACTGGGGAGGGTGCATTGTGCACGAAACACAGAAGGCTAGCACACAGAATGCAGCAGGTAATCAGGAACGCTAATGGAATATTGGCCCTTATTTCAAGGGGGTTGGAGTATAAGAGTACGGAAGTCTTACTGCAACTGTACAAGGTGCTGGTGAGACCACATCTGGAGTACTGTGAGCAGTTTTGGTCCCCTTATTTTGGGAAAGATATCATTTCATTGGAGACAGTTCAGAGAAGGTTCTCTAGGATGATCCCTGCTATAGAGGGACTGTCTTATGAGCAAACTTTAAACAGGTTGGGACTCTACTCACTGGAGTTTAGAAGAATGAGAGCTGATCGCATTGAAACAAACAGGGTTCTAAAGGGGCTTGACAGGGTAAATGCTGAAAGGATGTTTCCCCTCAGTGGACAGTCTAGGACCAGGCGGCACAGTCTTTGAATAAAGGAGCACCAACTTAAGACTGAGATAAGGATGAATTTTTTCTCTCAGAGGATTGTGAGTCTTTGGAACTCCTTGCCACAGAGAGCTATGGGGACAGAGTCCTTTTGTATGTTTAAGGTTCAGATAGATTCTCGATCAGTCAGAGAATTAAGGGTTACAGGGAAAAGGCAGGAAGATGGAAATGAGGAATGTCGGATCAGCCACGATCCTATTGAATGGTGGAGCAGGCTCGAGGGGCTGAATGGCCTACTCCCATTCCAATTTCTTATATAGAACATAGAACATAGAACAGCACAGCACAGAACAAGCCCTTCGGCCCACGATGTTGTGCCGAACTTTTACCCTAAACCTAAGGTCTATCTAACCTCCACCCCTACCTTATACTATCATCCATATGCCTATCTAATAGCCGCTTAAATGCCCCTAATGAGGCCGACTCCACTACCCTCTCCGGCAATGCATTCTACTCCCCTATCACTCTCTGAGTAAAGAACCTACCTCTGACGTCTCCCCTATATCTACCTCCACTCACTTTAAAACTAAGCCCCCTCGTAATAGCTACCTCCACCCGAGGAAAAAGTCTCTGGCTGTCCACTCTATCTATACCTCTGATCATTTTGTACACCTCTATCAATGGTCTTAGGTACACTCTTGTTAGGCAGGGCAATGGAGGGTTACTGGAGATAGTTGGGAATGTGGAAATCGGAACGCTAAAAGATCAGCCACGATTTTATCGAATAGCAGAGCAGATTGGAAGGGCTGAATGGCCTACTCTTGCTACAATATTGTGTGGCTGTGTAGAACGGGAAGGCGTTTGGTGTACTGAGGATTTTAAGGGATTGCGGTGATGGGATCTATTCCCCACTGCTGGAGATTCTCTGGAACGGGAATGTCTGATCTGCACCCATCGCCCATTCGGAATGGCTCTGGTCAGTTTATGTAGCAACATTTTCCCTTTGTTGCCAATGTCTCCCTCACCATTGCCCAGTTGCTCTCGAGGGGTAAACAACATGGGAGGGGTGTGGGGAGGGGTGCAGAACGTCAACAAGGGAGGACCCAATGAGGATCCTTGAGGAGTTAAGAATGTTTACTTAAGGCCAAGTATCCCCTTCCCCATCCATTGTTCTGGTCTCGGCCTGTTTTGTTAATGAGGCCTTTTTTTAAAATTGAGCCGGTAGCCCCAGAACAACAACAAGGAAGACTGAGTCATTTTTAAAGCTCAAAGGGAGAGAATGTACACAGCAGGCCAGGCAGCATCAGAGGAGTAGGAAAGTTGGCATTTCGAGTCTGGACTCTTTTTCAGAAATCTGGCCTGAAACGTTCCCGCTCCTCTGAAGCTGCCTGGTCCACTGTGCTCCTCCAGCTCCAAGCTGTGTTATTTCTGACTCCAGCATCGTCAGTTCTTATTATCTCTGAGTGAATGTACATGCCATGTGGGCACAGCCTCACTGGAGTTTCAGCCTGAGGCCTAGCTCTCACCGATTATCCAAAAACTAGCTGGCTTGCCTTCAATCCCATAAACCCCTTGCTTTGACCTTTCTCCTTGGCTTGATTTTTGACCCTTGGCCTCGAGCCTAGAGTTTGTAAAACATTCCCTTGCGGGTGAGAAAGAGCTGCAAGGTGCTTCAATCATTGCCGATGGCAACCGCGCTCGCTGAGCTGTGAGCTTTGATGATTGTTCTATTTTTGACGCTGGGAGGCTGTTCCGAAATGAGGGAGTCAGCTCCAAACTCCGCTAACCTTGCCGGGTCACTTGTCTAAGCATTATTCAGGAAAAGGGACATCCCTCTCTCTCTCTGTCTCTCTCCTGAAATCTCCAAATGTTGCTCGGTTCACGTTCCGATGACATTGCACACCACTGGACCTGGTGGGACTCCTGCCCCAAAGGTAGGAACACCACCACTGAACCCCATAATTTACTGGGAAGATAGTTACAATCCAACCTGTTCAGAGATCTACAGCAGGCAGCACTGCAACTCAGGCCACCCTAACTCAGAGGTAGGGACACTACCACTGTGCTACATTAATTACTGGGGGCATACGTTCGATCTAAGCTGTTCAGAGATGTTATCGAACACCTCTGGAGCAGGTGGGACTTGGGCCCAGGTCTCTTGGCCCAGAGATAGAAACACAACGTACAGACAGCTTTACTTTCAATTTAAAAAAGCAGAGTTAGCTTTATGTCCATGTTAAAAGAGTCGACAGAGATCTTTACTTTCAGTTTAAAAGAATAGAGGAAGCTTAACACAGCATTTAACCCAGGGATGTCCCTGTCCTGGGAGTGTTTGATGGGGACAGTGTAGAGGAAGCTTTACTCTGTATCTAACCGTGTGCTGTCCCTGCCCTGGGAGTGTTTGATGGGGACAGTGTAGAGGTAGCTTTACTCTGTATCTAACCGTGTGCTGTCCCTGTCCTGGGAGTGTTTGATGGGGACAGCGTAGAGGGAGCTTTACTCTGTATCTAACCGAATGCTGACCCTGTCCTGGGAGTGTTTGATGGGGGACAGTGTAGAGGGAGCTTTACCCTGTATCTAACCCC
>NC_063370.1:8786605-8794166 GCF_021869965.1 Rhincodon typus
TTTGATGGGGGACAGTGTAGAGGGAGCTTTACCCTGTATCTAACCCCATGCTGACCCTGTCCTGGGAGTGTTTGCAGCCCAGACCCAAGGATCTATTCTCATGATGAAGGAAATCCCACCCCAGGAGCTGCTGCAACCGAAATTCAACTAATAAAATCTGGAATTGAAAGTCAGTTGGGTGTTGGCGACATGTAACCCAATACTGATTGTTGAAAACAAAACCCAAGTGGTTCACTAATGCCCTTTAGGGAAGGAACTCAGCCATCCTTACCTGGTCTGGGCCTACACGTGACTCCAGACACCCAGCAACATTGCTAGCTGGGCAAGCCAGTCAGACAAGGGCAATAAATTGGCGTTGTTAGAGAGACTTTGACAGCTGAGGGGAGGCAGTCAGGAAATTGGAGCTGAGATCACACCACCAGAACTTACTGAATGGAGGAGCAGGCCCGAAGGGCCAAATAGCCTGTAGACACTCCTAAATCCTAAATTCCTAATTCGGGAAGCTCCCTTCCTCCCTGTGTCCTTGCCAATGTTTACAGTTCTGGTCGCCCTACTACAGGAAGGTTATTATTAAATTGTAGAGTGTTCAGAAACGTTATTACCGGGACTGGAGAGTTTGAGGTCTAAGGATAGGCTCGGGACTTACTTTCACTGGAGCGATGGAGGCTGAGGGGTGACCTCATAGAGGTTTATAAAATCAAGTGAGCCATAGATAAGGGGAATTGCCAGGGTCTTTTTTCCCTAGGGTGGGGGGAGTTCAAAACTAGGAGGTATAGGTTTAAGTTGAGAGGGGCAAGATTTAAAAGGGACCTGAGGGGTACCTTTTTCACGTAGAGGGTGTATGGAATGAGCTGCCAGAGGAAATGGTGGAGGTGGGTACAATTACATTTAAAAAACATTTGGAAAAGTACTTGAATAGGAAAGGTTTAGATGGATATGGGCCAAACGCAGGCAAATGGAACGAGTTCAGTTTGGCAAACCTGGTCGGCATGGACGAGTTGGCCAAAGGGTCTGTTTCTGTGCTGCATGACTCTATGACTGTAAGACTGTATTTATCTCAATCCCTATTTAATTGCTGTTGAGGGGACCTTACTAGCTAAAACCTGGAAGAGTTTGCAGGTCAGTGAGGAAAAAGCAGGGGAGTAGGGTTAGCTGAGTTAGGGCGACGCGGTGGCTCAGTGGTTAGCACTACTACCTCACAGTACCATGGACCTGGGTTCAAACCCACCCTTGGGTGACTGCACAGAGTTTGTACATTCTGGTGTGTTTATGTGGGTTTCCTCTGGGTGCTCTGGTTTCCTCCCACAGTCCAGTGCAGGTTAGGGTGGACTGACCACGTTTAAATCACCCCATAGTGACTGGAAATGTGAAGGCTAGGTGGGTTAGCCACAGGAAATGCAGGATTACAGGGATTGGAATGGGCCGAATGGCCTGCTCCCACACTGTAGGGATTCTGACATGCTCCAGCAGAGGGGCTGGCACAGAGACAATGGGCCAAAGGGCCAGTTTTCTGCACTGTGGCTGCTGCATGATGCTGAATTGCAATTACAACAGGTACTACACTTTAAAACATTTTAGCCAGGGAGCACTCTGGGGACATCCCGAGTTCACAAAAGGCTCTCGTCTTTGTGTGACAGGTGCACGTTTCAAGGGGGGTGGTGGTGGTGGGGGACGGAGGTTTCAGAAAGCCAGCGAGCTGTGAGAAACAAGCTGCACCTTTCCAATCCCCGTCTAATCCATTCGGCTAACAGCGTGAAGCCAGACAAGTGGCCGTGCACAACCAGCTTTCAAACCGCAGTGTGGTTTGTGGGGGGATCTGTTGCTGGAAACAAGACCCTAAATTACAGAACAAAGTCGCACAACATGGCGATAACAGCTACAAACAAGCAGTTCCACAGCCCGAAAACAAAGGAGCTGCCAGAGAGCACACTGCAGCAGAATGCACTGAGGAATCGAGGCTTGTAAAAGAGATGGTAGAAGGGTCAAAGGAAGAGCGAGTTGCTGAGGCAACAGGATATAAACAATGACATAAAATAATCTGAGCCTTCAGCTGCATGTACGGGTGTCAAGTTAAAACTCATTAAGAAATGATGCTAACATTGAAGGGATTGAATTGTATTAAGTACGAAAAAAAGGTACTGTAACTATCAAGGGGATTTGATGGCCTCGTGGTATTATCACTAGACTATTAATCCAGAGACAAAAACAAAGTTGACAAGAAAACAAAATCAGAGTTAACACCACTGGACCCGAAACGTTAACTCTGATTTTTTTCTTCAAAGATGCTGCCAGACCCGCTGAGCTTTTCCAGCAACTCCTGTTTTTGTTCCTGATTTACAGCACCCGCAGTTCAGTTCTTTCGGCTCTTATTAATCCACAGACCCGAGGAATGTTCCGGAACCCTGACTCAAGTCCTGCCACGGCCGACGGTGGAATTCGAACCCAATTTTAAAAATAATGTGGGTTTAAGTGTCTAATGATGACCATGAATCAGTTGTTGCTGGTCAGAAAAAACCCATCTGGTTCACTAATGTCCTTTAAGGAAGGAAACTGGCGTCGTTCCCTGGCCTGGCCTACATGTGACTCTGGGGAGGTGATGGTCTAATGGTGTTGTTACCGGATTATTAATCCAGGAAACACAGCTAATGTTTGGGGACAGAGGTTCAAATCCAGCCGTGGCAGATAGTGGAATTTGAGTTCAATAAAAGAAAAAAATCTGGAATTAAGAGTCTAATGACTCATTGTGAATTGCCAGAAAGATATATCTGGTTCACTAATGTCCTTTAGGGAAGGAAACTGCCATCCTTACCTGGTCTGGCCTACATGTGACTCTAGACCCACAGCAATGTGGGTGACTCTGGTTCACTAATGTCCTTTAGGGAAGGAAACTGCCATCTTTACCTGGTCTGGCCTACATGTGACTCCAGACCCACAGCAATGTGGCTGATTCTTAACTGCCCTCTGGGGCAATTAGGGATTGGCAATAAATGCTGGCCCAACCAACGACACTGACATTCTATGAAGGAATTTAAAAATAACTAGGAGTTAAGGAGATGCTAACATGTACAAATAAATAATGAGAGGTTGTTCAATTCATTGACTCCATGCTCTCTACCACAATCCAGCCAGTCCCATTTCCCGGCTCTAGCCCTGTGGCCCCGCATATCTATATCCCCCCAAATGCCTGTCCAATTGTCCTTTCAAAATTGCACCTCATCTCTGTTTTCGCTGGTCTTGTAGGAGGTGGGTTGCAGCTCACTGTGACTCGCTGTGTAAAAGTAGTTTCTCCTCCTAGCATAACGTCCCCAAAAACGTTCAGTTTGCGCCCCCTTGTCCTTGTATAATCAGCCGACACTGACCTCCCAATTTCGTCAGTCTCCAATTCTAAGAAAGGAACCACAAGAAACAGGGCTGCGACCATTCAGCCCCTCAAGCCTGCTTTGCTATTCAATGAGGGGCTTTGACTCCACTTTCCCGGCCACTCCCTTGATTCCCATATTAACGTACTCCCATTTGCCAGCATTTGGCCCATACCCCTCTAAACCTTTCCTTTTCATGTCCCCATCCAGATGCTTTTTAAATGTTGTAATTTTAACCACATCCACCACTTCCTCTGACAGCTCATTCCATACACACACCACCCTCTGTGTGAAAAAGTTGCCCCTTAGGTCCCTTTTAAATCTTTCCCGTCTTACCTTAAACCTATACCCCTCTAGTTTTGGATTCCCCTACCCTGGGAAAAAAGACCTTGCCTATGTACCCTATCCATGCCCCTCATGACTTTATAAACCTCTATAAGGTCACCCCTCAGCCTTCAACACTCCAGGGAAAATAGCCCCAGCCTATTCAGCCTTTCCCTGTAGCTCAAACCCTCCAACCCTGGCAACATCCTTGTAAATCTTCTCTGAACCTTTTCAAGTTTCACAACGTCATTCCTATAGCAGGGAGACCAGAACTGAACTCAGTATTCCAAAAGTAGGCTAGTCAATGTCACGACATGATCTCCCAACTCCTATACTCAATGCACTGACCAATAAAGCCAAGCATACCAAACACCTTTCTCCCCACCTTGTCCACCTGTAACTCCACTTTCAAGGAACTATGAACCTGCACTCCTAGGTCTCTTTGTTCGGCAACAGTCCACAGAGCCCTACCGTTGAGTAAATGCAGGTAATGGTATAAACAAGGTTGGCACTACAAGGATGTGATGATGATACAGGCACAATAACAACAATCCAATCCAAACATCAAATCAGTGGATGCTTGAATATTTCTGGTGGCACTATATTTAGGAAAGACAAAGAAGGCAAAAGAAGAGATGCCAGTAGCAGCCCTTAATGAAGATAGAGTCGGTACATTGGAATGGGATAATGTCCCTCAGCACTCAAAAGTAGAAGCTAGATGGTACACTGTACAAAGATGCCAGTCTTTAGAGTGACCAGAATGGGTACCCTCAATTATCCTAACTCAGTTTGGGATTGCAACAGTGAAAAGGAAAAAGAACGAGATGAGTCCCCAAAGACTTGGCTATTCTCCTTAAGCAGTCTCTTGGGTTCAAAGGTGCCTTGTCAACAAGATGTCATCACTTTTGTAATGTGGGAATTATCATACCCTTGGTCTCGCTGTTGGGAGGGAATTGGTTAGCTCAGTTGGCTGGTTTATAATGCAGAGTGATGCCAACAGTGTGGGTTCAACTCCCATCACCAGCTGAGATTACCGTGAAGGACTCTCCTTATCAACCCTCTCCCCTCGCCTGAGGCGCACTGACCCTCAAGTTAAACCACCACCAGTCGCCGCTCTGTGCTCTAATGAAAGAGTAGGCCTCTGGGTCTATGCCGAACTTACTTAACGTTTCTAAAGAGAAGTAAGGAAAAGGCTAAATTTATTGAGTAAGCATCTCACTGTAACTTCATTTTGGTCTGCAGGAGAAAGCAATATCACATGGCATTACATCACTCCCCTTCAGCATATTCAGATTGAACCATTGATTTGACAGGAAACATGGCAGCCAATTTACAGACAGCAAGATCCCACGCACAAAGTAAAAGGCATCCAGAGAGCTGCTTTTTTTTTAAGGTGTGCGGTGATGGATAAATATTGGCGAGGATACAGGCTTTCTTGAAAATGGCCCAGTGATGTCTTTCACAAGCACCCAAGCAGGTAGGTTTGAGGAAAGCTAGCAGTGCGGGGGCTCCCTCAGTACTGCACTGGAGAGCACAGGTTCGATTGCCAGGCTCATGCCCTGAACCTTGTGAGCTGGGAGACTGGAAAGCCACCCACTGAGCCACGGTGCGAGCGAGCGAGTGTTCACATCATCAGCACCTTCTGGGTGAACAGCACGGGAAGTGGATTCGAAAGGAATTTAAAAAATGCAAATCCTCACCCTCTACAGCGACTGAAATACAACAATCAGGTGAGTCAGCTGAAGCAGATTCAATCCCACAATTTATCGCTCTCCCGTCCAGCTACACAGAAGGCAGAAACAGGCAGGCCTCAGTGCCATGGCAACAGCAACCCCACTGTCCAAAAAACACTCCAAAAAGGGATCTGAGGCAGCAATATAGCTACTATACTTGTTGAATAAGTGAGAGCGGGCTAGGGGACACTCAGCTGCAGGAATAGTAATTGAATAGTAGAGAGAGAGAATAGCAGCACCATTCAAAATGGTGGGAGGGCGAGATGGTTAATCTTGCTCAGCGTGTCTTTCCCTTTCTCTGCCTGTTTGATTCTCTCTTTTCTCTTTTTGGTGTGTTTTCTCTTTTTATTGCGGTCTCTCTCTCTCTCCTCTTCCCCTCTGCCCCATTCCCCCAATCCCTCCCCTTCTCCTCCTCGTGACCCCTTTCCCATCAATCCTTGCCTCTCTTGGTTCTCTCCTCTCCTGTCTCACGTCTCTCCCTCTGACTCAGCCGATGCCTCAGTCTTCCTGACTCAACGTTCAAAGCTGCGATTGAGAAGCTCGGGGCGGTTTCTGTCTTTCGGGAGTTAGCACTTGGCCTGACATTGCACATTTTTATATTAGTGACAAACTTGCTCTTACATAAGAAATAGGAGCAAGAGCGGGCCATCTGTCCATCGAGCCTGCTCCACTATTCAATAAGATTAAGGCTAATCTTTTTTCATGGACTCAGATCCACTTACCCACCCCATCACCATAACCCTTAATCCCTTTACAATTCAATCTATCGTTGCTTTAAAAATATTCAATGAGGAAGCCTCACCTGCTTTATTGGGCACAAAATTCCACAGATTCACAACCCTTTGGGTGGAGAAGTTCCTCCTCAAATTTGAGGCTATGCCCCCCCTAGTTCTAGTTTCAGCTGCCAGTGGAAACACCTCCCCTGCTTCTATCTTATCTATTCCCTTCGTAATTTTATATGTTTCTATAAGACTCCCCCCTCATTCTTCTAAACTCCAATGTGTACAGTCCCAGTCTACTCAATCTCTCCTCATAAGCCAACGCTCTCAATTCCAGAATCAATCCAGTGAACCTCCTCTGCACCCCATCCAGTGCCAGGACATTCTCCCAGCGGAAGAGTTCATGCCCCAAAGCCAAACCTGAGTCCAGCAACCAGCTAACAGAACTTGGCACGGTGGCTCAGTGGTTAGCACTGCTGCCTCACAGCACTGGAGACCTGGGTTTGATTCCACCCTCAGGCAACTGTCTGTGTGGAGTTTGCATGTTCTCCCTGTGTCTGTGTGGGTTTCCTCTGGGTGTTCCAGCTTCCTCCCACAGCCCAAAGATTTGCAGGTTAGGTGGATTTTCCATAGGAAATGCAGAGATAGGGTTGGGGAGTGGATCTGGGATACTCTTTGGAGTATTAGTATGGGCTGAATAGCCTGCTTCCATACTGTAGGCTTTTGAGACGTCAGTTCTGAAGAAGAGTCACTGGACTTGAAACATTAACTCTGATTTCTCTTGTTAACTTTGCCAGACCTGCTGAGTTTTTCCAGAAATTTCTGTTTTTCTTTCAGAACTCCTCATCATGGCTTTCTTTACGTGGAATTATTTTGATCGTGGAAACAGCGAAACAACTTAAAGTGGCTTCATTTCCCGTAAGTTAGATCCATTGTCTGACCTGGTCCCCTTGCCTCATGAGTTCAATCTGATGCCCTTTTTCTTCACATAGTGTCATACAGCATGGAAACAGCCCCTTCGGCCCAACTCATCCATGCCACCCAGATATTCTAAATTAATCTAGTCCCATTTACCAGCATTTGGCCCATATCCCTCTAAATTCTTCCTATTCATATACCCATCCAGATGTCTTTTAAATGTTTCTAACTGTACCCACATCCACCATCTCCTCTGACAGCTTGTTCCATACACACATCACCGCAGTGTTGTACCTCAGGTCCTTTTTAAATCTTTCCCCTCTCACCTTAAACCTACGCCCTCTAGTTTCGAACTCCGCTACCCTGGGGAAAATACTTTGACAATTCAGCCTATTCATGCCCCTCATGATTTTATAAATCTCTATAAGGTCCCCCCTCAGCCTGCGATGCTGTACAGAGTCAGTGTTTATTCAGCAGGGTGAGGGTCACTCGCTGTGTAACTGTACAG
>NC_063370.1:8794176-8797556 GCF_021869965.1 Rhincodon typus
CAGGGTCAGTGTTTATTCAGCAGGGTGAGGGTCACTCACTGTGTAACTGTACAGGGTCAGTGTGGGGGTTTATACCTCACTGGTACTTTCTCAATGGCAATGCTTTGGCCAATCAGAGTGGACGTGCCTACCAATCAGCACTGTTTCCTCCTGTGGTGTACATTGTTGCGATCATTTGAAATTTGGTGTTCTTGTATTTGTCCTGACAAATGAAAAACACAAAGCATCAGCATCCTGCTCTAATCAGCAATGTTCAATAACCTGGGCTGGGAAACAAAACGCTCAGTGAGACAGTGAACACTGGACAGGTGGCAGGTGCTGTTGTGTGGAGTGTAAACATCACAGACCCATTGGGCTGAAGGGCCTGTATTAAATTGGATGTAATGTGTAGGAAAATTTGTTTTTAATCATTTTGATTCTCCTTCTGGGCCAGTAGTAAATCTTTCCACCCACACCAATCTACCTGATGGCTTTCTTTAATGGGATGTTGGCATGAACTATGAACAGAGTGGTTTGCTCAGATCATTGGAGAGGGCAGAGAAGAGTTAGCCAAGTTGCTGTGTACTTCGAGTCTCACGTAGGCCAGACTGGGTACAGACAGCAGATTTTCTTCACAAAAGGACATCAGCAAACTATTAGCTTACGATAATTGCTGGTCGTTGTCACGGTCACCATCACACTGACACGAGCTTTCAATCCCAGAATCATTTACAAACTGAATTTAAATTCCACCAGGTGCTGTGCTGGGATTCGAGCCCATGTTCCCCACAGCATTAACCCGGGCCTCTGGAACGACAAGTCCACCACCTTTAGGCTGGTATGAAGGTGAATTTCTGAACCAAATGGGACAGCTACATCTGAGTTCATGTCTGCTTTCTTCAAATGGGCTTCTCTGTTATCCCTGTCTGCCCCTTTACCTCCAGTCGACCTATCGAGATCGCCTCTACACTTAGGTTTCTGTGCACCCAAACAGCCTATAAACCCAGGTCCCGTCTGACCATATGGATGGCACAGTGGCTCAGTGATTAGCACGGCTGCCTCACAGCATCAGGGACCCAGGTTCGATTCCACCCTTGGGTGACTGTCTGTGTGGAGTTTGCAAGTTTCCCTGTGGCCCATGTAGGTTTCCACCAGGTGAACTGTTTTCCTTCCCCAGTCCAAAGATGTGTAGGTTAGGGTGGATTGGCCGTGGGAACTGCAGGGATAGGATGAGATGCTGCTTGGAGGGTCAGTGAGGGACTGATCAGGAGCTCTAAGGCCAACTCGGTACAGAGAACCTGTGTTATCTTTCTGATTTGTATTCATCAGCTCTCCACAGAGACTAGGCTGAGTCGTATCAAATAGGAAATTCAATAACTGAATGTGAGTGTGAGTGGGATAGAGATGGACAGAGTGAACTGACACAAGGAGAGGCAAAAACAGACAGAGTAAGCGGGGGGGCGGGGGCGGTGGGAGAAGGAGACGAGGGTGTTCAGTGTGAAAGAGAGAGGTGGGGCTAGAAGAAAGTGGGTAGGGGAGAAGGTGGGCAAGAAGTGGGAGGAAGACAGCAGGAGATGGAGTGGCAAGAGGAGGAGTAGAGACTCAGAGGAAGGTGGAAGAGATTGGAGTGAGAGACAGTGTAGGTGTTAGAAAGACAGATGGAGAGAACAAGATAGACAAAGTATTTCTGCACAATGATGCAATTATAGAATCCCTACAATGTGGGAGCAGGCCATTTAGCCCATTAAGTTTACACCAATCCACTGAAGAACATCCTATCCCTGTAACCCTACATGTCCCATGGCCAGTGATAGTAGGAACTGCAGATGCTGGAGAATCCGAGACAACAAGGTGCAGAGCTGGATGAACACAGCAGGCCTAGGAGCAGGAAGGCTGACGTTTCGGGCCTAGACCCTTCATCAGAATCCACCTAGCTTGTTCATCCCTGGGCACTATGGGTAATTTAGCATGGCCAATCCACCCTAACCTGCACATCTTTAGACTGTGGGTGGAAAACGGAGCACCCAGAGGAAACCCATGCAGAGACAGGGAGAACATGCAAACTCCACACAGACAGTCGCCCGAGGCTGGAATCAAACCCAGGTTCCTGGTGCTGTGAGGCAGCAGTGCTAACCACTGAGCCACCATACATTATGAGTTGACTAGGAAGTAGATTTCCCCTCACTATTTCCTTCCCTCTCTGTGTTGCCTTTACTGAGTGACCCTTTCAGACCCAGGCATTTCACAGATGCCGCAGCGATATAATTCTGTGATGCTCCTCTCAAACAGCTCAAGACAGGGATTGCCAGTACTGGCAGGCAATAAATCTCACGTCAGGGGACAGAGAGGCACTGGAGCCCTCAGGCAGAGCTCCACACTTAAAAGGGAAAATCTAAACAACTGGCCCCTAGGGATGCAATAACTGCACAGAAATTAATAAGGAAATAAAGCTGGTCTGCAGAGCAGGATGTCTGCGCAAATGACAAGGCGAAGGTCAGTTGAACAAAAATGCCATGTACCAGGAACAGCTGAACCCCCAAGAATGGTTCAGTGCAGAGCCTGGGGGTCAGCTCCTGTACATGTACCCTCCACAGTGGGGTCAAGAGAATGACTCACTCTCAGCCAACTTTGGTGCAACTCTTAGCAATACCCCAGCAGCAACCTCAATTTGTATAGCGCCATTGCGGGCAGTGAAACATCCTCAGTGACATTAGTAAAGTCAGCACAGTCCCAGAGGACTCAATCTCAACTGGTGGTGGTTTCTCGCTCTTTCTCTCTCTCTTTCTCTCTCTCGGTGGCTCAGTGGTTAGCACTGCTGTCTCACAGCGCCAGGGACCCGGGTTCAATTCCACCCTCGGGGGGAGAGATCAGGAAGGAGAGACTTTCTGTTGGCGTGACTCTGCATTGCCAACCAGCCAACTGAGCTAACCCAGCCCCCGTTCAGGGATGGTGGGGGAACGATGAATGCCTGGCATTTTCCGTCAAACAACGAACAGTCCCTGGAAGCCGGGTGGAGCAGCTCTCACCCTGAGATTCCACATGAATCGATCAGGGGCTGATGCATTGGCCCCCGCTTTCAGGAGCCATTGCCATGGCGAAAATAGCCCTGGTGGGGGGAGGGGAGGGGAGGGGACACTGCAGGTGACGAAATGCCTGGACGGAGAGGTAGGTCTGAGGGAGTGTCTCAGAGAAGGTAAGAGATAAAGCGAGATGGAGAGTGTTTGGAGGGGATTGCAAAGCTTAGAGCCATGGTGCCCGATGGATGTACCAGTGACATGGGGAAGGGGCTGGGGGCATGGAGGGGATTGCAGAGATAGGGAGGCGGAATGTGGAAATCTCCGAGGGATGTAGAAATGGAGGAGGTTACAGAGATAGGGAGGCAGGATGTGGAGATCTCCAAG
>NC_063370.1:8797566-8803152 GCF_021869965.1 Rhincodon typus
GAGGAGGTTACAGAGATAGGGAGGCAGGATGTGGAGATCTCCAAGGGCTACGTAACTGGAGGAGGTTACAGAGATAGGGAGGAGGGACAAGGATGCAGAGGGTGTTACAATTAAGATGTTGCTTGATGTGAGATTCACAGCAGGTTTTCCTTGGGGCCCTCCTGGTCCATATTTCACTCTGCCCACCCTCTCCCATCAGGGGGAGGTGATGGCCTAGTGGTATTATCACTAGACTATAAATCCAGAGACCCAGATAATGTTCTGGGGACCCAGGTTCAAACCCCACCATGGCAGATGGTGGAAATTGAATTCAATAATTAGGGGGAAAAAAAAAAGTCTGGAATTAAGAATCTACTGATCACCATGAAATTATTGCCAATGGTTGAGGGAAAAACTCATCTGGTTCACTAATGCCCTTCAGGGGACAAAATCTGCCACCCTCACCTGGTCTGGCCTACATGTGACTCCAGACCTCCAGCGACGTGGTTGACTTTGAAATGGCCTAGTAAGCCACTCAGTTGTACAAATTGCTACAAAGCCTAAAAGAAATGAAACTGGGCAGATCACTTGGCATCAACCTAGGGACTGGAATAGACAATGGCAGATAACAGCCCTGTTGACCCTGCAAAGTCACCCTTACTGACATCTGGGAAATTGGGAGAGCTGTCTCAACAGCAAAGCAACAACCTAACATAGTCATACTCACAGAATCATACCTTACAGACAATGTCCCAGACCCACCATCACCATCCCTAGATATGTCCTGTCTCACCGGCAGTACAGACCCAGCAGAGGGGGTGACACAGTGGTATACAGCTGGGAGGGTGTTGCTCTGGGAGTCGTCAAAATTGACTCCGGACCCCATGAAGTCTCATGGCTTCAGGTTAAACACAGGCAAGGAAACCTCCTGCTGGTTACCACATACCGTCCTCCCTCAGCTGATGAATCAGTACTCCTCAATGTTGAATAACACTTGGAGGAAGCACTGAGGATGGCAAGGGCACAAAACGTACTCTGGGTGGGGGATTTCAATGCCCACCACCAAGAGTGGCTCGGCAGCAGTATTACTGATCGAGCTGGTCGGGCCCTAAAGGACATCGCTGCTAGACTGGGTCTGCGGCAGGTGGTGAGGGAACCAACAAGAGGGAAACACATACCTGACCTCAGCCTTACCAATCTGCCAGCTGCAGTTGTATCTGTCCAAAACAGTATCGGTAAGAGTGACCATCGCACAATCCTTGTGGAGACAAAGTCCCACCTTCACGTTGAGAATAACCTCCATCGTGTTGTGTGGCACTATCACCATGCTAAATGGGACAGGCTTCGCACAGATATAGCAACTCAAGACTGGGCATCCATGAGGCACTGTGGGCCATCACCAGCAGCAGAATTGTACTCCAACACAATCTGTAACCTCATGGCCCGGCATAACCCCCCAGTCAACCATTACATTCAAGCCAGGGGACTAACCCTGGTTCAATGGAGAGTGCAGGAGGGCATGCCAGGAGCAGGACCAGGCATACCTGAAGATGAGGTATCAACCTGGTGAAGCCACCAAACAGGACGACTTGCACGCCAAACAGCAAAAGCAGCAAGTGATAGACAGAGCTAAGCGATCCCACAAACAACAGATCAGATCTAAGCTCTGCAGTCCTGCCACATCCAGTCGTGAATGGTGGTGGACAATTAAACACCTCACTGGAGGAGGAGGCTCCACAAATATCCCCATCCTCAATGATGGAAGGGCCCAGCACATCAGTGCAAAAGATAAGGCTGAAGCGTTCGCAGCAATCTTCAGCCAGAAGTGCCGAGTGGATGGTCCATCTCGGCCTCCTCCAGTGGTCCCCAGCATTACAGTTACCAGTCTTCAGCAAATTCGATCACTCTACGTGACATGAAGGAACGGTTGGAGACACTGGATACTGCAAATGCTATGGGACTTGACAACATTCCAGCAATAATACTGAAGACTTGTGCTCCAGAACTTGCCGCTCCCCTAGCCCAGCTGTTCCAGTACAGTTACAACACTGGTATCTACCCGACAATGTGGAAAATTGCCCAGGTATGTCCTGTACACAAAAAGCAGGACAAATCCAACCCGGCCAATTACCGCCCCATCAGTCTCCTCTCGATCATCAGTAAAGTGATGGAAGGGGCCATCAACGGTGCTATCGAGCAGCACCTGCTCAGCAATAACCTGCTCAGTGATGCCCAGTTTCGGTTCCGCCAGGGCCACTCAGCCTTGGCTCAAACATGGACAAAAGGGCTTAATTCCAGAGAGGAGGTGATAGTGGCATCAAGGACCCCGAGCAAAACTGGAATCAATGGGTATCAACTGCAAACGCTCCGGTGTTTGGAGTCATACCTGACACATAGGAAGATGGTCGTGGTTATTGGAGGTCAGTCATCTCAGCTCCAGGTCATCTCTGCTGGAGTTCCTCAGGATAGTGTCCTAGGCCCAACCATCTTCAGCTGCTTCATCGCTGACCTTCCTTCCATCATAAGGTCAGAAGTGGGGATGTTCGCCGATGATTGCACAATGTTCAGCACCATTCGTGACTCCTCAGATACTGAAGCAGTCCGTGTTCAAATGCAACAAGATCTGGACAATATCCAGGCTTGGGCTGACAAGTGGCAAGTGACATTCGTGCCACACAAATGCCAGGCTATGACCATCACCAATAAGAGACAATCTAACCACCGGCCCTTGACATTCAATGGTGTTACCATCACTGAATCCCCCACTATCAACATCCTGGGGGTTATCATTGACCAGAAACTCAACTGGACTCACCACATAAATACAGTGGCTACAAGAGCAGCCAGAAGCTGGGAATACTGTGGTGAGTAACTCACCTCCTGATTCCTCAAAGCCTGTCCACCATCTACAAGGCACAAGTCAGGAGTGTGCTGGAATACTCCCCACTTGCCTGGATGGGGGCAGCTCCAACAACACTCAAGAAGCTCAACACCATCCAGGACAAAACAGCCCCCGCTTTATTGGCACCACATCCACAAACATCCCACTCCCTCCACCACCGACGCTCAGTAGCAGCAGTGTGTACCATCTACAAGATGCACTGCAGACACCCACCAAAGATCCTCAGACAGCACCTTCCAAACCCTCTACCACTTCCATCTAGAAGGACAAGGGCAGAAGGTACAAGGGAACACCACCCCCTGCACGTTCCCCTCTTAGGCCACTCACCATCCTGACTTGGAAATATATCGCCATTCCTTCAACGTTGCTGAGTCAAAATCCTGGAATTGCCTCCCTAAGGGCATCGTGGGTCAACCCACAGCAGGAGGACTGCAGCAGTTCAAGAAGGCAGCTCACCCCCACCTTCTCAAGGGGCAAGAAATGCTGGGCCCAGCCAGCGACAACCACATCCCACAAATGAATAGAAAGAGAAGGTGGATCTTTCTATTTTCCTTTCTCTGTGATGTGTTTCTCTACTCTCCTCTGAAATGTGTCCATTCCAATCTCCCCAGCCCGAGCACATTCCACATGCTCTGGGTAAAGACATTGTCGGAGTTACTTTCTTGATGTCTATCCTCTGGGTTTCATTTTTAACAACTGTCATGGTTTGAAGGCATTGCTGGCAAGGCCATCAATTATTGCCCATCCCTATTTGCCCTCTGAACCAAGTTGCACGCTGGGTTGGTTTACAGTCAGCCTCATTATTGTCACTTCCTTGCAGACTCTCAGCTGGGGGAGTCATGTGGTTTCTCCCTCTCTGTTGGTATACGGCGTGGGCATTGCTGGCAAAGCGTTTATTACCCATCCTTAATGACCCGGTGGGCTTGGTCTGCCAGTTCAGAGTCAACCCTATTGCTGTCACACAGTGACAGTCACGCACACCGCATGACGTCTAGCTAACAAACATGAGATTGTTGAGGTCTGTACCCTCACTGGCAGCTCTGTATCAGTGCAGAACACTGAGATACAGGTAGTAAGTCATTACACCTGCTCCTGTTCACATGTTCGTATTACCTCTGACCAGTTCTGCCTCTTACAAAGCCTAAAACACTGGAAGAGTGTAAATATACAGAGTGTGTTTGCATCAGTGGGAAGTGGAGAAGAGACAGTGGCAAGGTGGTCATATCAATAGATTAGTAGTCTCCATATGATGAAGACCATGACAAGAGATTTAGCAGGATGTTGCTGTGAAAGGAAGGTTTGAGTTATATGGAGAAGCTGGATAGGCTGGGACTGTTTTCCCTAGAGCGTAGGAGGCTGAGGGGTGACCTTATAGAGGTCTATGAGGGGCAATGGATAGCGTGAATAGCTGAGGTCTTTCCCCCAGGGGATGGGAGTCCAAAACTAGAGGGGCATAGGTTTAAGGTGAGGGGGGCAACTTTTTCACACAGAGGGTGGTGCGTGTATGGAACGAACTGCCAGAGGAAATGGTGGAGGCTGGTACAATTACAATATTTAAAAGGCATCTGGATGGGTACACGAATAGGAAGGGTTTAGAGGGATATGGGCCAAATGCTGGCAAATGGGACTAGATTAATTTAGAAAATCTGATCAGCATGGACGAGTATGACTGAAGGGTCTGTTTCTGTCCTGTACAGCTCTAAGTCTCTATGAGGTGATTCCCTGTGGTCCTAGACTCTCCCACAAGGATGGAAACGGGCCTTTAGGCTCACAGTGCAGCAAGCAAAGAGGAAACAGCAGATCTGGCAAGTTGAGGGGTTTAGCCAATAGCAGAGCTCAGCCCAGTCGGGTGCGGGATGTCAGCGAGCTCCCGGGAGTTGGTCATCGCTTCCGGGAAAGCTGAAGGTAGAGATGATGGGATATGTCTTGATTTTGAGAGAAGGAGGTACTGAGGGGAAGCGAGAGAGGAAAAGCTAAGAGGTAAACGAGAGGGGGAGAGAGAGGTTTTGACAGAGGCATGGAGGGAAAGGAGAGGAGGAAACATCTGAGTAAAGAAGAGGGGAGGTGGGAGGAGGAGATGAGGGTTCAAGATGGAGAGGAAAGGGGGGGGAGGAGGCAGGAAATCGGGGAAGATGGGAAAGAAGAGAGCGAGAAGATGGAGAAGCCAGAAGTTGGTGAAGGGTTGGGGCGGAGAGCGGTGGCTAAAGATGGAAGTAAAACTGGTGAGGGGCACATCCTGGTCCAATAGATATTTTCCTCATCAATCTGTTCAGGGATATTATTACAAACTTCTTGGGTCAGGTGGAACGTGAGCCCAGGCCTCCACGTCTAGAGGCAGGGACAGAGGAGGAGGGGGAAACAGGCAAAGGAGGCATTAAAGATGGAGACAGAAGATGGGAGAGTGAGAAGGAGAGGAAAGGTAGAAGGTGACTAGGGGAGAAGAAAACAGGAAGATGGGGTTAAAGGTCGGGAGGGAGGAGGGGAAGAAAGGGAATGGAGGCGAAAGGGGGAAAGAGGGAAGAGGAAAGGGGAGGAGGAGGTGGGCTAAGGAGTGAAAGGGAATGGAGGTGAAAGGGGTGGAAAGATAGAAGGGGAGAGGAGAGGGAGGAGGAAGAGAAAGGGGGAGAAAAGGAATAGCGATAAAAGGGAGGGAAGATGGGGGAGGGAAGGGAGAGGGAGGAGGGGTCAGGGGAAGGTGGGGAAAA
>NC_063370.1:8803252-8809406 GCF_021869965.1 Rhincodon typus
GGGATGGGGGGGGAGTGATGGAAAAGGAGGAGGGGGGGAGAAGGCGGAGAGAGGGAAAGAACCTGGGTTGGCGGGGGTTGGGGGGGAGGTGACAGTGATGCGAAGGTGAGGGGAGACTGAGAAGTAAAGGCTGTGCATACCTTCCCACTCAGGCTGAGGGCACGGTGCCAGGGAAGGGTTAAAACTGAGTCAGCAACCCAAGCCTGACAAAACAGCCTCAGAACAAACCCACAAACACACAATATCCAAAATCTTACCACAAACTCTGATCAAGTTACAAAGCCTGTGCTGTCGTTGGTTCAGAAGCAGATGTGCAGGGTGTTGATGCAACTACCTGATGTATTCTAATACAGTTGTGTCTCTAACTTGCTACAAAGCCACAAACAACTCAGCAACATTCACAGCTCGTCCATTTTCACCTTCCCGACGAGCTCCTGTTTAGGATTTATTAATTCGCTGGTTTACAGTCAGCAATCCCTCCGTCTCCATCCCTCCGACTCCCTCTTTTCTCACTCCCTTTCTTCTGTGTTGATTGACTGTAATCTGACCGAGACTACAGCATGGGAGCAGCTCCCTGCCCTGGAGATGCCAGTGAAAGAAGAACTGGGATTGTTGGAATTGTGAGATGACAAGGTGCAGGGCTGGATGAACACAGCAGGCCAAGCAGCATCATAGGAGCAGGAAGGCTGCAGCATCATAGGAATTGTTCCTCTCCGTCACAGACTCTGAGTGTCGGATACCCTGGCGATGTGGATTATGAGTTTAGGCCATACTCAGGGGCCAGCTCGTTACCCAGGCTTCATCGCAGATGCAGGCCATTCAGCCCGACTGGGCTATGCCAATACTAGAACTACAGCCAAGCCTTTACCCACCACAGAGGTGGGTGGTTGGCCTCCTTCCACTTTTTTAACCAGGAAAGGTATTGGGGCTTGTGGGGAAATATACGATAGTGGAGTACTGGGATAATGAGATCAGCCATAAGTCAGATATAAAACAGTGTAGAGCTGGAGGAACACAGCAGGCCAGGCAGCATCAGAGGAGCAGGAAAGCTGACATTTTGGGTCGGGACCCTTCTTCAGAAAAGGGGGAGGGGGAAGGGAGCTCTGAAATAAATAGAGAGAGGAGGGGTGGGGCTGGGGAAGGTAGGTGGGATGGTGATAGGTGAGTGCAGGTAGGGAGTGGTGGAGATTGGTCAGTGAGGTGGGAGGAGCGGATAGATGGGAGAGAAGATGGACAGGTTGTGTCAGGTCAAGGAGTGGGGGATGAGAGGGAGGGTTGGTCATGGGATGAGGCCGGGGGTGGGGAGATTTTGAAACTGGTAAAATCCACATTTAGGCCACTGGGCTGTAGGCTCCCATGTACTTTCCCCAGCCCTACCCCTCCTCTCTCTACTTATTTCTGAGCTTCCTTCCCCTCCCACCCCCATTTCTGAAGAAGGGTCCTGACCCGAAACGTCAGCCTTCCTGCTCGTCTGATGCTGCCTGGCCTGCTGTGTTCCTCCAGCTCCTCACTATGTTATCTCCGACTCCAGCATTGGCAGTTCTTGCTATCTCTGAATGAGATCAGCCATGACTTTTTTGAATGGGAGAGCAGACTTCTGCTCCCACATCATTCATCTCACCTGATCGACATAACACAAGTTGACCATTTGGCCCCTTTAGCCAGCTGCTACATTTCATAAGATCATGGTTGTGGCCTTGATAAAATCTCCTATAGCCCTGCAAACTTTTCATAGGATCCCTACAGTGCAGAACCAGGCCATTCAGCCCTTCAAGTCCACACTGACTCTCCAAAGAACATCATTACCCTCACCCCCATGCCACACCACCCTACATTTCCAATGGCTAACCCACCTGGCCTGCACACTATGGGCAAATTAGCATGGCTAATCCTCCTGGCCTGTACATCTTTGGACAATGGGAGGAAACCACAGCACCCAGAGGAAGCCCACACAGAGACATGGAGAATGTGCAAACTCCACACAGATAGTTGCCTGAGGGTGGAATTGAACCCAGGTCCCTGGCGCAGTGAGGGAGCATTGCTAACCACTGAGCCACCATGCCGTGACACCCATTTGGCTGTTAAATTTCTATCCAACACAGCTTGGAATAAATTCAATGAACCACTATTTTCTGTTTTTTTTTTCCTGCTTTCAAGGTTTGACTAAATATTGGGGGAGATTGAACATATTGGAAAGAAAGGTGGTGGTGGTGTAGCTCTTTTGATTATGGATGTCATTAGTGCACTAATGAGAGATGCCCTTAGTTTGAAAGAGCACAGCTCCAAGTATGATCCAACAAGGTTTTGATACAAATTTAACACTACTTGTCTGCTTCTCAGCATTCTTACTCTGGACAATTTTTTTTTTCCTTTATTCATTCATGGGATGAGGGCATCACTGGCTAGGTAGCATTTATTGCCCATCCCTAATTGTCCAGAGGGCAATTGCTGTGGGTCTGAAGTCACATGTAGGCCAGACCAGGTAAGGATGGCAGTTTCCTTCCCTAAAGGGCATTAGTGAACCAGATGGGTTTTTCCCCCCAACAGTTGGCAATGGATTCATGGTCGTCATTAAATCCTTAATTCCAGATTTTTATTGAGTTCAAATTCCACCATCTGCCATGGTGGGATTAGAACCCAGGTCCCCAGAACATTATCTGGTCTCTGGATTAACAGTACAGTGACAATACCACTAGGCCATCACCTCATTATCTCCAAGATTGTGTTTTCATGTCTTAACATCTTACACTGGCAGGCCATTCAGCCCTTCAAGCCTTCTTCGCCATTCAATATGATCATGGTTGATCATCCAGCTCAGTCCCCTGTTCCTGTTTTCACCCCCTCTGATCCACCTAAGAACTATATGTAACTCCTTCTTGTAAACATTCAATGTTTTAGCCTCAGCCGCTTTCTGCGGCAGAAAATTCCACAGGCTCCCCCACTCTCTGGGTGAAGACATTTCTCCTCATCTCAGTCCTACCCTGTATCCTTAGACTGTGACCCCCCTGGTTCTGGGCTCCCCCGTTATCAGGAACATCCTTCCTGCATTTACCATGTCTACTCCTGTTAGAATTTTATAGGTTTCCATGAGATCACCCTCCCCCTCATTCTTCTAAACTCCAATGAATCTAGTCCTAACCAATCCAATCTCTCTTCATATGTGAATCCTTCCTTCCCAGGAATCAATCTGCAGAACTTCAGGTAAGGAGACCAAGACAGTGGTTAGGCCACTTTTGGAATACTGTATTCAATTCTGGTCTCTCTGCTATAGGAAGGACGTTGTGAAACTCAAGAGTGTTCAGAAAAGACTTACAAGGATGTTGCTGGAGTTGGAGGGTTTGTGCTACAGGGAGAGGCTGAATAGGCTGGGGCTATTTACCCTGGAGCATCGGAGACTGAGGGGTGACCTTATAGAGGTTTATAAAATCATGAGGGGTATGGATAGGGTAAATAGCCAAGGTCTTTACCCCAAGGTGGGGGTGGTCCAGAAGTAGAGGGGCACAGGTTTAAGATGAGAGGGGAAAGACATAAAAGGGACCTAAGGGGCAACTTTTTCATGTAGAGGATGGTGCGTGTATGGAACGAGCTGCCAGAGGAAGTGGTGGAGGCTGGTACAATTACAACATTTAAAAGGCATCTGGATGGGTACATGAATAGGAAGGGTTTAGAGGGATATGGGCCAAATGGGACTAGTTTGATTTAGGATACCTGGTCAGCATGGATGAGTTGGACCGAAGGGTCTGTTTCCATGCTGTACAGCTCTATGACTCTATAAACTGCACACAACACTCCAGGTGTGGTCTCACTGCAAGTACAGCAAGACGCCCCTGCTCCTGTACTCGAATCCTCTCACTACAAAAGTCAATGTACCATGTGCCATTTTCACCACCTGCTGCACCTGCATGCTTCCTATTTTGCTGTTTGTGGGATCTTGCTGTGCAACACATTCAACAAATACACCACCAGGATGTGCCTAGGGTGTGAGTGTTCTTTTTTATAACTTAGAATCTACTTTGAAGGCAGAATCGAGGAATAATTGGTGCTGCAATTAGGGGCTGGAGTGAATTCCACTTCCGGTGATGTGTCGTGAGGATGCACATTAACTTTAATAGTTAGCTGGATATATATATACCTTGAACTTTTGGAAAAGAACACTTTTCTAAAAGGCCACTAGAAGCAGCAATGTTATACTTGTGAAAAGCGCGAGCTATTTGAATAAAGGCATTCGGACAGAGGTTATCTGATTGGGTTTGTGGGTGTGAAATATAATGGATTTGAATCTAAGCACTTAGACTGAAGCTGCCTGAGGAAGCAAGCCCTGTGCCCTCTCTCTAACTCTGTTCTTTTGAAAACCCTGTCATCGACGTTTGAGAGTTTGAAAACCACTGGGAGACCTCATCGCTATAAAGTTCTTAAAAGAGAAGCCAGAATTTACACCGCTGCCTCCAGAAAAAGAGATGTCAACCAGCCATAACTGAGCCAGAGGACACTTGTGTGGAAAGTGAGCAGCATTTAGACAATCAATGAATAATTCTTTTTCTTTAAATTTAACTATTACTTAAGGTTCTTGAGTAGATTTGTAGCTCGGGTTATGGTTGGTTTGCTTGGTTCGCTCGCTGAGCTGGTTCGTTAGTTCGCAAACGTTTCATTACCCTGCTGGGTAACATCATCAGTGCAGCCTCCGATGAAGCGCTGTTGTGTTTTCCGATGAAGCCATGTTGTGTTTTCCGATGAAGCGATGTTGTGTTTTCCGATGAAGCGATGTTGTGTTTTCCCGCCTGGTTTTTAAACCCTGGGGCCCATTGGAGTTGATTACCTCACTTACAGTTTTTCTTCACAGTGGTGTATACATAGGATCTAATTCTATGTGTTTATTGTTGGCCTTCTTGGTGGAGAATCAGGCCTCTAGAAATTCCCGTGCTTGTCTCTGTTTGGCTCGTCCTAGACATGATCAGGACTCACTCGTCTCCATTCACACGGATAAGGAGAACCGCTAGTTCGATTGGGACAATATCAGGATCCTAGGACATTTCTAATGGCCTGGATCTCCACCAAGAAGGCCATCAATAAATATATAGAACTAGAGCCTATATATACACCACTACAAAGGAAAACCGGAAATGAGGTAATCAACTCCAACAGACCCCAGAGTTTAAATATCAGGCGGGAAGACACAACAGTGCTTCATTGGAGGCTGCACTGATGAGGTTACCCAGCAGGGTAATGTAACGTCTGAACAAGAACAAGCCAGCTCGGCGAGCAAGTCAACAACCTCACCCACAACCCCAGCTACAAATCTTTGCCAATACTTTGAATTTGGACACACTTGCACATGTTTAAAGCTTTTGTTAATAATAGTTGCATCTTTGTTTGAGTGGGTTTAGGGCAATAAAAATAATTCTGTACTTGTTAACTCTGGCTGACTTGTTTCTCATACTGAGCTACATACAGTCTGATAATATAGAGTTGGCTATGTCGACTCCCTTTTAAATTCAAACTCTTGTGGCCAAGAAGGAATGTATGACGTAGAGGTGCCTATATTGGACTGGGGTGGACCAAGTCAGAAGTCACACTACCCACACTATAGTACAACAGGTTTATTTGAAATCACAAGCTTTCGGAGCACTGCTCCTTCGTCAGGTGAAGTGGAGGGAAGCACACATGCACAGAATGTATAGGCAGAGAGATAATAGAGACATAGAGATGTACAGCATGGATCAGAACTTTCGGTCCAACTCGTCCATGCCGGCCAGATATTCTAAATTAATCTAGTCCCATTTGGCCTATATCCCTCTAAACCCTTCCTATTCATGCATCCACCCAGATGCCTTTTAAATGTTGTAATTGTACCAGCTTCCACCACTTCCTCTGGCAGCTCGTTCCATACACGCACCATCCTCTGTGTGAAAACGTTACCCCTTAAGTCCCTTTTAAATCTTTCCCCTCTCACCTTAAACCTATGCCCCTCTAGTTTTGGACTCCCCTATCCTGGGGAAAAAGACCTTGTCTATTCAACTTATCCATGCCCCTCATGATTTTATAAACCTCTATCAGGTCACCCCTCAGCCTCTGATGCTCCAGGGAAAATAGCCCCAGCCTATTCAGCGTCTCCCTGTAGCTCAAACCTTCCAACCCTGGCAACTTCCTTGTAAAT
>NC_063370.1:8809806-8812306 GCF_021869965.1 Rhincodon typus
CAGAAAAGACTTACAAAGATGTTGCCAGGGTTGGAGGGTTTGAGCTATAGAGAGAGGCTGGATAGACTGGGGCTATTTTCCCTGGAGCGTCTGAGGCTGAGGGGTGACCTTATAGAGGTTTATAAAATCATAAGGGATCATGGATATGGTAAATAGCCAAGGTCTTTTCCCCAGGGTAGTGGAGTCCAAAACTAGAGGGGCATAGGTTTAAGGCGAGAGTCGAAAGATTTAAAAGGGACTTGAGGGGCAACTGCAACCTGAGCTACAGACCTATACCAAACATTCCAACAACAGTGGTAAGATAATACCAGGTAATTAAGAGTGTCAACAGATTAAGTACAAATTATGTGAGGAAGAGAGGAGGAGAGTAGAGAGGAATGTGACGAAGGAAGAAATCAGTGCACACCTTCTAATGTGGTTGTAATAGACAGGTTCGAGGGACACCTATGGATGAAGCAAGGGAACAGGAGCAACTTACTCCCTGTAAGAAACCACAGATTTTTCATCTTCCGGGGCTTGTAAACTGACATGGAAGTTGGAATGCAATAACTGAAATACCAGGAGAGTTTTGTAACTTTGAAATCAAGTGCTGCATATTGCTGAGCTGTGCAATACAGTGTTGCCATAACGAAAGACGTTAGAAGGAGAATATGAGACTGGGTGGCACCATTAACCTTTCAAGCTAAGGAAATTCTGCTTGAAAACCGCCCTCAGATTGGTTCAGCTAAAAGTACCAACAGTAGGAGAGACATCCAGAGATTGCAAACAGAAAGAATCTATCTCTCGCTGTCTCTCCATATGGGGGGAAAAAGGCAGAAAAAAACAAAATGTAAAAGAAAGAATTCATACAAAAGATGAGACCTAAGTTTATTTGATCGACCAGCAAATCGAAGGATGACCATCACACTATCTATATTCATTTTCCACCCAAAATGTATGCATTAAATCATCTGTTTTAATCATATGAAGGATTGTATTAAGCTGGAGAGGTTCAGAAGACAGTTACCAGGATGTTGCTGGGAATGGAGGATTTGAGTTACGAGGAGAGGTTGGATGGTCTAGGACTTTTTTCAGAGGAGCGTTGGAGGTTGAGAGGTGACCTTACAGAAGTTTATAAAACAATGAAGTGTATAGATAGGATTAATGGGAGTTGTCTTTACCCTAGAATGGGGGATTTCAAGACTAAGGGGCACATTTTTAAGATGAGAGGGGAAAGATTTAAAAAAAGACATGAAGGGCAAATTTTTTACACAGAGGGCCGTTCACATGTGGAATGAACTTCCTGAGGGGGAGGGGGATGTGGGTACAGTTACAATGTTCAAAAGACATTTGGATAAGTACATGAATAGGAAAGGTTTGGAGGGATATGGGCCAGGAGTAGGCAGGTGGGACTAGTCTAGTTTGGGATTCTATTTGGCATGGACTGGTTGGACCAAAGGGTCTGCTTCTGTGCTGTATGTCTCTATGACCCTATGATCGAGTGCATGTGTGTGGATTTTGGGGTTTTGAAGGTGTAGAGTTTAAGTTGCGTAAGTTTGAATTCCTTTCTTTGTATTACTCTTGTAAAGATGGATACAATGAATATCAATTATTTCCTTGTTGTTAATGAAACCTGGTGTGAATTGTTTTTCCTTCCTGATTTGCAGTTAGTCAGGCAAATAATTCTTTTATTTTTGCTCATGTTGGCTGACTCGCTGGGATTTATACATTTTGTAACAGCTTCTGGCTTACTCTTCCAAGATAAGTCATGACAATCCACCACCAGTAAAGCCAGCAGTATTTACTAACCTAGTAACAGACTAGGGTAAGGAACTGGTCCAATTCCCCAGGGTAGGAACATTGATTGAAAAGGAAATAAAAGTTACTCGCTCGCCTGTTCCACACCTTTCCGGTTTCCGGGCCCAACAGCCCAGAAATCAAGACTGACGTTACTGAGGGTGCAGTGAACATCACAGCTGCCATCCGACAGATGAAACGTTACATGGAAGGGCCACAGAAATCCCATGCACTGTATGAGGAGAAGGGGAGATAGCTCTATTGTCACTGACATTTACTCTTCAATCAACGCCATGTGAGAAAAAAGAAATCTGGTTATCAGGTGACTTTTTGTGGGATCATGCTGTGCACAAAACGACTGCTACACTTCCCACCTTACAGCAGTGTTTCACACTTTGTCAAATGCGCTGTATAAATGCGAAGCATTTTTCTTTAGATGTCCAGCTAATGAGGCCTTTAACCAGGAGGCCACACTGGACAGAGAATCTCCCAGCATGCCTTCTTGTGGCCTACCTGACAGCAACATTGCCAGAAGCCTGGGAGTAGATTTCTGTTAATTGGCAGAGAGAGAGAGAGAGAGAGAGGACTCAAAAATCAGATACAGGCTTTGTGCCAGCAGGGAGGGAGCGGTCAGTTTGCTGCTACCATTGACCTTTTAGCATCTGGCCTACATCCTGTGTTTTAAAAAAAAATCTCCTTCAGCCTGAATTTTTTTTCTCTGTGT
>NC_063370.1:8817306-8819604 GCF_021869965.1 Rhincodon typus
CGAGTAAAGGCAGAGGCTGTTTCTTCTCGTGAGGGACAGCCTAACAGGAGGCCATCCCTAGGGAATTCAGGAGAAACATTTTTACCCAGAGAGAGAGAGAGGAGAGAATGTGGAATCTGCTCCCACAGGGATGGTCAACGTGAACAGTATCGATGCACTTAAGGGAAAACTAGCCAAGCTCATGAAGAAGAAGGGAACAGAGAATTCCAATGAAAAACAATGGGAAGAGTGAAGCTTGAACACTAGCATGGACTGGTTGGGGCGAATGGCCTATTTCTGCATCACACATGCTGTATGGATCCACATTTTATTTTTTTTGCCAATACTTGGGCATTCGATGTAGCCCATCTTGGCTTTGCTGACACAGTTCACGGCAAGAGATAACAACGTGTGAAGCTGGATGAACATAGCAGGTGAAGCAGCATCAGAGGAGCAGAAAAGCCGATGTTTCCGGTCTGGACCCTTCCTCAGAAATTGGCAAACCTTGCGTTTGTCTGGAGGGAATAAGTTGGGAATTTCAACCGTCTGGTTATCACAGGATAGTATCGGATGCAGGAAGCTCTCCACGTCATCCAAGTATCTTCAATGTTGGAAAACATCTCAAAGGCTTTATAGAGGCATTATCAAACTCAACATGACGTGGCAAGAGGCTTTGCTGAAGCGGCCAGTTTTAAGGGACAGCTTGAAGGAGGCAGGAGACTCAGAGAGGGTGTGGGAGAGATTTCCAGAGATTAGGAATCAGACAATTGAACTCACAGCTGTCGAGGATAGAATGGCGAAAATGAAGGATGCTCAAGAGGCAGCACTGTCATCTCGGAGAGTTCATAGAATCGCACAGTACAGAAGAGGACCATCGGCCCATTGAACAAAAACTACTCTAAATCTACACTAGTTCCACTTTCCTGCAGTAGGCCCATAGCCTTGAATGTTATGACACTTCAAGTGCTCATCCAAGTATTATTTTAAAGGTTGTGAGGTTTCCTCCCTCAATTACCCTCCAGACCCTCACTATCCATTAACAGGAAAACATGTTTCCTCCAATTCCCTCTAAACCTGCTGCCCTTTCACCTTGGGACTCCCCAGTGCGGCTGGAGAGAGTGACAGAGATAGGGAAGGCAAGACTATTGAAGCCTTTGAAGATGAGAAGGTGACATCGATATGCTGCCCCGTCTGGGGGTTAATGTCGGTCGGCGAGCAGAGGGGCGACAGGCGAATGGAATCGGGCACAAACGGGGAAAACGGGACAATCAAAGAAATGAAGAACATTGACATCTGTTCTGGTGGCACATGGTGGAAGAGTGGGAGCTCTCATGTGAGGTCAACAGCACCCCCCCTCCCCATTCCCCCAACACCAAAACCGTCAGAAGAGCAGGAAGGAGATTGTGAAAGGGGTAGGAGTTGGGGGGAAGTGTTGCTAAAATAGACAAGCATCAACTGAGCAGCTGATTGGTGTCAACTCCAGGTCAAATGCACACAAGGCTTGGCCAAGTCAGTGTGAAGTCAGAGTCACTGGCCCTTGATACAGGAAGCATCTGAATCCTTCACTGGATAACACAGATGTTTTTCTTAATGTGCGCTAGAGAACAATGACTCGCCAAGGGAAAGGAGGGCCAGGATTTTGTAAGAATGATTCCACCAAATCTTTCCCACTGAAGTCCCATTGTTACACTCAGTAAACAAGGCCACAACAACTCCAAGGGACAAACTGTGCACAGTGGTGCCCAGGCGTGTCTTTTTTTTTCATTATTTCTTTTTTTTTTCATTTTTGCTTGGGTTGGAGGCATCGCTGGCTGGGACAATGTTTGTTGCCCATCCCTAAATGCCCCTTGCGAATGTGGCGGTGGTGAGTCATTTTCTTTAAACGCTGCACTCCTTGTGGTGTAATCATAGAATCTCTACAGTGTGGAAGCAGGCCATTCGGCCCATCAAGTCCACACTGAGCCTCCAACGAGCATCATGCCCTGACCCACCCCATCCCTGTCACCCTGCATTTCCTATGGCTAATCCACCCAACCTGCACATCGCTATTCCTATGGGGGCAATTTAGCGTGGCCGATCCACCCTTACCTGCACATCTTTGGACTGTGGGAGGAAACCCACGCAGACACGGGGAGAATGTGCAAACTCCACACAGACAGTTGCTTGAGGGTGGAATTGAACCCAGGACCCTTACACTGTGAGGCAGCAGTGCTAACCACTGAGCAACCATGCTGCCCTAAGTGCTGTTTAGGAGGTGCTTGCCTGGGGAATAAACCACTGATTAATAACAGGAGGACTAGGAGGTGCTAGACTGGGGAA
>NC_063370.1:8819614-8831334 GCF_021869965.1 Rhincodon typus
TAATAACAGGAGGACTAGGAGGTGCTAGACTGGGGAATAAACCACTGATTAATAACAGGAGGACTATGGAATGAACATATTGATAGAACTGAGCTCCACCGTGAAACAGATGGGGCAGATCATAGAGTCATAGAGCTGTGCAGCACGGAAACAGACCCTTTGGTCCAACTCATCCATGCTGACCAGATATCCTAAATTAATCTAGTCCCATTTACCAGCATTTGGCCCATATCCCTCTTAAACCCTTCCTATTCATGTACCCATCCAGATGCCTTTTAAATGTTGTAATTGTACCAGTCTCCACCACTTCCTCTGGCAGCTCATTCGATACACGCACCACCCTCTGTGTGAAAAAGTCACACTTTAAATCTTTCCCCTCTCACCTTAAACCTAGGCCCCTCCAGTTTCAGACTCCCCCACCCTGGGGGAAAGGCCTTAGTTATTCACCCTATCCATGCCCCTCATGATTTTATAAACCTCCTAAGGTCACCCCTCAGCCTCTGACGCTCCAGGGAAAATAGCCCCAGCCTATTCAGCCTCTCCCTGTAGCTCAAACCTTCCAAACCCGGCAACATCCTTGTAAATCTTTTCAGAACCCTCAATTACAACATTTAAACAACATCTGGATGGGTACATGAATAGGAAGGGTTTAGAGGGATATGGGCTAAACGCTGGCAAATGGGACTAGATTAATTTAGAATATCTTGTTGGCATGGATGAGTTGGACCGAAGAGTCTGCTTCCACTTTGTCCAACTCTATGACTCTATAACATCTTTCCTATAGCAGGGAGACCAGAATTGAATACAGTATTCTAAAAGTGGCCTCACCAATGTCCTGTACAGCCGCAACATGACCTCCCAACTCCTATGCTCAATGCACAGACTAATAAAGGCAAACGTACCAAACACCTTCTTTACTATCCTGTCTACCTGCGACTCCACCTTCAAGGATCTATGAACCTGCACCCCAAGGTCTCTTTGACCAGTATGTTTCATTCACCAGTTTTACAGGTTTTCTTTCCCTTCTGGGCATGGATTTTGACCTAGCGACAGAGACGGAGCAATGAAATGGGGAGGAGGCGATGTTGTGGCAATGTCACTGGGTTTGCAACCTAGATCCCCAAAATAATATTCCTGGGTGTGGGTTCAATGGTGCGTAGCAAAATTTGCATTCGGTAAAATTCCGGAATTTAGGAAAAGAGGCCAGCAATTGTCGTACAAACCCACCTGGGTTGTTAATGTCCTTTAGGAAGGGAGATCTGGCGTCTGTACCTGGTTTGGCCTACGTGTGACTCCCGATCCACAGCAAATGTGATTGATTCTGATCTGCCCTCTGGGGGTGGGTAATAAATGCTGGCCTACCCAGAGCAACCAACATCCCATGAGTGAATAAAACAAAAGGAATATCTCCGCAATGGAGAAGGTAGGAGTTGTTCACAATATAAAAATGTTGGTGACGGTGGAGTAGGACACTTCTGCTGGAGCTCGGCTGCTTCTCCTGTTCTTTTTCTTCTATTTCCTTGCTCCTCAGTGCCTTTCTTCTTCTTCTTCTCTCCCAGTCTCTGATGACTCTCAGCCTCAGCGGTGACACAACGAAGGATCCCCCTGGCCTTGGGTAACGGCCCTCCCCGCCTGGGATAGCGGCCCTCCCGGCCTGGCGCAGTGCCCTCCCGGCCTGGGGTAGTGACCTCCCGGCCTGGGGTAGTGCCCCTCCCAGACTGGCGTAGTGCCCTCCCGGCCTGGTGTAGTGACCCTCCCGGACTAGCGTAGTGCCCTCTCGACCTGGCGTAGTGACCCTCCCGGGCCTGGGGTAGTGGCCCTCCGGGCCTGGGGTAGTGCCCTCCCAGCCTGGGATAGTGCCCTCCTGGCCTCGTGTAGCGCCCTCCTGGCCTGGGGTAGCAGCCCTTCTGGTCGGGAGAGACAGTTTCTCGGCCTAGCATGGCCTCAGCGCGGAGTCCTGGTCTCGAGGCGATACCATAGCGATCTCCCAGCCTTGTGAACCTTGAGATGAAGTCTGGCACGGTCTGGAGCCAAGGCGGACATGAGAATAGGTGCCAGCATGGTCTGGGTTGGAAGACCATGTTCTGGATTTTTATTTCTGTAATACTGGGCTTTGTACTCCACTATTTTTTAAGATCTTGTAACTAAAGAACCTGTACCCATGTACCTTTGGGCCCAAGATGGCACTGTAAGTGGCGATGTATAAACTTGACAGTGCGCTCATTTGGTGATGATGTTAATTCAACTCATCTTCGAAGCAAGTGGCTGCTGTTAAACTGACACCGGTCAATCGGGACAGTGTAATGGCATTGGGAGTAATGTTCCCTCAGCGCTGGCAGGATCTGCACACATCAATCGTGGTGCCCTCACCGTGACTCAGGCCCTGGAGGCCCAGAGATAATAACTGGAGAGGACATTGCCCGGCAGTAAAGAGGTCAGAGGTGTGGCGGCCTCCTACGTGAGGAACTCGAGGAGGTCAAATCAGGGAGATGGTGGTGCAGTGGTAATGTCACAGGCTAGTAACCCAGAGGCCCAGCTTAATGCCACAGTGATGCAGGTTCGAATACCACCAGGGCTGCTGGTGGAAATTCAATACAATTCTAGGATTTTAAAAAAAACATGGCTGACCTAATCTAATGATTATCCTTAAAAACGCATCTAGTTCACTAACTTATGGAAGGAAATCTCACCTAGTCTGGCCCTACGTGTGACCCACAGCTAAGTGGTTGTCTCTTTACTGGGCAATAAACGTTGAGCCTAGCCACATCCCATCAACTATTCAAAACTAAAAACTGCTCCAATACTGAGCTGGTGGCAGTGAAAGTGTTAACATGGAGGCTGGCTCCCTGGGATTGTGCACTGCAGCATCAAATATTCAGCAGGCAGTTAATCTAAAGTGTGGTCTCTTTACTCCCACTCACTCCACATCAATCCAGATGAAGGGCCATTTTATTAACAGATCAATACTGAGTTCAGCTTTCAGACTAGCTGCACTGGTTCGACTCTAGGGATAGGGCAGATCAAACACTCACGACAGCCCCTCACCCCAGCTTTGTGAGGAGACTCGGGCCTCTCGAAACCCCAAATCTGACTGACCCCCCTAGCCCAGTACCCACCTCACACAGCCCTGATCCCCGACAGCTGAGTCATGAGATCCTTCAGTTCCTCTCTCAAACTTGCTGCTCACTGCCCATCCCTATCACCCACGCCCAACTCATCAACAAGCTGCCTACTGTCATCCCTTCTAAGACATCCCCCCCAAGACATCACCCCCATCATGCGGCGATTAGGACACTGTATTGATACGGAACTGTTCACAAACCTTGGGGCATTTCACTGCCAATTTTGAAGTGTAGTGACCAATGTAAAAAGGAAAATACAGGAGCCAACTTGTGCACAGCAAGCTCCCACCAGCAACGGTGCAGCAGCAATGCTCAAGAAGTTCAACACCATCCAGGGCAAAGCCCGTTTGGTTGGCACCACATACCACCTACACAATGCAACATCTCACCGAGGCTCCTTAGACTACAGCTTCCGTGAGCCTACCACCGAGAAGGATTTGGGCAGTGGACCAGAAATGGTCAATAAACTCTGACCCAGCCAGTGATGCCCAAATCTCGTGAGCGAATTAAAAAAAAACAAACAAAGTCTGGATGCACCAACCCCCTGCAAGTTCCAGTCCGGGGCCGCTCACCGTCCTGACTTGGAGGTGTATCGCCATTCTTTCACCGTCGCTGGGTGAAAATCCTGGAATTTCCTTCCTAAGGGCGTTGTAGGTCAATCCACTGCAATTCAGTAAGGTAGCCCTCCCCCCCAATCACCTTCTCAAGGGGCAATTAGGGACAGGTAATAAATGCTGGACCAGCCAGTGACACCCACATTCCATGAATGATAAAAAACACAGCAAGATCCCACAACATGCAGCAATAAGGACAAGGGCAGCAGATGCATGGGAACACTGCCCCCTGCAAGCTCTCTCCTGAGTCACTCACCATCCTGACTTGGAAATATATTGCCGTTCCTTCATTGTCGCTGGATCAAAATCCTAGAATTCGCGTCCTAAGGGCATTGTACGCAGTTCAAGAAGGCAGCTCACTTAAAGGGGTAATTAGGGGTGGGCAATATATGCTAGGCTCAGGCACCCACAATCCATTAATGAAAAATTTAATGTTTAATGATGTTTTCTAAGAATAATATAAATATTGGTCCAGGACACTGAGGAGATTTCCTCTGCTCTATATCAAACGGTGATTGTGGGATCCTTCAGGGCCATCGATGAGGGAGCTGGCCAAATGGCCTACCCCCAATCCTACTTTCTGAGTTTTGATGATGGACATTAACGATATCAGGGGATAGTGCAGGAAAATGGTCCTGAGCTCACAAAGATCAGCCTGGGTTTCTCGTTGAATGGCAGGGTAAGCTCGATGGGGCTGAATGGCCTCCTCCTGCTCCTATTCCCCGAGTCAGTGTGAGGGCCAAATCAAAAAAACCGAGCCTGGAAACGCTGGGATAGGCCGAACGCCACATCGGACATCGTTCGCCCACCTCTTGCACCTGGAATGTGGTGAACTACCGTCCCGACCTCTGAGTCAGGAGGTCCGGCTTCAAGCCCCACCCACTGCGGACGTCCCTGAACATGCTGACCGTGGAACCAAACTCTGAAGGACTGGCCGATGGCGGTAAGCCACAGGGACAGAGAAATGGTCTTCCGCACCCCTGCCGTGTTATGTCCACCTTCACCGTCCCCCTCAGAGAGAATCACTCTACAACATGAACTCGGCTGACTGAGCCATGTGACCTTTCAGAGAGGGCCTCAGTTTGTTGCCCTGTGTAATGTGAAAACTATGAGCGTCTCCCATGGGGCCTCTTGTTAATAGAAGCAATAGAGAGCCAGCTGCTTTTCAGAACTGGCCTCTTGTCGTTAAACAATCAGCACCTCGGGCATCCAACTGATCTGCTGACCTCTGAACTTCCGACGCCAACTGGGAAACCTGACCTCATCCCCCCACCCGACACCCCTGTCTACACCTCTGGCCCCCTGAATCTACTCACCTCCTTGCCCAAGTGAGGCTTTCCTTCAGGGATTGGTTCACCATTCAGTCAGGAGAATGCGAAAAGACAGAAGGGTCATTGTCTGAGCAGAGGAAGGGTTCTCAGGCCTACATGGTTTGGCTGAGGTATCGCGCGGTTTCATGCCACATTGGGATTTTGGGCTGGCTGATGAGATGGTAAGAATTATCTTTAAAGTAACATCTATTTATTGTACATTAATATGAGACACTTCTCTGCATTATTGTCAAAGATTGTCCAGGTTCTGATTTATATTAGGAAAAGGCAAGGCTGCTTTCTTTGTCTAATCTTGACCCTGTGCCCATCTGAGCCTTCCGGTCTAGAGTATTGCCATTGGTGGGCTCCTTCTAGGCTTGGCAGGGCAGTGTGCTGGCCTCGAACTCCTCCCAAATTGTCCAATTTATACTCAGTGATGTACAGCTCGACATCATTGCCAGGTTGCTCCAGGGTCCCGGAGACCTTACAAAGCAAGTAAAGGCATGGGCGAGGTGAGCACAGTCCAGTTGGACGACTACACTGTTCTGTCATTAGAGGAGGAGAGACAACTGGTGCTGGTTTACCCTGAGGGTCACCACCTCACCTCAAGTGACGAGAGAGGTTGACGAGGAGAGCCCTTCGGGTAACCTCAGCCAGCACAGAAATTGACCCCACGCTGTTGGCTTCCTGAAGGATCCCCTCCCCTCTGCACCGACCCAGTGACTCCCACACATTGGCACATCTGAAACTTCCCAAGCGAGGGAATAGGAGCAGCGGCAGGATATCTGTTATGGTTGGCTTGGACCTCCACAATGGACATGGCTGCCTCAGAGGTCACGACCCCGAAGTGCCAGCTCAAGGCCCCCTCATGGGGTCATGACCCCCCACTTTGCAATGCCCTGGTATAAAGGATCAGTGAGGAGAGGGTGACAATGCCTTAGTGACACTGTCAGTGGGTTAGTAGTCCGGGACTCAGATCGTTCTGGCAGATGCATGTTCAAATCCCATCATGGATCCAAGCGTGCAGTTTCACCGCATCTAGTCATGAACAGTGGTGGACAATTAAACAACTTACTGGAGGAGGAGGCGCCACAAATATCCCCATCCTCAATGATGGCAGAGCCCAGCACATCAGTGCAAAAGATAAGGCTGAAGCATTCGCAGCAATCTTCAACCAGAAGTGCCGAGTGTATGATCCATCTCGGCCTCCTCCAGTGGTCCCCAGCATTACAGATACCAGTCTTCAGCCAATTCGATCACTCTATGTGATATCAAGAAACGGTTGGAGACACTGGATACTGCAAAGGCTATGGGACCTGACAACATTCTGGCAACAGTACTGAAGACTTGTGCTCCAGAACTTGCCGCTCCCCTAGCCAAGCTGTTCCAGTACAGTTACAACACTGGTATCTACCCGACAATGTGGAAAATTGCCCAGGTATGTCCTGTACACAAAAAGCAGGTCAAATCCAACCCGGCCAATTACCGCCCCATCAGTCTCCTCTCGATCGTAAATAAAGTGATGGAAGGTGTCACCAACAGCGCTATCGAGCAGCACCTGCTCAGCAATAACCTGCTCAGTGACGTCCAGTTTGGGTTCCGCCAGGGCCACTCAGCTCCTGACCTCATTACAGCCTTGGTTCAAACATGGGCAAAAGAGCTGAACTCCAGAGGGGTGGCGAGAGTGACAGCCCTTGACATCAAGGCTGCATTCGACTGCGTGTGGCATCAAGGAGCCCGAGCAAAACTGGAATCAATGGGTATCAGGGCAAAACTGTCCAGTGGTTGGAGTCATAGCTGGCATAAAGGAAGATGGTTATTGGAGGTCAGTCATCTCAGCTCCAGGACATCTCTGCTGGAGTTCCTCAGGGTAGTGTCCTAGGCTCAACTACATTCAGCTGCTTCATCAATGACCTTCCTTCCATCATAAGGTCAGAAGTGGGAATGTTCGCCGATGATTGCACAATGTTCAGCACCATTCGTGACTCCTCAGATACTGAAGCAGTCCGTGTTCACTTGTAACAAGATCTGGACAATATCCAGCTTGGGCTGACAAGTGGCAAGTGAAATTCGCGCCACACAAATGCCAGGCTATGACCATCACCAATAAGAGACAATCTAACCACCGCCCCTTGACATTCAATGGTGTTACCATCACTGACTCCCCCATAACCAACATTCTTAGGATTACCATTGACCAGAAACTCAACTGGACTCACCACATTAACACAGTGGCGAACAAGAGCAGGTCAGAAGCTAGGAATCCTACAGCAAGTAACTCACCTTCTGACTCTCCAAAGCCTGTCCACCATCTACAAGGCACAAGTCAGGAGTGTGAGGGAATACTCCCCACTTGCCTGAATAAGTGCAGCTCCAACAACACGCAAGAACCTCAACACCATCCAGGACAAAGCAGCCGCTTGATTGGCACCACATCCACAAGCATCCACTCCCTCCACCACCAACGCTCAGTCGCAGCAGTGTGTACCATCTACAAGATGCACTGCAGACATCCACCAAAGATCCTCAGACAGCACCTTCCAAACCCACGACCACTTCCATCCAGAAAGAGAAGGGCAGCAGATACATGGGACGACCACCTCCTGCAGGTTCCCCTCCGAGCCACTCACCATCCTGACTTGGAAATATATCGCCGTTCCTTCACTGTCGCTGGGTCAAAATTCTGGAATTCCCTCCCTCAGGGTATTGTGGGTCAACCCACAACACATGGACTGCAGCGGTTCAAGAAGGCAGCTCAACCCTACCTTCTCAAGGGGCAACTAGGGATGGGCAATAAATGCTGGGCCCAGGCAGCGACGCCCACATCCCAAAAATAAATAAAAGAAATTGCTGATAGTGGAATTTGAATTCAATAAAATCTAGAATTAGAAGTTGATTGTTGTAAAAATCTATCTGGTTCACTAATCTTCCTTTGGAAGGAAATCTGCCATCCTTACCCAGTCTGGCCAACACGTGACTCTCAGAAATTGATTGGTTGATTCTCCAATAGCGTAGCAAGTCACTCCATTCCATCAACCATTAAAATGTCTCAAAGGAGGAATGAAGCTGGACAGACCACCATCCCCCCACCCCATTGACAAAGACATCAGAAATGACAAGAGCAGATACAGCCCTGTCTACCCTACAGAGTCCTCCTTACTAACATCTGGGGGCTAGTGCCAAAATTGCTCTCTCACAGACCAGTCAAGCAACAGCCTGAAATAGCCATACTCATGGAATCATACCTTACAGACAATGTCCCGGACACCACCATCACCATCCCTGGATATGTCCTATCCCACTGGCAGGGCAGACCCGGCAGATGTGGTGGCACAGTAGGATACAGTTGGGAGGAAGTTGCTCTGGGAGTCCTCAACATCAACGCTGGACCCCACCTCCTCTGGCAGCTCGTTCAATATATGTACCACCCTCTGCGTGAAAAAGTTGCCCTTCAGGTCCCTTTTCAATCTTCCCCTCTCACCTTAAACCTACGCCCTCTAGTTTTGGACTCCCCTACCCTGGGGAGAAGACCTTGGCTATCCATGCCCCGCATAATTTTATAAACCTCTATAAGGTCACCCCTCAGCCTCCTATGCTCCATGGAATAAAGTCCCAGCCTCTCCTTATAATTCAAATCGTCCAGTTTCGTTAATATCCTCGTAAATCTTTGTGGACCATTTCCAGTTTAATAACATCCTTCCTTCAGCAGGGCGACTAGAATTGTACGCAGGACTCCAGAAGCGACCTCATCAATGTCTTGTAGAGCTGTAACATGACGTCCCAACTCCTATACTCAATGCTTTGACTGATGGAGGAGGCTTGCCAAATGTCTTCTTCACCGCCCTGTCTACCTGTGATGCCACTTTCAAGAAACTATGTAACTACACCTTTAGATCTCTCTGTTCGACATCACTCCGCAGGGCATGACCATTAATTGTATAAGCCCTGCCCTGGTTCGTCTTACTGAAATGCAACATGTCACATTATCTGAATTAAGTTCTGTCTGCCATTCCTCGGTCCACTGGCCCAGTTGATCAAGATCCCATTATACTCTGAGGTAACCTTCTTCACTGTCCATTGGTCAATCCATCTTCATCTCCCATCTGGCCTCTTGAAAATGCAAAACATCCCATCATCCCTGTTGGAAAAAGACCAAGGGAGCTCTCCCCCCTGTCCTGGCTAAGACCTGCCCCTCCTGAGGGCAGGAGAGGCTTCGATTTAACACCATGTGTGCAAGTCACAGCATTGTATTTACTTGGAGGGTTCGGGTCTAAGAGTGGGCCTTGAACCCAGAACCTCCTGACTCCAAGGCAAGAATACTATCTCCTGAGCCAAGGCTGGCACTAACTGATTCTTCTCACCTTCCGCCTCCTCTTGCTCTTTCCCATGACCTGGCAAGCTTTGCCCAATGTACGTCTTTGCCCAACTGTCCTTCCAAACTTGTCAAGTCTGCTTCCAACACTTTTGCAGACGGAACATTGCAGATCGTGATCTCAGCTCGAAAAGTCTTCCCTTCTGACCTTTTTGTCAGTGTCCTTTTGAACTCACAGCCAATGGAAACAGTTTCCCTCCATCCATTCCACCAAAGCCCTTCATGATAGAACGGCCGGTGCATCCTTGAGGAGATTAATGCCAGCTCCTGTTGACATCTCTGCCTTAAATCTGTCAATACAACATGACACAGAGGAGGCCATTTGGCCCAGTGCATCCACCCGACCTCTTTAAAAGACCTGGGTACTTTTTCCCTTCTGTGGGATCCTGGCATGGCCAGTATTTATTGCTCCTCCCTAAACTGTTTTTTAATTCATTAATGGGACGAGGGCGTCGCTGGCCGGGCAGTATTTATTGCCCATCCCTAATTGCCCAAAGGGCAGTTCAGAGTCAACCCCATTTCTGTGGGTCTAGAGTCACGTGTAGGCCAGATCAGGTAAGGATGGCAGTTTCCTCCCCTCAAGGACGTTAGTGAACCAGATGGGTGTTTTCCCCCAAAAATCAACAATGGATTCATGGTCACCATTAGACTCTTAATTCCAGATGTTTATTGAATTCAAATTCCACCATCTGCTGTGGCAGGATTCAATCCTGGCTCCCCAGAACATTATCTAAGTCTCTGGATTAACAGTCCAGTGATAATACCACTAGGCCATTGCCTCCCTGATGAACTTAATGGCCCATTGGGCCATTTCGAATGATAGTTAGGAGTCAACCACATTGCTTTGGGTCTGGAGTCACATGTAGGCCAGGCCAGGTTAGGATGGCAGTTTCCTTCCCTAAAGGACATTAGCAAACCAGATAGAGTCACACAGCATGAAAACAGACCCTTCGGTCCAACCAGTCCATGCTGACCATAATCCCAAACTAAACTAGTTCCACCTGCCTGCTCCTGGCCCATATCCCTCCAAACATTTCCTACTCATGAACTTATCCAAATGTTTTTTAAATGTTGTAACCGTGCCCACAACCACCACTTCCCCTGGAAGTTCGTTCCACACACTCTCTGTGTAAAAAAATTGGTCCTCATGTCTTTTTTAAATCTCTCTCCTCCCACTTTAAAAAAATGCCCCCTCGTCTTGAAAGTCACCTATCATTCACCCTATCTATGCCCCTCATGATTTTATAAACCTCTATAAGGTCACTCCTCAACCTCCACTGAACAAAGTCTCAGCATCTCCTTATAATACAAACCCTCCATTCCTGGCAAATACACTTCTGAACCCTCTCCAGCTTAATAATATCCTTATTATGGATTTTAAGATGGGTTTTACACCAGTTGACAGCCTTCACAGAATATCTTTCAATTGCAGATTTGTTAATTGAATTCCACCAGAGGCCACTGTGGGATTTGAACCAGAGTCATCCAGAGCGCTACCCTCAATCCTGTGGATTACTAGACCAGTGACATTAGCACTATGCCACCATCTCCACACTAGCTCCCAGTCTTCTCCATTGATCTGAAAGTGGTTTATTTCTCCAGTTCCTTTTTGACGGTCACTTCTCTGTCAGTACGTACTGTCCTCTCATGTACCATCTTTCAGACAGAATCATCGAATTTTACAGGTCGGAGGGAAGCCATTCGACCCATCATGTCTGTACCGGCTCATAAGAACATAAGAAATAAGGGCAGGAGAGGGCCATCTGGAGAGGCGATGGTCTAGTGGTATTGTCGCTGTACAGTTAATCCAGAGACCCCAGATAATGTTCTGGGGACCCAGGTTCGAATCCCACCATGGCAGATGGTGGAATTTGAATTCAATAAAAATATCTGGAATTAAGAGCCTAATGATGACCAATTGTCAGGGGAAAAAACCCATCTGGTTCACTAATGCCCTTTAGGGGAAGGAAACTGCCATCCTTACCTGGTCCAGCCTACATGTGACTCCAGACCCACAGCAATATGGTTGATTCTTAACTGCCCTCTGGGCAATTAGGGATGGGCATTAAATGCTAGTGACGCCCTCATCCCACTAATGAATAACAAAAATTCGAGCCTGCTCCATCATTCAATAAGATCATAGCTGACCTTTCTTGTGGACTCAGCTCCACTTACCCACCCCCTCACCATAGCCCTTAATTCTGTTACTGTTCAAAAAAATCTATCTTTGCCTTAAAAACATTTAGAAGGAAGCCTCAACTGCTTCACTGGGCAGGGAGTTCCACAGATTCACAACCCTTTG
>NC_063370.1:8851334-8874708 GCF_021869965.1 Rhincodon typus
AAAACTCAACAAATAGCTTTAGCTCATCAAAACAAAAGATGCTATTGTCGCAAGTGAAGTACATTCTCATTTATAACATCATTCATCATCAAACACTCCCAGGACAGGGACAGCACAGGGTTACAGACACAGAGTAAAGCTCTCTCTACACTGTCCCCCAAACACTCCCAGGACAGGGACAGCACGGGATTAGGTACAGAGTAAAGCTCCCTCTTCATGTCCTCTTCCCCAGAAAAACATCACAAAATACACAATGGCCTTGCCCATATCTCACCAACACCATGCAGCCTGGGAAGGACAGCCATGATGTTTTGAGGTTTGTTATGAAACACCTCTGGAGCAGGTGAGACTTGAATCCAGCTAAATCTAGCTCAGAGATGGGGACACTACCACTGCAACACAAGAACCTTTTAGGGAGGGAAAAAAACAAGTTCTACCCTTGTCCGAATATCCAGCAGCCAAGTCTGCCAGCAACAAATCTGGTGTCGAATTAGCAACGGCTTGGACCTTACATCACCTCGTTAAAATGAGTGCACGTTTTTGAGGTACGCTCGGAACACTTCCTCGGTAAAATCCAAGGTTACAGATTTCCACCACAGGCCTGGCAAAGATTCACTGCCTCAAGTAAGAACAGAGTGCAAGAGCAAGCTTCACAATTCCACAACTGCACCCCTCTCCTGATATCCTTGACTCAAGGATGGCTTCCATCAGTTAAGAGTTAAATTTGCGACAAATCTAATAGATAAGACTCTCATACCCAGCTGGCTTGCTGCAGTGAGAGTGTGTGTCTGTACTTCTGCCTCTCCCAGGACAAGCACGTTTTAGCACGGAGTCTTTTAACATGTTACCTGCAACCACCACACACTTCTGGCTGAAACTTTCCCAACTCTTACAGTCTGCAATTGACACATTCAAACAATTTACGGGATGACAATCAATCTGACCAGCCACTCCCCGCCGTGTCCATCAATTCCTGAGGTGAGATTTGAACCTGGTCCAGAGATTAAAGACACTGCCGTCTGTGCCATTCAAACCTCCAACGCACTACGTACCTTACTCTTTGGAATTTAGCAAGGCAACCTTAATGAAATATCTAAGATTCTTAGGGGGCTTGACAGGGGTGGGGTGGTTTCCCCTTGTGGGAAGAGTCTAGGGTGAAAGAGGGTGAAATTTCAGAACAGGGGGTCACCCATGTAAGGCAGAGATGAGAAGGAATTTCACCTCTCTGAAGGGAAGTGAATCTGTGGAATTCTTTACCACACAGGAGGGCTGTAGGTCGTTAAGTATATCCAAGATATATCCAACGTCAAGGGGAAGAGGCAGCAGAGTGGAGTGGAGGATTAATCGGATCAGACATGATTTCATTAAATGATGGAGCAGACTCAACGGGCTGAATGGCCTGGTTCTGCTCTTACGACTGATGGTCTTACAGAACGTAGCTTTAATGAAACAAGCTGGGAGCATTCGGTGTTGGATTAGGAGAAAAAAATGAAAACCCGAGCTCTATAGGTATTATTACGTCTGTTAGCAGTTAAATGGGGTGATTGATTAATTCGGCGTTTGGTAGATGTAAAGGGGAAAAAAAAAAAAAAAAAAGAGAGATTGGGACTGGCTTGTGGAAGGAGCTGTAAGACTGAGTAGTTAATAAACTTTACAGCTCACCGACCGTAAGATATAGGAGCAGAATTAGGCCATTCAGTCCGCTGAGTCTGCTTCGCCATTCGATCATGGCCGAAGTTGCTTGGATCCAGATTGACACTGTTGCCCGAGAGGCAATGATTTAATCGGACAATGCCGGGAAGCCTCCTGCTTGCATCTGGCATTGTGGAGACAGACAGACAGACAGACAGACAGCAAAGAGGAAAAAGACGACCCTGGGTATTGAAAGATGAATTTGAAGCTATGCTCAGATTTTTGACTGGGGACAGAAACAAAGATTTAATTTGGACTCATTAAAAATCCCGTTTGCAGAGAGAAACTGAAACGGGGCAGGATTCCAACAACAGAGGCACGGGGAGGAGGACAGTGTCAACGGCCAGGGAGAACACTGGAAGAGATGGGAAATCAAGTGGCTCTTGTCTATCTCCATCCTAAAGATGGGCCCAGAGTTCGAGAAGATGCAACAGATGTGGATTCAAGAAACAAGGTTGAGTTTATCCAGGGATTGGGATGTAGTCATGGAGATGACAAGTGCTGGTATCGACAGGTTAGGGGGAAATCAGATTCATAGAAGCCCTACAGTGTGGAAGCAAGCCATTCAGTCCAAAGAGCCATCCAAACAGACCTAGCCCCCTACCCTATCCCTGTAACCCTGCATTTCTCATGGCTCATCTACATAGCCTGCACATCCCTGGACACTGGACAATTTCCCCATGGCCAATCCACCCTAGCCCGCACACCTTTGGGCTGTGGAAGGAAACCGGAGCACCCAGAGGAAACCCATACAGACACGGGGAGAATGTACAAGCTTCACATAGATAGTTGCCCGAGGGTGGAATCGAACCCAGGCCCTTGGCGCTGTGTGACAGCCTCCCCACAAATGTTCCAGCTGAGGTAGGGAGACAGGGAGAGATTGGCTGCTCTGGAAGGCATCCGCTCCATTTCCATCCTGTCAACTGAAATTATTCCCATTGGGAGAGTTCCCAAGTCTGGGATCACAAGAGAAGACAGAATCAATCTTCCCCTCTCCCAACCAAACTGCTCAAAACCCAGGGTTCCCAGGAAGTTCATACTGAAGCAGATTGAACAAATGGCCCTCATTGTACCTCTGTCTCACAGCCTTTAAACTCCCTGTGTTCTCATCACAAATCACCACGCTGTAGGAAGGGTGTGACCGCATTAGAGAGCGGGGTATTGAGGAGTTTCACTAGTGTAGGGGCTGGAGGAGGTGACAGAGGTAGGGAGGGGATGCAAGGGCTGGAGCAACCCCGCTATAAAGGAGGGACTAGATTGACAGGGGCTGTTTTCCTTGGAGCACAGGGGTCCAGGTGGTCGGGGGGGTGTGGGGGTGCGGTGCGGGGAGGAGGGGGTGGAAATCTGCTTGGGGGATCAATAGGAATAACACGATCAATAGGAATAAACCGCGTGAGAGAGAGGTCAATAACCTGGGGGTGGGGGAAAAGGAGAATAGCAGAATTTGTGTTCATCGAGTGGGAATCTGGAACTCACTGCCTATAAAGGGTGATACAGGCAGGAACCCTCATAGCATTTAAGAACTATTTAGATAAGCGCTTGAAAAGGCCCATAAAAATAGAAAAAGGTCAAATGGTGGAATACGGGATTAGAGAGAGTAGAGAGTTCAGGGACTTCGCAGGGATGCAATGGGCCAATTTCCCCCTTTCTGTGCTGTAATTCTCTACAACTCTATAGAGTCGTACAGCACAGAAACAAGCCCTTCAGCCCAACTCGTCCATGCTGCCCAGATATCCTAAACTGAACTAGTCCCATTTGCTTGTGTTAACCTATATCCCCGTAAACCCTTCCTATTGATGTAGCTGCCCAAATGGCTAGGTGGATTAGCCATGAGAAATTACCCATAGTGCCTAGGGATGTGCAGGGTAGGTGGATTAGCCATGAGAAATTACCCATAGTGCCTAGGGATGTGCAGGGTAGGTGGATTAGCCATGGGAAATGCAGGTTTGTGGAGATAGGATAATTCTTTGGAGGGTCAGTGTGGACTCGATGGGCCAAATGGCCTGCTTCCACACTGTAGGAACTCCAAATGTTGTAATTTTACCTGCCTCTAAAGAAATAAGAGAAGGCTTCTGGTGAATGGAGGCCATTTAAAAACCAGTAAAGGCCGATCGCACGGAAACCCCACGTACACAACCCACCTCCCTTCAAACCACGGCAACAAACGCAGCTGGTCCACGTCTGGCCCTGATGGCACAGAAGCCTAGACCTTCATGCACAGCCTCCCGCGAGCAGGCACAGACAGTTGGACATTCACCTGGGTAGAAGTCTTTGGACTTGGAGAGTTTGATCGTGGCACTGGTCTCCTTCTGGAGCTGGACAATCGTTTGGCCTCCTTTTCCGATTATAGATCCTGCAGCATAACTAGGGATCAAAACCTTCAGGAAAAATTCGCCTTCTTCTGTAAAGGAAGAGGAAAATACATATTTCACACCGGAGATCAAAGTACTGCTTGATGTGCACAATTTGATTTCCACATCACATTACAACAGGGACTACAAGGACTCAAAATCAAGTCCTTTACTGAATGGAAATCACTTTGCGATGTTCTGTGTACATTACACAGGAGGAAGATATTTTCTTCTTTTAGAGATTCCTACAGCACAGAAACAAACCCTTCAGTCCAACCAGTCAGTGCCGACCATAATCCAAACTGAACTAGTCCCACGCCTGCGCTAGGCCCATACCCCTCCAAAAATTTCTTATTCATGTACTTATCCAAATGATTTTTAAACGTTCTAACTGTACCCGCGTTCACCACTTTCTCTATCAGTTCATTCCACACACGAACAATTCTGTAATAAAAGATTTGTTCAATCATATCTAAAAAGATGGTCAATATCAAATATGCAACATCCCGGGACTGGCCCAAGGCCTAGGAGGAGGCTGTGTCGCCATCGATACCAATAGGCCTCTGGCTTTCTCACTCAGAGGTCAGTCCTCAAACTCAGCAGGCTGTCGACTACAGAGCCAAGGACCATCCTATCCTTATTTTCCATGTGGCCCAGAACATAGCAGCCAGAGGCCATTCAGCCCACTGTGCTGGTGCAGGCCCTTTGAAAGAGCTGTTCAATTGGTCCCCAGTTGTTATTCGGCCCACCCCCAAAGGCCTGAAACTTCTTTTCGAATCTCTCCTGCACACCCCTGCCCCCTCAGCGCCCCCCATCCCCTGACCACAGTCTGATATGGTTACTGGGGTCTTTTCCTCAGGAAAACCCCAGCCTCAACTTTTCCAAATTTCCTTCCCGTTGGTACCCCCGCCACTCTCTTCTCCTCCCGTGTCCATATTTCTTTGATGTCGGTGCTCGAATACATGGGACAAAAGGAACTGAATCAGGCCATTCGGCCCAGTCAGTTCAGACTGGTGTTTATATGCTCCAGTCAAGTACGAATTTAAAAAAAATTCTTCATTTACAGAGCCGGTGAGGCCAGTATTTATTGCTCATTCCTAATGTCCATTTATTGTCTATTCCTAATAAGGTGGTGGTGAGCCGCCTTCTTGAACCCACAGTAGTCTTCCTGCTGTGGGATGACCCACAACGCCCTTATAGAGTCATACAGCACGGAAACAGACCCTTCGGCCCAACCAGACCGTGCCGACCATAATCCCAAACTAAACTACTCCCACCTGTCTGCACTTGGCCCATATCCCTCCAAACTTTTCTTTTCCTTTATTCATTCATGGGATGAGGGCATCACAGGCCAGGCAGCATTTATTGCCCATCCCTAACTGCCCAGAGGGCAGTCAAGAGTCAACCACATTGCTGTGGGTCTGGAGTCACATGTAGGCCAAGCCAGGTAAGGATGGCAGTTTCCTTCCCTAAAGGGCATTAGTGAACCAGAAGGGTTTTTCCTGACAATTGACAATGGACTCAGTCATCGTTGGATTATTAATTCCAGATATTATTGAATTCAAATTCCACCATCTGCTGTGGCGGGATTCAAACCTGGGTCCCGAGAGGTCTAGGCCCGAAACGTCAGCCTCTCTGCTCCTATGATGCTGCTTGGCCTGCTGTGTTCATCCAGCCCTGCACCTTGTTGTCTCGGATTCTCCAGCATCTGCAGTTCCTACTATCTCTCCCGAGAATATATATCTGGATTAACAGTTCAGTGATAACACCTCTAGGCCATCAGCTCCCCCTTATTCACCTACTTATCCAAATATCTTTTAAATGTTATAACTGCTGGAGAGGGAATTCCAGGATTTTGACCCAGTGACAGTGAAGGAACGGCGATATATTCCAAGTCAGGGTGGGGAGCGGCTTGGAGGGGAACTTGCAGGGGGGTGGTGTTCCCATGTATCTGCTGCCCTTGGCCTTCGAGATGGAAGTGGTCGTGGGTTTGGAAGGTGCTGCCTGAGGATCTTTGGTGAATTGCTACAGGGCATCTTGTAGATGGTACACACTGCTGCTACTGAGCGTCGGTGGTGGAGGGGGTGGGATGTTTGTGGATGCGGTGCCAATCAAGCGGGGGCTGCTTTGTCCTGGATGCTATTGAGCTTCTTGCGTGTTGTTGGAGCCGCCCCCATCCAGGCAAGTGGGGAGTATTCCATCACACTCCTGACTTGTGCCTTGTAGATGGTGGACAGGCTTTGAGGAGACAGGAGGTGAATTACTCGTTGCAGTATTCCTACAGTCTCTGGCTACAAAAGCAGGTCACTGTGTTTATGTGGCTGGTCTATGGAAATACTGCTGGATTCTGTTCACCTCCAAGACCATTCTTCATCCAAATGCTAGCCCAGAACAATATTTTCCCCCTGCCCGAGTGTGGGCTCCCCGTTCAGACTTACAGTCACCACTTCAATCAGCTTTCCCCTGCCATTTCCTCTGAGATTGTCTGACCCAGATATCCAGTTCCATTCGACAAATTAAAACCAATTAGACACTGGGGAAAACACAAAGTCATTTGTGGTCTATAAACTCATGAGGGGCATGGATAGGGTGAATTGCTGAGGTCTTTTTCCCAGGGATGGGGAGTCCAAAACTAGAGGGCATAGGTTTAAGGTGAGAGGGGAAAGATTTAAAAGGGACCTGAGGGGCAACTTGTTCATGCAGAGGGTGGTGCGTGTATGAAATGAGCTGCCAGAGGAGGAAGTGGTGGAGGCTGGTACAATTACAACATTTAAAAGGCATCTGGATGGGTACATGAATAGGAAGGGTTTACAGGGATATGGGCCAAATGCTGGCAAAAGGGACCAGATTAATTTAGGATATCTGGTCAGCATGGACGTGTTGGTCCAAAGGGTCTGTTCCCACGCAGTACATCTCTATGACTCCATAATGTAATGTAGCTGTCCCAATCTGTAATCCCCTCTGCAGCTCTCATTAGTGACAGTACCTTAGCAACTACCCGTCCCTGGTTATTACAAATGCAACTGGCTCACTAATGCCCCTTTAGGGTGGGTAAGGATGGCACATTTCCCTGTCTGGCCTACACCTGGCTCCATACCCGTAGCATCAATCGTCAAATCCGAACTGCCCTCTGAAATGGCCAAACATGCCACTCAGTTCAAGGGGCAACTGGGGACGGGCAACAGCATTGCCAGCTGTGCCCACATCCCCGTGGAAGAACAAAAGGAGGTGCTACAAAACGTGAGTTGTTGTTGTTAAGTGACCTGTTCAGACACTGCACCAAAGACTGAGCTTTGGTTCCCTTCAGACAGTTAGGGAGAAGAGGCCATTCAGCCCCTTGAGCCTGGCAAATCGACTGTTGGATTTCACTCCACATACCAGTGATCACCCTCCCTCTCCCACCTGCCAACATTATTTAGCAACAAAATGAGATCCTTCAGTCTCAATCTCTCACAGATTTTGTTGGGAGTGGGGAAGGTAAAAGAATTCCAGGCCAAGGGCTGGAAAACGAGATTCGAAGAGATGGATGGTTTACTGCTAGCACAGACAGAATGGGCCTCTTAGCACGTCATTAAAAACTTCCATGAGATTTCCATCACTCCCCCACCTCACAAACTGTATGTTTAAATTTAAATATTGAAGCCCCCTCTTGCCGTGGTTTTCAATCCTCCCCACACTGCTTTTGGGAGGGGGAGCAGGGGGAAAATGGTCTCAACAGCAACCTGCATTTAGATAGTGCCTTTGAAGTCACACACCAACCCAAGGTGCTTCACAAGAGCAATGCACAAACAACACCACAATGCCAAGCCACCCAAGGTGCTCTTCTGACAACTTGCTCAAAAAGGTGAGGATTTTTAAAAGTTTTAGCAAAGATCTGTAGCTCAGGTTATGGATGAGGTTGCTGACTTGCTCGCCGAGCTGGCTTGTTCTCGTTCAGACATTTCGTCACCATGCTGGGTAATATCATCAGTGGAGCCTCCGATGAAGCGATGTTACTCTACTCCACTTGGTATTTATACTGTCTGCTCGGTTATGGTGAGTAGTGTCATTTCCGGTTTTGATCTGTACGGGTTTGTATATGGGGTCCAATTCTATATGTTTTTTGATTGCATTACAGGTGGAGAACCATGCCTCTAGGAATTCCTGTGTGTGTCTATGTTTGCCTTGGGCTACTATGGTTACCTTGTCCCAGTTAAACTGATGGCCTTCATTGTCCGAGTGTACAGATATTAGGGAAAGTTTGTTTAGTAGGCACCTGCATATAAAGCGATGCCTATTAAACAGGCAACAACAGGAGGACACAGTAAGCCCTAACACACTGACCACACTGCCCTACATCAGGAACATATCAGAACTGACAACCAGACTCCTAAGACCACTAGAAATCACGATGGCCCATAAGTCCACAGCCACTCTACAACAAACACTTACAAGGATTAAAGACCCCATTCCTACAACATGCAGAACCAACGTGGTTTACAAAATACCATGCAACGACTGCCACAAACATTACATTGGACAGACAGGAAGGAAACTAGCCATCAGAATACACAAACATCAGCTAGCAGCAAAATGGCACGATGAACTTTCCCTAATATCTGTACACTCAGACAATGAAGGCCATCAGTTTAACTGGAACAAGGTAACCATAGTAGCCCAAGCCAAACATAGACACGCACGGGAATTCAAAGAGGCATGGTTCTCCATCCATAATGCAATCAAAAAACGTAGAATTGGACCCCATATACAAACCCATACAGATCAAAACCGGAAATGACACTACTCACCATAACCGAGCAGACAGTATGAAGTCCAAGTGGAGTAGAATAACATCGCTTCATCGGAGACTCCACTGATGATGTTACCCAGCAGGATGACAAAACGTCTGAACGAGAACAAGCCAGCTCAGCAAGCAAGTCAACAACATCGAAGTGAGGTGGGTTTTATGAAGCAACACAGTGAGGTGGAGGGGTTCGAGAGGAAATTCCAGAATTTGGGATGCAGGCAGCAGAAGGCATGGCCGCTAACCATGGCGGTAGAAGAATCCGAGAGGTGCTACAGGCCAGAATGAGAGGAGCGTGGAGGGTTGTGGGGCTGGTGGAGGTTACAGAGGTAGGGAGGGAGGAGGCGAGGCAAGGCCAGAGAGAGGGATTGGAGTCGGAAAACAAGGACGAGAATTCTATTTACATATTAACGAAAAATCAAATGTTTTTTTAACCGGGTGAGAGTCTGAGGGGCAATACCCCCTGCCAACCCTACACGAGGGGCAGGTACCCCCTGTCGGAGATTGAACAGATGTCAAACAAAGGCACCCCACCTGCCCTCTCAGGTGGTCCCCAGCGTCTGGATCTGAGGCAGTGATACACAATGCTGTTCTGGGAGCTTGCTGTGCCCGGGTTAACCGCAACGCCCCCTATGTCACAACAGCGACCACATTCCAAAACAAAAAGTGCTTCACATAGGCCGTGAGGCACTTTGGAAACCTCTGCAGGCTGGGGTAGGTGCTAGAGAAATGCAGATTCACTGCAGTCAGAGCTGTTTGTTGACGAAGACAATGCTGGCTTTATTGAGCGCCAGACTACAGCCCAGCTCCCAAACTACACTCCAGGCAGACACAAGGATTTCACTCAAGGCCTTCTTTTTACAAATGATCTTCAATGGCATTTTGCAAATCTCACACCCACATAACTCCCACCTCCCCCAACCCCCAACCCCCGATCCCATTGTGCGGATGGTCGCAGGGGGCGTGAGTGGAAATATTATCTTAACCAAGGCTGGCCTTGGCATCCTGCGGATTCCCAAGACTTGGCAGGGTTTTCTCTTTGGCCCAGCCAGGTCAGGGAGCAGAAGCTCAGCTGGCAGCATGACACGGGGGGTTTATGGAACTGAAGGAGGCTGTTCAGCCCATCGGGATAGTGCCAGCCGTTTGCTCCAGCGTGCACACAATTTGGTCTCACGCGCTGAGAATGAGTGGGGAGAACACACACACAGATGGCAGGGTGGGTGGGTGGGGGGTTGGAGAGACAGAGAAACCGATTGATACACGGAGAGAGTGAAAGAACAGGGGAATATAGAGCTGCTATTTATCCATTGGTGACCCCTACCTGTTGTAAAGGTTGGGCGAGTGGAGGCTGTGACTCCTCACACAGTCAACCTCCTGTTTGCTCTCTCTGCCCGGGTTTGGGTTTACTGACGTGTACCCGGGGCCCCGTGGTGGGGAGCTGGTGGGATTGGTGGCAGGGGGAGCAGCTGGAAAGTGGTCCTTTCCCCTGAGCATTAAGTATCTGCTGCGAGGGCCGGTTAAAACAAGGTGAGCAATTGAATCCTGTGCTCCGTCTCAGCACGTCACTGCAGACTGACCACCCTCTGAGAGGGGCTATTAAACACAGAGTGTCACTGGGGGAGTGGGGTGAGCAGGTGCTGCTTCACTCAGAAATTGGTAGCACAAGGAGCTCTGTGTTTTAATTAACCAGCACCAGGGGAGCTCCCTACCCTCAGCACAACGCTAACTGCCCCCCTGCCCATCTATCCTGCTTCGGGATCTGTCACCTCAGGAGAGGGTAGAGAGACAGGCTCTGCGGACACCTTGCTGCCACGTTGCCCCCATACCCCCTGGGGCGGGCGGCGGGGTGAAAGGGGGCACAGACTGTGTTGCCTGTTTAACTCCAGCTGATGGCCAGACGAAACTGCCCTCTCACACAGACATGGGCACACATGGACTCGGACACACCCTGGCACACACACAGACACCCACACACATGAACTCTGCCAGCCCACCCAGTGAATCACCCCAACACGGACACATACCCAGTTATCTCCTCCACCTTCCCCCCCCCCCCCCCCCCCCCACCCCACTCACGGGACCTCCACACTACACAAGGTGCTGCCCCACTGCATGGCAGAGCTCTGGTGTTTCTCCGTACAAGCAGTTCCACGAGGGATGGGGCTATGGTACTTGGGGACCACTCCTCCGCACTGGAAACTCCACAGCGCCGGAGACAGTGACCTACAGCAGGGTGTTGCTGGGGCCAAGAAGGACACGCTGCCCACCGAGCTTCCCCCCTACCCCCTCCCCCCAGGACAGATCGCCCGGTCTGTCTGTACCACTGCACACTGTGCTGGGAGCAGCTGCAGGAGGGTGGTGACTGTCACACATTTCTATCTGGAATGTGCCTTTACAAAGGGAGTCTGCAGAGAGATAGAACAGTACAGCACAGGACAGGCACTTCGGCCCACGATGTTGCGCCGACCCTATTATCCTACTCTAAGATCGAACTACCCTACATACCCTACATTTTACTATCGCCCATGTGCCTATCCAAGAGTCGCTTAAATATAGAACATAGAACAGTAAGATGCAGTGGTTTTTGTCAAAGTTTGTCCCGAGCAGCTCCATGACATGGGACTCTGCTCCCTGGGACGCACACCGAGACAAACATCGACTACGCCTGGAGGACTGTCAAGCTGTTGAGAGATGCTCCTTGGTCTGCCCGAAACTTGTTGGTCTTCCAGAGCAAGGAGTTGGCATCGACTGAGTGTAGACTGGCACATCCCAAGGACCAGGACTATGTGCTGAGGGACATACTAAAGCTTGGGGTAGCTGCTGTCAATGCACAGTGGGCAAAGACTACGGTCTGAGGTCTATCAGTGTGTACAGAGAGGTCAGTAACTTACACAAACCAAGAGGTTCTCTGTTTCTTCATAAATGCATATTGCACCTGGACTGAGGTATCTGAGTGCAACATGTTAATTGGAGGAATCCTGTATTTTACTGCGTTTTCCTTAAATGGGGAGTTGTAGTTTTAGACATTTTATTCATGACTACATTTTTGCAACAAAAATATTCTGCAGTGTTGGGTAGATACCGGTGTTGTAACTGTACTGGAAGAGCTGGGCTAGGGGAGCAGGGAGTTCTGGAGCGCAAGTCTTCAGTAATCTTGCCAGGATAGCGAGTTGTTTAATCGTCCACCACTGTTCACAACTGCATATGGCAGGACTGCAGAGCTTGGACCTGGAACATTGTTCGTGGGATCGCCTAGCTCAGTCTATCATTTGCTGTTTGGCACAGATAATGTTGTCTGGTAGCTTCACCAGGCTGACATGTTTTTTTTTTAACGTATGCCTGGCGCTGCTCGTGGCGTGCCCTCCTGCACTCGCCACTGAACCAGGGCTGATCATCTATATCCGTTGCTGCTGACATAGTCTCCTCTATATTGGGGAGACCCAACGCAGGCTCGGGAATGGGTTTGCGGACCATCTGCGCTCTGCATGCACCAACTAACCCGACCTTCCTGTTGGCATCCACTTCGACTCCCCCTCCTATTCCCCTGGTGACATGTCCATCCTTGGCCTCCTCCACTATCAGAGAGTGAGGCCAAACATAAACTGGAGGAACAACACTTCATAATTCACCTTGGGAGCTTACGGCCCAATGGCCTGAATATTGACTTCACCAGCTTCAAAATCTCTCCACTCTCAACCCTGTCCATCTTTCTACTCACCTATCTGCTCCACCCTTCCCATTGACCAACCACAATAACCCCCTACCTGCATCCACCTATCTCCGTCTCACCTACCTTCCCCCCAGCCCCACACCCCTCCCCAGTTCTGAAGAAGGGTTTCGGCTTGAAACGTTGACTTTCTTGCTCCTGGGATGCTGTCTGACCGGCTACGCTTTTCCAGCTCCACATTTATTGACCCTGGCTTCCAGCATCTGCACTCCTTACCGTCTCCAAGGCTTACGATCACAGAGGACAAAAAGCCAGGAGTATGTTGGATAGACAGGCCCTGGGGTGGGGCGTAACAAATTGGCAGGGGTGAGGGTCTAGGCAGCAGGACAGCAGGACAGCAGAGATAAGAGTAAGGTTGAGCTGATGTGCATTGTTCCCCTATAGTCTGCAGTCCTCGAGGGCATTTAAGTGATGCGTCTAGAGGGCTTGCCTTTATAATGGATGTTAAATCCAGTCACAGCGAACAAAGCCAAACACGTTACTGTACAGTCGGGGGATTTGGGGGAAAAAACAAACAAACCACGTTCTCATGTCTGAACGCCAAGAATCATTGGTCCCCACCCAAACAACAATCAGGGCTGGAAAAGAATTAGGAACACCTTGTGAACAGGCCTGGCAGTATTTCACACTTCGCTGTCACATCCATCTCCGCTCTCCAGCCCTCTCAAAGACTCGACAAAGAACCGACAGAGAGGCAGCTGTCCCAATGCTGTAACTGACCCTGGACGCCAAGCCCAGAACTAAGGCACACTGTAGCCCCCTGCAACCTGGAGGGAGCCCTGCTCTCTCTCCTTAAATCCACCCCTCACCCGACTCTCCCACCTTCCTCTCCTCCAAATATTTAGCCAATTCTCCCTGAAGTGATGCCTTAAATGACTCGCTTTTGCAAAACAAACCCCGTTCCACCTCTTTGCCCATTCCTGATAACCAGACTCGGCGAGGATCAACACAATTATCTGCATCTTAACAAAGTGGGCACAGTGTTCACTGACCATCCCTAACTGCCCCTTGAGAAAGCGGTGGTAACAAGACGCAGTCCATGGAGGTTAAGGGACTGTTCTTAGGGAAGGAGTTCCAAGATTTTGACCCAGCGACAGTGAAGGAACAGCAATGTATTTCCAAGTCATGGTGTGGAGGTGCCAGGATTGGACTGGGGTGGATACCAGGTGAAGGAGCAACGCTCCGAAAGCTTGTGATATCAAATAAACCTGTTGGACTATAACCTGGTGTCGTGTGAGTTCTGACCATTTCCAAGTCAGGACGGCGAGTGGCTTGGAGGGGAACTTGCAGGGGGTGATGTTTCTATGTATCTGCTGCCCCTTGTCTGGAAGGTGCTATCTGAGGATCTTTGGCAAATTTCTTACAGATGGTACACACTGCTGCTGGGCGTTGGTGGAGGATGAAGTGGATATTTAACTGACAAGTATGACTCTAAATGGAAATTGTGATTCGCTACTAAAACCCATCAGAGCTTTAAAATTAAACATAGTCCTCCTCTTCCCTGTTGCTGTGTGGGCAGACCCTCTACTGGATGCTCTCACCCTGATCCTATTGCCTCCATTGTCCTGGTGAATCGACACAAGGGCTTCTCAAAGCAGGGGCAGGATCTCCTGACAGCACCAGCTGAGATTCTGAGGTCAGGAGCACAGAGACAGTATTCCCCTCACCTTCTTCAGCTGCTCCACCCCCAATATCCACCATCTGGGGTTGGGGTGGGGGACCCTTCAAACCTCAAAATGGAGTCACAGATTGGGCAAGAGTTCAGGAAGCTGCTCCCCGGCACCTAAGCAGATCCAGATCTGCCTCCAATCTCCCTCCCACTCCAGGAATACTCAGCAAAAATCGAAGATTCCAAAGCACATGGCCTGGGATTTGCATCGGCAGATAGCAACGGACTCAAACAGAGCCATTGGATACTACTTTCTAATGGCTAATCTGAATTAACACAATGTTAATCTGATTCAGAAAGCAGAAGTTGTCTTAATCCTGTTAACTGCAAACCTAGGTCTGTTAATCTTCACCAACAGAACTCTGTGGGATTTCCTGCAGGGAGACAGAGGTCGTTCGTACAAAAGGTACATAAAAGTGCTGCTCCTATTTCATAAACCAGGCACACGGCCCTGTCTTGATGGCTTTTGTGACAAATTCCAGCGTTCACGTTCAGAATTGAATCTGCAATGTCAACATGTCACACTGTAATTGCACTCTCTTCCATTGGTGGCGCTGCAGTGCTGTGGGAAGCTGGAATTACACCTCAACAAGCTACATATCAATGAGGAGCGTTGAAAGTGGAAATGGCAGGATGGTGAATAACATTTGCTGAAAGATTTTGAAGGAATGGTCAATAGAATATTTTAACATGAAGTCCCAGTATTTTCTCAATGGGCTGAAGGGCCTCTTCTGAGTTGCATGTCTCTAAATACATATTTATACAAGATCATTTAGTTCATTGTGCATGTCCCTCCCAACCAGCTTCTTACTCATTTTCACACATCCATAATTTTGCCTCAGTGTCTGTGTGTATTTGAGCTCCTCTGACTGCTTTGGCAACCCATCACACACAGAATCCAGCCTGTACTAGTCATTATTACTTGATGTTTGTCTCCGGAGAAAGTTGATAAACGTCATCAGGGAGAAAGGAAGAGAAGGATGCCTGTTTGGATGGGGGAGTGGGGGAAATGAAGTAGGAAAAGGAGAAGGGTCAGTATTGAACTGTTGGGCTGAACAGCCTGCATCTGTGCTGTATATCTAATGTCGTGGAGAAGTCCCAGTATTTTCCTGGATTTTCTTCACATTTCCTCCCTCGATCAAGGTTTAATCCTGATATGGAACAAAGCCTTTAGTTAAACATACAGCGTGGATCTCTCAGTACATCCTGGTTCAACAGATAAACAGACCCACAATGAACAGAGCGAGGGGTGCGAGAGTGATAGTGAGGTGCAACAGAGGAGTGTGTGTGAGAGAGTGAGGCAGGACCTGCGTGCATGGGTGCACAGATCTTTAAAGGTGGCAGGACTAATGGAGAGAGAGCAGCTCATAAGGCACAACAGTGCCCTGAGCTTTATTAATAGGGGCATGGAGCACAAGAGCAGGGAGATGATGCTTACACACTGGTTAGACCTCAGCTGGAGTACTGTGTACAGTTGTGGGTGCCACATTATAGGAAAAAGGTGAGCGCATTTTTTTTGGGGGGTGGGGTTAAAAAAAAGAGTCAAAGCGATTTACAAGAATGGTTCCAGGAATGAGGAACTTCAATGATGAGAAGAGATTGAAGAAGTTGGGAATGGAGGGTTTGAGATATAAAAATAGACTGGAAAGGCCGGGACTTTCTTCACTGGAGCATAGGAGGTCGAGGTGTGACCCGGTAAAATCATAAGCGGGTATGGTTAAGGTGAATAGCAAGGGTCTTTTCCCTAGGTGGAGGATTTTAAGATTAGGGGGGGCATATTTTTAAGGAGAGAGGAGAAAGATTTAAAAAGGGACATGGCGGGGGCAACTTTTTTTTTAAAAAAAAAACAGAGAGAGTGGGTCATAGTACGGAATGAACTTCCAGAGGAAGTGGTGGATGAGGGTACTGTTGCAACATTTAAAAGACATTTGGATAAGTACATGAATAGGAAAGGTTTGGAGGGGTACGGGCCAAGTGCAGGCAGGTTGGACAATTTTAGTTGGGGAGCATGGTTGGCCAGGACCGGTTGGACCGAAGGGTCTGTTTCCATGCTGCATGACATTATAAATTTGGACCGTTCTGGGAGAGGAGGTTTGAAACAGATTTTCAAAATCATCAGCGAGCTGGATAGAGTTGAGATGGAGAAGGTGTTCCTGCTTGTAAAAGAGAGAAGGACGAGGGGGGTAATAGATTTATAGCAGAAGCAGCACGGGTGACAGGAGAAAAACCTCTCACTGAGCAAGTAACTGGGGTCTGGAAATATGGAGGAAGCAGATTCGATTGAGGCATTCAAGAGGGACAACGGGTGGTTGTTCGAATAGACATGGCATGCAGGGAAAAAGCAAAGGAGAATCAAACCAGGTCATGATGCACAAATGAAGAGACCGGACAGTTGCTATGGGCTGAATGGCCTCCTACTGCACTGTAACAATTCCGAAATTGTGCAGTCCCCCCGATTAGCTGGACTTCATTTGTGATCCTCATCAGTTACCAATTGAGGAGTTAGCCATGTGCATGTCAGCATTTTGGGCCTTCAGCCAACACTGCAGCTCCTGACCCCTCCGCCCCCACCCCCACCCACTCAGAGTACCCCCTGGGGGTTACATCAGGGAGCAGGCACCCGAGATACAGTGGGAATCAAACCCCTAGCAGGCACACAGACACTGGTCAGGGGGCATCATTCTAGAGACAGGGGCAAGCGGTGGGGGGTGGGAGAGAGGGTGCGGATGAGTGATCATGAAGAGAACTAGATTGCATTTCTGAGGCAAAAATCAATCATGAAGGGGGTGGGGGGGGGGGGTACAAAATATGGAAAATGTTTCTAATGGGCTTTCAGAAGAAATGCTGTTCACTGGGAAATAACATCCTAGACTCTCAAAGTTGTGGGAAAATCGTAAATGTTGGTCTTTTATAAATCATCACTCCAGCTGAAGACATTAAGCAGTTTGCTGCCAATGGTGTGCTTTTTCCCAACCCCACCCCCAAACAGGAAAAATCGAGCAAACGCGTACACAGCAAGATCCATTGAATGTGGAATTGTTCTGGGATGTCAATGAATGGGTTAAATTTAGCCCAGGACACCCGCTAATTAAATAGAGAGGGGCAAGGGGTCTTCTGCAACTGCAGAGAGGATCCCAGCTCAGTATTCACTGGAAGGTCAGCCTTGGTTTGTGTGTACCTTGTTGCTCAGCGGCGAAGGAGAGCAGCTCACTGGACCCCAGCCAAACTCATGGGAGGGAGAGACCAGTGGGCCTCCATCAGTGAGAATCAACAAGAGCCCTTTGGTCCCTTTGGAGATTAGAATAGTGAGGTAGTTGGTTTTGGCTAGCATAGACTCAATGGGCCGAAGCACGTTTATCTTACGCTGTAGACCTGAATGACCATGAGCCAATCTGAGGCACCAAAATGTTGGCGGAATCTTGCTGTGTCCAAAATGGCCCCCCTCCACACCTGCAAAATGACTTATCACTCATCACAGGAGCACAGAATTTGCATTGAATAGAACCCGGTCACATCCCTCTGATTAGCACCACCACCCCAACACACAGACAGCTGCATTCGTGTAGCACCTTTCGAGGCAGGAAAACAACCTGAGGGGCTTCACAATCAGACGCCACAGGCGGGTAGTCAAGCAGGTGGCAAGAGATGCAAGTTTGAGTGAGTGCCATGAAAGGACAGGGGGAGGAGGTGGGAGGCTATAGAAAGGCAGATCCCTCCAAGCAATGAATGAATGGGAGCCCTCCACCCTCTGACAGCAAGGAGGCTCCTCCAGCAAATGCCAGTTGTTAGCCAGCTGCATTCACTGTTAGCTTGGAGCAGAGCGTTCAGCTAATCCCCCCCTCGGGTGGTGGGGGCGGGGGCATGGTGGGGAGGTAGTCGGGGGGTCTTTCTAGAACTCAACAACGCAATCTGTCAGATTACAGCAGTGGGACTGAGGCCTTCCATTTGTCATCTCTTCTGCCTTCTCTAGATCCGTCTTGCCGGTCCTCGTTTCTACTAATTTTTTTTAAAAATCTGACAAGCGGAGATTTCCACTGTTTGCCCAAAAGGCTACCTAGGATGTAGGATGGGACACCTGCCAATAACTTCCGAGCATTAGACAACCAACACTAAACACTGTCGGCTCGTAAGCCCCTCCCTGGACGCATTCCCAGTGCCTCTCAGATCAGGAAGATCCCAGATTAATCTCCAGTTAGGGTCAGGGTTAATCTGGGAGAAGGGGAAGTTGATGGAGTTGGAGGAGGGGGACACAAAATACCTGCTCACAATTTAGTACAAGGGCAAGTATATAAACTCTCTCTTTTTAAAAAAGTTTGCTTATGAGATATTGGCATCGCCGGCTAGGGCCGACGTTTATTGCCTGTCCCTAATTGCCCCTTACGAAGGTGGCGGTGGGCTGCCTTCTTGAACCGCTGCCATCCATGCGCTGTAGGTAAGACACACAATGCCCTCAGGGAGTTCCAGGATTCTGACCCAGGACAAGAAGATTGGTCAGTTGAGGGGAAGCGTCCTGCTGCATCTATTTATCCGTAAGAAATAGGAACAGGAGTAGGCCATTCAGCCCTTTGGGCCTACTCTGCTAGTCAATAGGGTCATGGCTGATCTGACATTCCTCATCAAGGCATGGAGTATGAACGTAGGAATCCAAGGATCACTCAATTTGTGCAGCCTTGTTCATCATTGTCTGTGACTGTCATTCGGTCATCTGGTTGGAGGTCAGTCATCTCAGCTCCAGGATGTCTCGGCAGGAGTTCCTCAGCATAGTGTCCTAGACCCAACCATCTACATCTGTTTCACCAACCTTTGCCCTCCACCACAAGGTCAGAAGTGGCTCCCATTCATTCATTGCTTGGAGGGAACTGCCTTTCTATAGCCTCCCACCACCTCCCCCTGTCCTTTTATGACACTCGTTCAAACTTGCATCTCTTGCCACCTGTTTGCAACGAAGATTGCACAAATGCTCAGCACCGTTCGCGACGACTCAGATGTGAACCAATGCATGCAACAAGATTTGGACAATATCCAGGCTTGGGCTGACAACTGGCAACTGGCAACTAACATTCATGCCACACAAATGCCAGGCTATGACCATCCCCAGTGACAGACAGACAGAGTCTAACCACTGCCCCTTGGCATTACTATCACTGAATCCCCCACTATCAATATCCCTGGGGGGGGGTTACTATTGATCAGAAACCCATCTGGATTTCCACATAAACACAGTGACTACGAGAACAGGTTACAGGCTAGGAATCCTTCAGCAAGTAACTTTCTTCCCGACTCCCCAAAGCCTGTCCACCATCTATAAGGCACAAGTCAGGAGTGTGATGGAATACTCCCCACTTGCCCTGGATGGGGGCAGCTCCAACAACACTCAACAAGCTCGACACCATCCAGGACAAAGCAGCCCGCTTGATTGGCACCACATGCACAAACATCCCACTCCCTCGACCACCGACGCTCAGTAGCAGCAGTGTGTACCATCTACAAGATGCACTGCAAAAATTCACCATCAAATCCTTAGGCGGCACCTTCCAAATCCACAATCTCTAATCCCCACCCCTAGAAGAACAAAAGCAGCAGATACTTGGGAACACCACACCCTCTGAGCCACACACCATCCTGACTTGGAAGTATATCGCCATTCCCTCACTGTCGCTGGGTCAAAATCCTGGAATTGCCTCCCCAAGGACATGTGGGTCAACAGGACATGGACTGCAACGGTTCAAGAAGGCAGCTCACCACCATCTTCTCAAGGGGCAACTAGGGATGGGCAATAAATGCTGGCCAGCCAGTGACACCAATATCTCACAAACAGAGGTCTTAAATAAAAAGCAACAGGCTCAGTTATGTTCTAAATTATATGACTATCTTGTCACACTTCTGACCTCTTGCTAAAGAGTGAGCAAAAGTGGATTTTTATACCCCATTCCAATCTGTGATTAACTAGAGATCAGAATCCTTTTTTTTTTTTAAGAAAGGGAAAAGAATCTGTACAGTGTAGAAACAGGCCATTCGGCCCAACAAGTCCCTACCAGCTCTCCGAGGAGCATCCCACCCAGACTAACCCTGCATTTCCCATGGCTAAGCAACACATCTCCAGACACATTGGTCATACCAAAGTATCCAATCAACCAAACTCTGGACTGTGGGAGGAAACCGGAGCACCCGGAGGAAACCCAGGCAGACACGGGGAGAATGTGCAAACTCCACACAGACAGTCGCCTGAGGGTGGGATTGAATCCAGGTCCCTGCCACTGTGAGGCAGCACTGAGCCAATGTGCTGCCCTAGATCTGGGATCTTCCTGTTCCGAGATATATGCAGGTGAGTCAAGCTGGGGGTGCTTAAAAAAATTAACAACACTCTCTATTGAGTCCTGCTGGGTTCCACACACAATGGCCTGTGGTGGGACTTGAACCCTGGACCATCTGACTGAGGGGTGCGAGCGATGCCACCGAGGGTTTGGGCATGGGCCAGGCCACATCTCTGGAGTAGGCAACATGCAACCTGACAGGATGTGGAATGTGAAATCCAGTTGGGGAAAGGGATGCCCCAAAAGGAGTTGGCTTGACCTAGGGGCCATTCAATTTGATGGAAGCCATTTTCCAGATAGGAGGGTATGATCCAAAAGATTACAACTTTTACTTTTCAACCATACGAAGCTTAGACTCATCTAGACTACCGCTTCAAAATGTTGAGAGTTTGTGGAAAATCTTCATCTTGCACTCATCAGGACACTTTGCAAGAATACCAATGCAATACCAAAAGTTATACTGCATGAGAGGAGAGTTGGCAAGTGGTCAACTAATTAGGTTTTGACCTGGAATTCCCTCCCCAAGGGCATTGTGGGTCTACATCACATGAACTGTTCAAGAAGGCAGCTCACTCCCCTCCCCCCACCTTCTCAAGGGCAGCTAATGAAATGGTAATAAATGCTGGCTCACCTAGCAACACCTAGGTCCCACAAATGAATTTAAAAATGGTTGGTTTTCCCCCCGAATTACTGGTCTTGCAAAATATCTTGATGACTGCAAGACAAAATGTTTTGAAAACCCAAGTCTTTCAACAGCAATGCTCAAATTCTGTACAATCAACTATCCAGCTACATCTCAACTCTGAAAAGGAGGTAGGGTGATAGTTGGTAGTCGAGAGAAACAGGAGAATCTATTTTGCTGCTATCAAGCAGATCATTGTTGTTCCAGATCCACCTCCCATATACCCATCTATGCCTCAAATCCCTGAGCAGCACTGTAGTGTTTTGTTCGCTAGTTTCAATTTAAGAAATTGATCGCTGGCAAAATGTCAATTGCCATTTGGAAAGAGTTCCAAACGCCTGCTGCCCTTTTCTGGAAATATTAATTCTGAAACGTTAATTCTGCTTTCTCTCCACAGATGCTGCCAGACCTGTAGAGCTTTTTCAGCAATTTCTATTTTGGTTTCTGCATCTGCAGTTCTTTGGCAGTCGGGGGAGCAAGGGCATTATTTTGAAATAGTTTTGAGTTTATCTCCCCTAAACATTCCTTTAATATTTTGAAATCTTTAATCCAGTCACCAGAGGCATAGGCCACTGGGTCAGAATCCTGGAATTCCCTCCCTATAGGGGCATTGTGGGTCAATCCACAGCAGGTGGACTGCAGTGGTTCAAGAAGGCAAGTGGCCTTCAAGGGGCAAGTGGGGATGGGCAATAAATGCTGGGCCCAGCCAGTGATGCCCACAACCCACAAATGAATAACAAGAGGAATACAAGTGCAGGGAGCTTATGGTGTAACTGCATAAAACACTGGCTACACCACAACTAGAATAGTTCTGGTCACCATATTATGGGAAGGATTTGGTAGCACTACAAAGGGAGATTCACCAGGATGTTGCCTGAGTTGGATGATCTGAGTTATGACAAAACATTGAAAGCAACTCCAGTCTATCCAATAGAACAGCCAGGGGACCCGATAGAGGTGTATAATGATTATGAAGGGCATAGATAGGGTGGATATCGAGGACATTTTCCCATCCACAAGTGGAAGGGTCAACATTTTCCAGACATGGCTTTAACACAAGATGGAGAAGTCTAAGAGACAAGCTGAGAAATTTTTTGATCCTGGTACAAATCTGGAACTAGCTAGAAATTGGAACAAACACAAATTGCAGAAGAAACTCAGCAGGTCTGGCAGCATCTGTGTGAGGGGTTGGGGAAGAGAAGAGAGAGAGAGAAAAAAAAACGACCGAGAGAGAGAGAGAGAGAGAGAGAAAAAAAAACGACCGAGAGAGAGAGAGAGAAAAAACGAGGAAAGAATGCAGGTTCATCACATCGAAAGACTTTCGGGTTTGTAACATACTCCTTGGTGGCCTATAGTGTGTGACCACAGCCAAGAACTGCAGTTAATAACTCTATAATATAAAACGCTTTGTGCTTTCCCTCAAGTCTGTTCAACACTCACTTTGAGCCCTTTTCATATTACACGAAGATGGGAATAATCAATTATTAAATCAATTTTCTAATATCATTAGTGTTTACAGCAAAATGCCTCCGTTAGTAAAATATTTATGCCTCTGGACCAAGCAACTGGTCTGCCTCTGTGGATATCTCAAAACTGTACTGGGAGTGTTTTTATGAGTGCAGCAATGTCACTTATCCTTAGGGTCTGCTTCTACTCTGTATCACTGTGACAGCTCTCCACTGCCTTGCAATGCTATTTATTTTCAAAATGAAGAAGGCGAGATTGCACTGTTAATAGCTCGAGCCTTCATAATGGGCCCACAGCCTCCACATCTGAACTGGAAGGGACCCGATATCCTGGTGGGGAGATTCTGCTAGTCCGACCTGGGGGGCTTTAAACTAGTATCCTGGGGGATCCTAAGCAGTAATGAGGAAAGGTAAGAGAAGGTGGAGGATGGTTCGGAACCTAAGCAGAGCAAAGTAAATAGTCAAGGCAGCTTACAGCATGGCAGGGAATGAGGGAGGACTGATGAATTAAACTGTATTTATTTCAATGCAAGAGGCCTGACAGGCAAGGCAGATGAACTGGGTGCATGGATGGGAACATGGGACTGGCATATCCTAGGTATTACAGGAGGCTGAGGGAGGACAGGACGGGCAACTCAATGTTCTGGGGCACAGACACTGTAGGAAGGATAGAAAGGGAGGCAAGAGAGG
>NC_063370.1:8875108-8890012 GCF_021869965.1 Rhincodon typus
TCTAGGCCCAAAACGTCAGCCTTCCTGCTCCTCTGATGCGGCTTGGCCTGCTGTGTTCATCCAGCTCTACACCTTGCTATCTCAGATTCTCCAGTATCTGCAGTTCCTACTATCTCTGAAACAAATGGGACTGGTGTAGTTTGGGGAAGCTGGTCAGGGATAGATGAGTTGGACCAAAGGGCCTGTTTCCGAGCACTCAGAGGAAACCCACACAGATGCGGGGACAACATGCAAACTCCACACAGACAGTCGCCCGAGGCTGGAATGGAACCCAGGTCCCTGGCGCTGTGAGGTAGCAGTGCTAACCACTGAGCCACCCTCATTCTGGGGACATTTTCAATCGGCTTTCCCCAGCGGGAGATCAGATCATTGCTGGGAGAAAGGGATACGCTGCTGAAACTTTGCAACTGCAGGCTGGTCGAGTATGGGCTGTCCTGTTCCTGTTGCAAACAGCCATAGGAATGTACGACCTAGATTTTAGACATTGCGCATGAAGTCTGGTGCTGGAAAAATGTCGCTCAATTGCAAGCAGCACAGAGCTTTAGGATCTGGTCACGTGTTTGTTTAGTAGCACACCCTAGGTTAGGCTTTTCATTTGCCTCAAATAGAGGGTAAAAAAATCTAGAGGGATGTGAAGTGAGCAGCAGATTGGAACAGGAGGGGGCCATTCAGCCCTCCGAGCTCAATCTGACTTTCAATGAGGTGTCACTTGCCAAAATAATCCTTATCCAACAGAACCTTAGACATTTGCAACAGGCTGCCTCCAGATGTAAAAACAAACAAGGACAGGGCTTACACAATTAAAAGTGGGGCCCTGGACCATGTTATAGAACAGGTACCTAATTCTTTGAGATTTTCATCACAGGTAGACAAGGTGGTTAAAAAGGCGTTTAGCACGCTTGCCTTCATTGCTCAGTCCTTTGGCGTATAGGAGTTGGGACATCGTGTTGAGTTTGTACAGGACGCTGGTAGGGCCTTTTCTGGACTATTGTGTCCAGTTTTGGTCTCCCTGCTGCAGGAAGGGTATTATGAAGCTGGAGAGGGTTCAGAAAAGATTTACCAGGATGTTGCCATGAATGCAAGGTTCAAGTTGTAAGGAGAGCTGGATGGGCTGGGAGTCTTTTCCCTGGAGTATAGGAGGTCGATGGGTGACCTTAGAGGTTTATAAAATCATGAGGGGTATAGATATAGTGAATGACCGGTGTCTTTTCCCTAGGGTGGGGGATTTCCAGATGGGGGGGGGGGGGGGGGATATTTATTAAGAGGGGGGAGGATTTTTTAAAAAAAAGGACCTGAGGGGCAACCTTTTTTTTTTTTAAAAACACAGTGGGTGGTTCGCACGTGGAATGAACTTCCAGAGGAAGTGGTGGATGTGGGTACAGTTACAATGTTTAAAAGATATTTGGATAAGTACATGAATAAGAAAATGTTTGGAGGGATAGGAGCCAGGAGCAGGCAGGTAGGACTAGTTTAGTTTGGGATTATGGTCAGCATGGACTGGTTGGACCGAAGGGTCTGTTTCCGTGCTGTGTGACTATAACCCTATGGCTCTATGACCTGGTGCAGGGGAGGAGAGAAACGTTAGGTTTGAAATGACCCCTCCTCTGAAGTAGAGTACAGAACAGTGCAATTAATCCCCATTTTAACACAGCGTAGAGGGAGGGTGGGGGGAAAACGGATGTGAAAGTATATGAGGAACAATACACAGAAGAAATGCAGATAAAGAGAGACTGACTATGAAGAGATGTTTGTTCTCCGGCTCAGGGTGAAACAGATGGTTGGCCAGGGATGAAGACTCAACCTTCTTACTCACTTCCTTTTGAATGTTCTATCCCCAATCCCTAGCCCTAGCCCTCTGAAAATCTGCACAGTCCTCTCAACCCCACCCCGTGACAAACCAGTTCAGCTACTAGACTCGCATCACCACTGTCTCAGTAACTGCAGTCACAGGATGGGACCAGAGACTGGTGCAGCATTGAGAGACTACCAGCAGTTTCTGGTATTTTGAAATGACACACACAGTTTAAAATGAAGACATTTGGACAGATTTGGAAGTGGATCATTTGGATCCAGCTGCAGGTCAGAGGGGCAGCATCCGGATGTCAGTGTGGAGAATTGTAGTCCCTCTATCCTCCACCCCCAAACACCGGGTCACTGTCAACATAACAGAATCCTCACGGACCCAAACCACCCCCATGCGCTCCCAACACACCTCCCAACAGACCCAGACACCCCCTCCTCCCGCTCACTCCCACAGGACCCATACACCCTCCCCCCTCTTCTCGTTCGCTCTCAACAGGCCCAGACACCACCCCCCCAATCTCTCGTCTGCTCCCAATGGGCCCAGAATGCTCCCCAACCCCTCTTATGCTCCCTCTCTCTGTACAATCCCAACAGATCAAAGTCTTTCAATTCACCCCCAATGTGTCGAATTTGAAAGCAAAAATCACAAGTAACTAGGTCCTTTACAGTGTTGGGCTCAATAGCAAATACAGATAGACGGACTACCTCTCCCACACAGTAAATGACAAAATTCCTGAATAGGTCTTCAATGGGTAACTGTCTCTAAACCCCAGCAAATACATTTCTAACTGATCCGGTCTCTCTTCCTATGTCAGTCCTGCCTTCCCAGGAAATCAGTCTGGTAAACCTTCGTTGTACTACCCTCCCCCTCGTAGCCAGAATATCCTTCCTCAGATAAGGAGACCAAAATGGCACACAATATGCCAGGACTGGTTTCACCAAGGTCCTGCACAATTGCAGCAAGACATCCCTGCTCCTGTACACAAAACCTCTCACTATGAAGGCCAACATACCATTTATCTTCTTCACTGCATGCTACAACCTTTCCTTCCCTGTAGTGCATTAGTGAAGCAGACGGATTTTTATTGGATGGATTTCATTGCAGAGACTAGCTTTCAATTCCTGATATTATTGACTGAATGTAAATCCCATCAGGTGCCCTGCTGGGATTTGAACCCACAGCGCCCTAGAATATGGGTCTGGCCTTCCAGATTACTAGCCCCAGTGACACTGCCATAGTCGATGCGCTCTCTGTGTGATTACGTTTTGGGGACGTTCTTCCCAAAGCCACAGGCCCAAGGTGTAACCAAGAGAAAGTGCGGTTATTTTTAAACGTGTGAAGAACGCCAGGAGAACAAAAACAGCTGAAAAGAGCAGGAATCTGTTCCCCTTGGCTGTGGTGCCAATCACGAGTGAGGGCATTGTTATAGGGTAAGGGGCAGGAGATTCAGAGGGGATTTGGGGAAAATCCAACTTTTTCCACTCAGCAGATGGTGGGAATCTGGACTGCGCTGCCTGGGAAGGCAGTAGAGGCCAGAAAACTTACAACGTTTTAAAAACAAAATTTTAGGGATGAGCACTTCAAATATCGTAATATTCAAGGTTATGGGACAAGTGCAGGAAATTGGGATTAGCGCCCTTTTAGTGGTAGTTATGTTGGTGCTGACCCAATGGGCTGAATGGCCTTTTGTGTGCTGTATGAATCTTGACACTGGGACACAGAAGTTCATGTCACCTCAGTCAATCTGTTTCCATTCTTCACGAATGGGCAAAAGAGAAGTCAGCTTGATTTGACACACCCTGTCCATCCCACACACACACCCCAAACTAACCCATGCCAGGGTTGACGCTTGGCACAACTTACTGCCATCTGTTTACAAACATTGCTGAATAGAGAAACGCGTTCCCAAAGCTTCTTTACCTTCCACCCCTCAGGACCAATGCAAGAATGCCAAATTTCAAACCATCACAACAATTTACACTAAAAGGAGGAAGGGATGCTGATTGGTGGGGAGGGAAAAAAAACTGGACTGTGATTGGCCAAGCAAGAAGCGGCATGCAGACACGTTCACCGTAGACAAATAAAATGCTCAAACTTGTGCCTTTGATAAATTATCCAAAGTGATGGGGTTATTGGGGGGCGGTGGCGTTGGTGAGGGAGGTCTATACGTTCTCATGGAGACAGCTCAACCAATCAGGGAACCCATTTGGCCTACAACGGAAATTGTTTGAAATTCGATGTCCTTTCTTTTGGCCTGATGAGCACAAGGTGGAATGTTTCAGCGAGATGTGTCTCTTATGTTCTATAATTCCAAATGGCTGTTTTGCAAATTAATCAGAGACTTCTCCTACATGTGCTTATCCAGCTTCCTCTTAAACACAAGATTTGGCCCCAAACACTCAAATTCGGCAGCACTGTCCATCCTGGGTGTCAGAAGTTATGAAGCACAGAGACCAGCATTGGCATGCTGGGCCGAGTGGCCTGTTTCTATGCTGTAAATGCTCAATAGGTCTTCAGTAGTTAGCACCAGCGAGTTCATATTTCAAAGAATGAAGTGAAATTTTGGGAACTCGTCAGAATATTCATCGAATCCCTGCAGTGTGGGAGCAGGCCATTCAGCCCATCACATCCATACTGACGCTCCGAACAGCATCTTGCCCAGACCCACCCTATCCCTGTATTCTGAATTCCTAAGCCACCCAGCCTGCATATCCCTGGACACTATGGGGTAATTTAACATGGCCAATCCACCCTAACCTGCACATCTCTGGACTGTGGGAAGGAAACCCACGCAGACACGGGGAGAATCTGCAAACTCCACACAGACAGTCACCCGAGGGTGGAATCGAACGCGGGTCCCTGACGCTGTGAGGCAGCAGTGCTAACCACTGCGCCACCGTGCCAACCCAATACACTGATATTGGATCAGGCACTTTGATGTTGCCTGCCCCAGAGGATTTTCTCCAGTTTAAGGCCAGACGTGTGTTTGTCCATGGGGGCTGTGTGCTGGAAGTGTCGGTTGGATTGCTAACTTGGAAAGCTCACTCTACTACACCCAATGTATAAAACCACATGTAAATCATTAGTAACCAATTATCACACTCAGACAGATAATTATATAAACAGATATAGAACTACAGTGCCACACTGCAAGGCAGCTTTGTTCTGTCCCTGTCCCGGAGTGTTTGACGGGGACAACGTAGAGAGAATTCTTATTCTGAGACAACAGAATTAGATTCAAAATGTTACTACTGACAGCTGACGCAAAAGGGACAGAAATAATCTATTTCTGAGTTCCTGTAATGATTAATCCGATTGATTCCACCTCGGTGAACCCACAATGGGGGGGGTGGGGTGGGTAGCTTTCTCTGCTGAAGGCGCTATTTAAATGCAAGAAGCAAAACCCTGCAGGCACTGGGAACGCTGGCTGCTCTCAGTAAAACCAAGCAGCTTAATGTATAAGGTTTTAATCGAGGCAAATCAACACTACTGATCCTCCAGACGTTCCTATCTCCTTCCTGGGGTTCAGGGTTCCCAACCGACAGAATTCCAGAAAGTCTCAGACTCCGAACCAATTCAATAAACCAGCACGGGCTCTCCCGTGGGCTGGAATTGAACTTCCCTGGCTTCACATTCCACCGTTGGAACATTCTAGATTCAACAGGACTTGACGCTGATGAACCGACACGTCCATGCCTTGCAACCCCACAACAACAACCACCCTGCCTTTGGTTAGCACCTCGAGTGCTCCCGAGCCAAGGGGCGGTGCCAGCTCTGCGGGAGATCGTAGCAAGGTGGGCAGGCTGGGTCAGCTTCTGAAAGTCCAGTGACTGGCGCAGCTGGCATCACTTCCAGGAGCGAAGGGTGACCACTTCGGCCCAAAGAGGCAATCCTGCATAGGGTGCCAGCCCGGGGTCAGGTTTGGGTGGGTGCACACAGTCAGCCGAGTACCTCAGGAGGTGCATGCAAGGTGCTGCAATTGGCCTCAGGACCCGAGGGGTGATATATCAGATAGCACACACACTTCTCTCCCACCACCCAAACAAAACCCTGTTTGGTGACCTTAACTGATAAACAAGGGGTAACTATCTGGAGCAGGTCACGAACTGTAGCTCTCTCCCCCTGTATGTGCACGTGCGCGTGAGATCTTCCACAGACCTTCCGAGAGAAAGAAGCCTACTGACCAAAGCCCTTATTTCCAGCTCTGGGAGTATAGGCGTCCAGACTACCACCCTGGGTGCCTCTCTCAGTAATTTTCCCCCATAATGCAATAAGGGTTTCCACATCAACCCTTTCAGGCAACAAATTGGACATCGTTAAGCTTCTTCAGCCTGGAAAAAAAATCCCTTTGTCTCCCATCGAAACTTCCCATCCTAAATCTCTGCTGCCTGCTTTTGAACCCTTCGGCCAAGGGGAACAAGAGCTTCCTGTTGGCTCTCAGTAAGGCCTCCTGTCAGCTTCGTCTGATTCAATGCAAACAGCCTCAATCTCTCCAAATATCCATCTTAACTAAATTCCTCCAATCCAAGCAACATCCTGGTATCATAGGATACCCTACAGTGCAGAAAAAGGCCATTCAGCCCATTGAGTCTGCACCGAACTTCCAAAAAGGACCCTCCCAGACCCAGCTCCATACCCTATCCTTGTAACCTCACATTTCCCACGGCTACTTCACCTAACCCACACATCCCCGGTCACTACGGACAATTTAACACAGCCAATCCACCTAACCCCTGCACAGAATAAAAACAAAGAACTGCGGATGCTGTAAATCAGGAACAAAAAACAAAATCACAGAAGTTGTTGGAAAAGCTCAGCAGGTCTGGCAGCATCAGTGAAGAAAAAAGAAATCAGAGTTAACGTTTCTGAGGAAAGGTCACTGGATCCAAAACGTTAACTGATTTCTTTTCTTCACAGATGCTGAGCTTTTCCAGCAGCTTCTGTTTTTTAACCTGCTGCACATCTTTGGGCCGTGGGAGGAAACCAGAGCACCCGGAGGAAACCCACACAGGCACAGGGAGAATGTGCAAACTCCACACAAACAGTCGTCCAAGGGTGGAACTGAACCCGGGTCCCTGGCGCTGTGAGGCAGCAGTGCTGACCCACCTCTTCAGTTAGGTCATATCTTTCGAATGGCTACGTAGAAACATAGAAAATAAGTGCAGGAGCAGGCCATTCAGCCCTTCGAGCCTGCACCACCATTCAATATGATCATGGCTGAACAGGCAATCTCAGTATCCCATTCCCACTTTCTCTCCATTCCCCTTGATCCCTTTAGCCGCAAGGGCCACATCCAGCTCCCTCTTGAACATATCTCATGAACTGGTCCCAACAGCTTCCTGTGGGAGAGAATCCGCAGGTTCACAACTCTGAGTGAAGAAATTCTTCCTCATCCCAGTCCTGAATGACTTGCCCCTTATCCTTAGACTGTGACCCCTAGTTCTGGAATTTCCCAACTTCAGGAACATTCTTCCTGCAACTAGCCTGTCCAGTCCCATCAGGATTTTATATGTTTCTATGCAATCCCAACTGGACACTATATCCCAGTTGGAGTCTAATCGGATTTTTATAAATTCTAGCATAAGACGTGCAGCTCCCTCCTACCAAGCGATTTAGCAAATAAATACAAGTACCCTATGGATCATCTCACCGTCCAGCCCAGCCATTCTCAGGGAGCAATGGCCACACAGTCCCATGTCTGTCTCTTCACCCACACATCTTGGCATTGCCCCAGCTATTGTGCATCTTACCCAACTTGAAAATCAACTGTAACCGGCATTATTCTGTATTGCACCCAGGCACGAGGGGAGGTAAACACCAGCAGATTTTATTTTAGGAACCAATAATCCAGAAATCCCAAAGCCCCTCTCGAACACACTGCACTTGCTGCCCATCCTATCCCAGGTTAACCCTACACCATGTTCCAAAACAGAAATAAAATCAGCACATCAATTACTGTTTTCTCCCCCCCACCCCGAACTAACTGGTTCAGCAGCATATTGGAGCTTCCCCTGGAGTACGTGGGCTTTGAACCAAGGTCTCCCTGCACCACAGGGCCCCAATATTTATATCATATAATTACAAAATAAATTGTATTATAAATCTGTGGATTAACCACTTATTGAAACTGCCATAGATTAATTTTGAATTTTTGCCTGATCAAGTCTGCATCTATGAATCTATTGTTCTGTACAAGGTTCATCACATTCAGTAAAGGAGAGGTGACAGCCTAGTGGTATTGTCACTGCATTGTTAATCTAGAGAGCCCAGTAATGTTCTGGGGGACCTGGGTTCGAATCTGGCCATGACAAATGGTGGCATTTGAATTCAATCAAAAAAACACTATTAATTAATCCATTATTGATTGTTAGGGGGGAAAATACCCATCTGGTTCACTAATGTCCTTTAGGGAAGGAAGCTGCCATCCTTACCTGATCTGGATTACATGTGACTCCAGGCCCACAGCAATGTATCTGACTCTTAACTGCCCTCTGGGCAATAAATGCTGGCATAAGCAATAATGCCCTCCTCCAATGAATGAATTAAAAGAAAAGGGGCTCAAACCTATTAGGAATCTGAAAAGCAGCAACAGACCCAACTCAAGCAGAAATGTGTCCAAGAATTTTTTTGCTCAGCCAAGGTAAATGGGCAGCAAGACCCCCAACTACCCTCAAGAGCGACTGAGGGTCAGCGACATTGCTGTGGGTCTGGAGTCACGTGTAGGCCAGACGGGTAAGGATGGTAGATTTCCCTTCCCTAAGGGGCATCAGTGAACCAGATAGGTTTTTACAATAACTGATAAATTTGTTGTTACTTTGTAACTGAGATCAGTTTTCAATGCCAACCCATCCCTTAACTGCCCCCCAGAGCTGCCTTCCTGTCCCACCGCAGTCCACGTGCCCTTAGGGAAGTCCAGATTTGATCAATTCATTGGATTTAAATTCTACCACCTGCTGCAAATCTTCTAGGGCAGGGAAATCTGCTGTCCCCTACCCGGTCTGGCCTACATGTGTCTTCAGGCCCACAGCAATGGGGATTGACCCTCAACTGCCTGCTGAAATGAGCTTGCAAGCTAATTAGATCAACGGCAACGAGAGAGTGTCTAGCCACAGCACCCTTGAGAAAATTTTTTTAAAATAATAATAATAAGCTGGGTTGGTAGGATTTAAAACTGGTGTCTCCGAGAGCGTGCGTTTCAGGATTACAATGCCATTACCACTAGGTCACTATGTCCTGTGTGCATGCACAGTGACTTCGCATTATCCGATTCCTCCGGCCCTGTACTCGCTCTGATTGCTCTATCTTTGCAAAAGCCGCAATGTCCCTCGAGCACTGCAGCAACCAAAAAGCCAGTTAAAACAAGGAGGTACAGATGATTGATAAATAAGGGAGGGTGACCTCACCGCTTTGGCAAAATATTAACCTGCTAACATATCCCAGAAGCTGACTTGCTTTAGATACAGTCGTGGAGCATCATTGCAATGGCTTCAATTTCAGCATCGGTCAGGGACTTGACAGGGCAGATGCTGATTGGATGATTCCCTTTGACCTCAATCTAGAATGGGACGGTGGGGTTTAGAAACAAAGGTGCATCCATTTCACACAGATGAGGGGGAGGTTACTTTTTCTTTCCCCACCCAGAGAGTCGTAACAGCTTCGGAATTCTCTTTGCCAAAGGCAGCTCGTTGAATGCATTCAAGGCTCAGTCAGGCAGATTTCTGATAGACGAGGAAGTCAATGGTTATGGGGAGGGGGGTGGTAAAAACAGGCAGCAGAGTGGGGCCAAGGCCACAATTGGATTTGGGGACGGCGCGGTGAGTCAGCGGTTAGCGCTGTGCCTCACAGCGCCAGGGACCCGGGTCCGATTCCACCCTTGGGCGACTGCCCATGAAGAGTTTGCACATTCTCCCTGGGTGCTCCGGTTTCCTCCCACAGTCCAAAGGTGTGCAGGTTAGGGTGGATTGGCCATGCTAAATTGCCTCCATAGTATCCAGGGATGTGCAGATTAGGTGGGTTAACCATAGGAAATGCAGAGTTACAGGGATTGGAAGCAGAGTGGGTTTGGGAGGGGTATTTTTGGAGGGTTGGCACAGACACAATGGGCCAAATGGCCTCTTTCCTCACTGTAGGGATTCTACACAAAAAAAAGGTCATGATCTTAAAGGATGGAGCAACTGGAGGGGCTGATTGGCCTCCTATTTCTTAGCTACAGACAGTGCCCTTTTGCACTCTAATTCCATTCAGGTTACAATCGCTCTTCCTGTTTTAGTGCCATAGCTCTGGTCTGCCTCCATACCACCACCACTGCCACAGGCCCATTCATGGGCAAGTTATGGAGGGGATGTATTGGGACATGCAAAGCAGGGCACGTTGGCAAGGGGTGGCCATCAAGGTTTAGGGAGGGAATTCCAGAGCCAAGGACCCAGGCTATTGAAAGCACAGCTGCCAATGGTGGAGCAATGGGCATCGAAGGATAGGTGAGCAAGTGGCGATGGCAAGGAGAGCAGAAACCAGGGAGAGCTGAGAGTCATACATCACGGAAACAGAAGCTTCAGTCCATCTCATCCATACCGGCCAGATATTCTAAATTAATCTAGTCCCATTGGCCAGCGCTTGGCCCATATCCCTCTAAACCCTTCCTATCCATGTATCTATCCAAATGCCTCTTAAATGTTGCAATTGTACTAGCCTCCAGCACCTCCTCTGTTCAGTTATGGTGAATGATCAAAGAATGCAGGGTTAGCGGAGTTCAGTCAGCACAGTGCTCGGGCTCACAGTCTCCCATGGCCAAGGGAATGAGGAGATGATCACTATCCGATCACCCCATTTGGCAAGTGTACAGCATGTCCATTGCTAAGAGCATCCCCACAATCCCCGCTCCCAATTTACAATCAACAGGCTGTTGTCAAACCCATCCCGTAGCAGCATAAAGCACAGAAAACGACCATTCCACCCATCCTGCCTGTTCTGGCTCACTGAAAGGACTAGACAATTATTTCCCATTCCTCCCCCACCCCCCTCGATTAGCTTTCCCCACACCTCTGTCAAGGACACCTCCGATGATGTGGAGAATAGTTTGGATCTGGGTTGTCTGTTTGGACAGTGAAAGGATGTTCTATTATCAGGGGATTGGACAGAATCTTCAACAGATGTTATGACAGGACTACAGGCAAAGACAGTGGTTGAGAATCCCATTGGTTGGCTAGCTTGGACAACATGATGTTTCATCTTGGACTGTTCCAATCTATGATGAGCTAATGGGATGGTTTCATGACGGATATGGTAGCATCATGGTATTGCCACTGGACTAGTAACCCAGAGACCCAGGAAAATGCTATGGGGATATGGGTTCAAGTCCCACAGTGACGGATAAAATTTGAACTTAACTAATAAATCTGGCATTATGAAGCACAAGAGTGACCACAAAACCATCACCAGTTGTCATCAAAACCTAATCTAGTTCATTCATTCTGTGCCATTTTTACCCTTCGACAGCACCTTCCAGACCCACTTAAAGGTGAGAGTGGGAAATATATAAAAGAGGCAACTCTTTCACGCAGAGGGTGGTGCATGTATGGAATGAGCTGCCAGAGGAAGTGGTGGAGACTTGTACAATTACATTTAAAAAGCATCTGGATGGATACATGAATAGGAAGGGTTTAGTGGGAAATGGGCCAAATGCTGGCAAGTGGGACTAGATTAATTTAGCATATCAGTCAGCATGGATGAGTTGGACTGAAGGCTTGTACATTTCTATGACACCGTTGCTAGGAATAACTTCAAGCAACACTTTGACCCCAGTGGGTCAAAACCATGGAGCTCCACCACCCTCCAACAACACTGGGGTGTCCCCACACCTCACAGACCACAACACTTCAACAAGGCAGCTCACGACCACCTTCTCTAGGGATGGACAGTAAACGCTGGCCCAGCCAACGACACCCACAGAATCAAAATACTTTAGCCCTTGACACCCCAATGCAGTTTCTAACAGCAGTAAAGTTGGAGGTCGCAGGGTTCATCCTCTACACTGTACACACATACCCCTTTTCTTCTTCCCCACCATCTCCCCACGCCCCCAACTGGCTCCTAAGACACTCTCACCAATTTACAGGCCTGGGAGCACTGTTCAAGATGGCAACCAACTTCTAACACACACTTCCACAGCATCTGCAGAAGAGCTTACAGGAGGCATTGCTCCCCTCCCAAATCCAATGGGAATTTGATTATGGTGGTGATGGCAGCGCCAATCCGGATGAGATGGTGTAACCGGCAATGCCAACCCTGACACCCATCCCCCTCTTCACACCCCACACTCCCCAACACCATTCTGACATGACCTCTGAATGGCCAATTTCCAACCAACGGCCTTGGGGCAGGTTTGGTAAAGGGATGGGATTTTGTTGGGGTTGGGGGTGGGTGTAAAGTAATGCCCATTCTGCGCCACCTAAAAACACCCACATCCGATCAGCCATCGCTGGCTGAATAGGTACCCATCAGGTCAATGAGCCCTTGGTAGGCATCGCAAAAAAAAGGGGGCAGGGGAGTGGGTGGATGTGCCCACTACAGATTGGGCATCGAGAGGTTAGAGATGGGCAGCAAATTATGAGGCATTCCCCACCCCCACCCTCTTCGGCTGCCTCCCAGGGTCACCAGCTACCAAGTGCATTCCCGATGCCTGCGTACCACCTCTGCCCACGGCATCTGGCACCCAATACTGGTTCAGCTGGCTAAGATGGCAGATCCACCATTAAATAAAACAAAAAACTTAATGTGGAGGAGACAATCGCAACCAGCAACATCGACCAGTGCTCCCAAACTCGCTTACAATCCTCGATTTCCAGTGTTGCACTAAGGCTTTCGCAAGAATAAATAAAAAGGAGCCCTTTAACAAAACCCTTCTCTGCATCCATTGATACAACCTCTTCTCCAAGTCAAATCCTTTCAGATCACCAGCTAACTGGAAAAATACAGTACTCTGAGATGGATCTTTATCCTATGGGTTCCAGTGCATCAAACACAATATTGAAAAACAGAATTTAAAATACCACAGCAACCCGAAGATGTTCAAATTCATCAAAAAAACTCCGATTTAAAGAAGAAATAAGCCTTCATAAGGGGGTATGATTTGAAAAAGATTCTGTAATAAAAGATGGATAAATTTTGTAACCTTTTTGCTCTCTGCTGCATCAGTCAGGGATAAGAGAAGGGGTTGGCAAGGGGGGGGCGCGGGAGGTGGAAATGACAGCATTTTTCTCTGCAAAGCCTCCTACCTGGCACAAGCATAGCTGTCCGCTCGAAGCAGGAAGATTGCAGTGCACCCAATCAGCCCCTTCATTCACTCTCATAATCTGACTTTCCAGCTCCCAGTCACTATTCACATACACTGTCCAATCATACAATCTAACTGCCATCAGCTCTATTCCACCTACATAGCATCTCCAACGTGGACAGAATTCTAATTTAAAGACAGCAACCATTTCTACCCTCAAAAGACCCGTCCGTTCCTTTATTTTTAAATATATTTTCTTTTCTTCCAAAAAATTAAGAGAGAAACGAAAACAAGCAAAAAAAAAGGCGGGGGGGGGGGCTTTTTGAAGCGACACACACATTAAAAAATAACTTGCATGTCCCTGCTCTGGGGTAAAATCTGTTTCCAAAGGGAAAGAAGGACCATACATGTAGCTCTACCCAATACTGATGGAGGTAACAGCAGATAAGACAGCAGTGCTGAATTTGCATTAGTAGTTTGGTATTACATATCATATTTAGCGAAGACTTGCCATAAGTAGCAGAAATTTAAGAAACAGAAGGATCAGTATTGAGGATCGTTGTCTAAATAAAATAGTGTAGGGGGCTTCATGGTCAGTGCGTAACCAGCGAAAGGGTTAACTTCCTAACGCCAGCAATTGTATGCAAATAACTCAACCCTGTTTCCTTCCAGCATCGACATGAACAGATGAAATATTTTTAAAAAAAAAACTTTAAAATTCAACACTGCCAGAGAGACAGAAAGAAAATTTTGAAATTCACCACTGCCAGAGAGAGAGAATAAAATTGCAATTTCAGATAGCAGAAATCTACAAAAGGGTCAATTTCAAATCATTGCTTGCTCAAGTGAGTTCGATACAGTTTTTTTTTCCCCCCCGGTTAATATTTTGGGAGTCCTTTGTTTTCAGGGTTTATCATTGCTACCCCCTCAATCACTCCTCATTAAAACGTTTCACAGAGATTTGCCAAATGACAGTTCATGTCAGCCACATCGCTAAGCACCCCCCCCCCCTTTCTTTTTAATGCCCCCCGCCCCCCAGCTCTGATGAACGACCCCGCACTCTTTTCCAGCTCACCTCCTGTGTTTGTCCGCTTGGTGCTACCAGCGTCGATTGGCGCTTCCAGCGGTCTTTTCCTGGAATCGGGGGGGTCGAGTTCAATATGAGTCCCATTCTGTTGCATCGGGCCCATCATCTTAAAACAAACCGTGAATGGGGAGGGGGGGGGGGAGAAAAGAAGAGAGGCGGTGAAATGAGGATTTTTCCCCCCCCTCTGTGGATTTTCTTGTTAAATGCTGTTTTCTGGAGAAGGCTTGCTTGTAATAGAAAGGTATCTTTTGATATTTACAGTTGCAGGGATGAGGGGAGTCAGACCCTAGGATTGGAGGGGGGAGAGGGATGGGGGGGGGGGGAAAAGGGTGGGGGGGAGGGGGGGGGGGGAGGGAAAAAGAAAAGAAGAGAGAGAGAAACTGAGAGGCAGGCTGTACGGGGGATTCGATCCCGCTGCTCTGGATCAATCCCAGTCACTACGAGCGCTAGTTACATTGTAGCTCAGCGCTGCAACTCACATTGAAACACCGCACGCCCCGCCCCCATTACGTCAAGCGGACGCCGGCTCTCCCCACGTGATGCCACCGTTCCCCGCCCCTTCGCCGTTTAGCCACGCCTCCTCCAAAGGCCAGCCAATGTCATGTGAATATCATTACCCACCCCTAACCAATTATATTTGAGTATCATTGCCCCCCCCCAGCCAATTACATTTGAATATCATTGCCCCCAGCCAATGCCATTGGAGAATCATTAACCTCCAGCCAATACCATGTACGCATC
>NC_063370.1:8890022-8920736 GCF_021869965.1 Rhincodon typus
GCCATTTGAGTATCATTAACCCCGAGCCAATGAAATTTGAATATTATTTCCCTCAACCAATCCCATTTGAATATCACTGCCCCCAGCCAATGCCAGGTGAGTATCATTACACTGCCCCTGCACCCCAGTCAATGCCCTTTGAGTGTCATTACAACCGTAGCCAATGTCACTCAGGTATCATTAGCGGGTTTTGGCCCGAAACATTGAGTTTCCTGCTCCTCGAATGCTGTCTGACCTGCTGTGCTTTTCCAGCCTCATACCTACAGAGACTAAGTATCGTTAGCCCTAGCCAATACCATTGAAGTATCATTACACACTCCCCCTCCCCAGCCAATGCCCTGTGAGAATCATTAGCCCCAGCCAATGGCATGTGAGAATCACTACCTCCTCAGCTGTTACTATTTGAGTATCATTACCACCCACCCCGACAAAGTTCTCTTCCCAACTCCCAGCATTTCATTTATTCAGTCATTCTATCCTTCTCTCCCCCTGCTCCCACACCCCCATCATTCTCCTTCATTCCCTTCCCTCCACTTCACTCTGTCCTGAAGATACTGACTCTCTGATGCCCCAGGGAGTGGGGTAAAACTGATTTTAATTCATTCCTGAGATGGGGGTATTTATTGCCCATTCCTAATTGCCCAGAGGGCAGTTCAGAGTCAACCCCATTGCTGTGGGTTTGGAATCACATGTAGGCCGGACCAGGTAAGGATGGAAGATTCCTTCCCTAAAGGGCATTAGGGAACCAGATGGGTTTTTCCACCAATCGATTCATGGTCATCATTAGACTCTTAATTCCAGATATTTTATTGAATTCAAATTCCACCATCTGCCATGGCAGGATTCAAACCCAGGTCCCCAGAACGTTATCTGGGTCTCTGGATTAGCAGTCCAGCAATAATACCACTAGGCCATTGTCTCCCAGATAAGAACAGTGAGTCTGGAATCATGTGTAGGCCAGAGCAGGTAAGGATGGCAGACCTCCCCCCACCCCAAAGGGCATTAGTGAACCAGATGGGTGTTTTTGTCTTTTATATCCGAAGGCACACTTACACACAACCAAACAACTTTTGTCCCTATCTCCAAATAGCCTGTGGTATTTTGTTTCATCTATTAACCACCCCTCGTAAATCATAGATAACAAAAGATCACCAAAGATCCTCAGACAGCACCTTCCAAACACATGACCACTTCCATCTAGAAGGACAAGGGTATCAGATATATGGGAACACCATCCCTTGCAAGTTCCCCTCTTAGTCACTCACCATCCTGACTTGGACATATATCGCCGTTCCTTCAGTGTCGCTGAGTCAAAATCCTGGAATTCCCTCCCTAAGGGCATTGTGGGTCAACCCACAGCAGGTGGACTGCAGCGGTTCAGGAAGGCAGCTCACCACCACCTTCTCAAGGGGCAACTAGGGACGGGCAATAAATGCTGGCCCAGGCAGCAATACCCACATCCCACAAATGAATAGAAAAAAAACAAAGTGTGAAGCTGGAGGAACACAGCAGGCCAGGCAGCATCAAAGGAACAGGAATTAGAATCCCTACAGTGTGGAAACAGGCCCTTCGGCCCAACAAGTCCACACCGAACCTCAGAGCATCCCACCCAGGTCCGTCCCCCTATGACCCACCTAATATACATCCTCTACCTCCCTGAACACTGCGGGCAATTTAGCATGCCCAATCTGCACATCTTTGGACTGTGGGAGGAAACCGGAGCACCCGGAGAAAACCCACACAGACACGGGGAGAATGTGCAAACTCCACACAGACAGTCGCCCGAGGCTGGAATCGAACCCAGGTCCCTGGCGCTGTGAGGCAGCAGTGCTAACCACTGTGCCACCGTGTCGAAAGCTGATGTTTTAGGTCGGGACGCTTCTTCAGTAAATCATCTGTGTTGTCCAATTGATTAATTTATGTGCAAAGCCTATTAAGGCCAATTCAGACCATCAGAAGTGACGGAGAGGGAGGGGGATAAATCAAAACAGAGTCAGAAGAGGCCAGATGGGTTTTCCTCACAACAGTTTCATGGTCATCATTAGACTTTTAATTTGCAGATTGTTTTTTTTAAACTGAATTCAAATTTCACCATCTGCTGTGGTAAGATTTGAACCCAGGTCCCCATAACATTGCCTGGGCTTCTGGATTGACAGCATACCACGAGGCTAGTTGGCCAGTTTGCAACGCAGAGTGACGTGGGTTCAATCCATGCACTGGCTGAAGTTACCATAAAGACCTCTCCTTTTCAATTATTTCTCTCACCTGAGGTTGTGGTGACCCTCAGATTAAACCACCACTGGTTGTCTTTCTCTAATGAGACACTGGGACTATGAAGAATTTACCTTTAGTCTAGTGATAATACCACAAGGCTATTGCATCCCTCTAAATTTTGCTTCTCAGCCACTGGGCGACCCTTGGGTGCCAGCAATCATTGTCCCTTCTCTGATTGCCATGGGTGTCAATCGAGTGCCCTCAGCAAGTATAACATGCATTGATGTAGCGCCTCTGATGCAGGGAAACCTCCCACAGGCGCTCTGCCAGTGTGCTGGCAAATTATTTGATACGTGGGAGACTTGGGGCAGCAGCGAGGGGTGGGAGAGGGGCAGGGAGATTTTTGGGGTGGATTCCAGAGCTTTGAACGCAGGGCACCTGAAGGCTGAGAGATGAAAATTCCAAGAGGCAGGAAAGGCTAATATCAGATACTCTCCGATATTTCAGAGGGTCGCGGGGCTGGACAAGACTACGGGGTTGGGGATGGGAGAGGCCACAGAGGGATTTGAAAACAAGGATGAGAGTTTTACAGTCAGGATGTTGCTCGACCGGGAACCGGTGTGGGTCAGAGCACAGGGGGTGCTCAGGGAATGCACTGCATTTGGTGAGCATTGGGTCACTCAGCAGCAGCTTATTGTACATGCTGATCCTTACAGCTAATGCAGCTGGGAGATTGGATTGGAATGCATTGGGATAGGCTAGTCCAGAGATAACATGGGCGAGGGCTTCGGCAGCTGATAAGTTTGAGCCACGAGGCATGGAGTCAGGCGAAGTTACAGAAATAGAAAGAGGCAGGTAGTGAATCTGTGGAACTCTATGCCACAGAGAGCTGTCAAGGCTGGGTCATCAAATATATTCAAGGCTGAGATAGAATGCTGTACAGAGGGTTGATGCAGACTTGTTGGGCCAAATGGCCTCTATCTGCACTGTGAGGATTCTATAGATCGATTTTTAATCAGTAAGGGAAGGATTATACAGATAAGGCAGCACAATGGATTTGAGGATTATCAAATCAACCATGATCTCATTGAATAGCGAAGCAGACTCGATGGACTGAATGGCCTGCTGAAACTCTTATGGCCCAAGCAGGAAACTGACAGAGAGTTTATGAGATTGGAAGCTCATTTCAGGACTAAATGTAGGGCCAGGGTTGTGAATCTCAGACAGTTATGCAGAGAGAGACCCAGGATTCAGTGTCAAACAAATGGAGAGTTTGAAGGCATCGGAAGACAATAGCTCCATCTTCCTGATATTTCCATTTGACGTCATCTCTGCAAATTGAACAGGAGGGGTTGGACATGCCACATGAGCCCTCGGAGATGGCATCACCCACAGAGCATCAGGTGGATGAGGAAGAGGGCAGGGATAAGGATCACTCCTTGGTGGGACACCAGAGATGACTGTGCGGCATCAGGAAGAGAAGCCATTCTTGGTTCCATTCTCCTGCATTCACTCATAGGAGGACAGTCCCAGTCTGGCTCCAAGAGAGGGCTCGGCGTCAGTGGGCAGGAGTCACTTGGAAGCCAGCTTGGCAGAGTACAGGAAGCCAACTGCAGATGGGGGAACAGAGTGGATGGCGTTGTGCCCACTGGGGTGACTCACCTAACCCACAGCACTACTATCCAATCAAAGGAGCTCTCACCTTCAGACAATCACGAGCAACATAGAATCCATATGGTGCAGTGAGAGGCCATTCGGCCCGTACCAACCCTCCAAACAGCATCCCACCCCATCCCCGTAACCATGCAAAGGGTTTGTACCATGAGTAACCCACCTAGCCTGTACATCCCTGGACACTATGGGGGCAATTTCGCACGGCCATTCCACCCTAACCTGCACATCTTTGGACCGTGGGAGTAAACCGGAGCACCCAGAGGAAACCCACACAGACATGGGGAGAATGTGCAAACTCCACACAGACAGTCGCCCGAGGCTAGAATCAAACCTGGGTCCTTGGCACTGTGTGGCAGCAGTGCTAACCACTGAGCCACCGTGCTGCCCGTATCTTCCTCACTTCCTGTGCATCAAAACCTGTGAGTAGTTTGACTGCCAGTTTTTGACATCAAGTGGAGAATCTAAATGATTTTGGGGGAAGTATGGTTTATATATACAATAATAGATACCTGGGAGGAAGTTACAGACTGGAATTTAATCAAGGGGCTTAGTGTGGTTTATCTATAGAATAACAGATACCCGGGAGTGAGTTACAGACTGGAATCTAATCGAGGGGATTAGAGGGTTTTATCTATAGAATAACAGACACTTGGGAGTGAGTTATAAACTGGAGTCTAATTGAACAGCTTGGGAGGGTTCATATATAGAATAACAGATACCCAAGAGTGAGTTACAGTCTGGAATCTAATTGAGGAGCTCAGGAGAGTTTATATATAGAATAATAGATACCTGGGAGTGAGTTACAGACTGGAATCTAATGAGGGGATCAGGGGGTTTTATCTATAGAATAACAGACTCTTGGGAGTGAGTTACAAACCGAAATCTAATTGAACAGCTTGGGAGGGTTCAGATATAGAATAACAGATACCCAGGAGTGAGTTACAGACTGGAATCTAATTGAGGAGCTCAGGAGGGTTTATATATAGAATAACAGATACCCGGGAGTGAGTTACAGAGTGGAATCTAATCAAGGAACTTGATGGGGTTTATGTTATAGAATTAACAAATACCTGGGAGTGAGTTACAGACTGGAATCTAATTGAGGAACACATGAGGATTTATACCTGGAATAACAGATACCTGGGAGTGAGTTACAGACCGGAATCTAATTGAGGAGCTCAAGAGGGTTTTTATATAGAATAACAGATATCTGGGAGTGAGTTACAGACTGGAATCTAATCGAGAAGCTCATGAGGGTTTATATATAGAATAACAGATACCTGGGAGTGCAGTAGAGACTGAAATCTATTTAATTGTCTCCACTCACATGTGACAGCTAAATTGTCGCTCTGTTCCTGGGTGTTTATTCCAGCGGTTCCCACTAACAGATAATCTGGGAAATACCCTGTGAGGGAGGCAGAATATGAAACCACCATTTGCAACATTAGTGGTTGACACGGACCCCCCTTCCTTGTACCCCGCCGACCCTGTTCCCTCCTCTCCCCGCCCCCACCTCCTCACCCCTTTCCTCCAAATCGGAACAGATAGTGTTGCATCAACAGGTAGTGATGTCAGAGCTTTGGTCGGGGCGGGGTGATGGGTGGGTTGCTGCTAATGCCAGGTCCTTTCCCTCACTGGGATCCAGTGGGCACCAGACATGACCCTCCTGGGCGTTGCTGGGATCACTGCCGCCACCAATTTGTGGTCAGGGTCAGTTTGTGGGGGGGGGGGGGGGTCGGTGGGGGGAGGGGAGCTGGGTGAACCTAGACCCTCTCCCCTAGGTTCAGGACGAAGCAGATGGCACTCGCTGTGACCCTGGTCACCAGGGAGCTTGTAGAGTGTGTTGAAAAAAAAAAGAAAATTTGCAAGACACTGTCAGGACATGCCACAGCGGGGCCAAAACCTTCAGAGACGACACCTTTGTTATTCTAACTACGTCCCATCTGTTCAGTGGAGGCAGAAGCTGTGGGCCATCGATGGGTGTATTGATGGAGGGTGGGGGGTTGGGTGGGGAGTGGTGTGGGGGGATGTGAGCCTGGACATCTGATAGGGTTCTGGGGGAGGGAGTTGGTAAACAAGACAGGGGGCCAACAAGAGAATTTTGGCAAGCTTCCGTGAATGAGACCAGGTTTCCCAGACCTTGGAAATTCCTGGATAACTGGCTATTCCCAAGAATTGACTTCTCGCTGTGTCCGTTTCTTAAGATTCTTTTCCCTTCCCCACATTTCTTAGAAAAAAATTAAACGACTCGCTTCGTGTTTTAAGCTGTGACGAGATGACTCCGGGATTTATCTCTCCTGGAGCGGGGCTAACGATGCCACATTTGAGCTACCTTGGTCAGGCTGGCCTTACGGTGAATCCTGCTGAGAAAATGGGATTGGTCCTACAGGGCCGGAATGGGAAGGCCTTGAGGAGATCGCGGAGACAGGAAACTACAGTCTGTGAAAACCAGTGACTGATGTCAAACTGTGGTTTTGCATCTTTTGAGCTTCAGACAAAAATGGAGGGGCCGTGGGAGCAAGTGGGAGACCAGCAGTTGGAGGTGGGAGCGATGGGGAGGAGTAATCCCAGAATCCAGGGGCTCCAGGCCCCTCACACGCTCAGTGGACCTTTGCTGAGGCCTAACTAGGAGCAGGCCGAGGAGAAGCCTGCCTGAGAGTTAAATGAACTGGGCAGGAAACCAAAACTGCCTCAGAAAGAAAACTGTCAATTCCAATTCAGTTACGGTCACTCAACGGGAATAAAACACCAGGTTAGACGATTTAGGTGGTAAAGAAGGTGTAGTGATTATAACGAGATCAGCCAGGTGGACCTCACAGAATGAGTTCCCTGAATGGGCTGCTAACCTGGTCCAATCAGGGAGACCTGGCTGACAGATATGAAGCAGAAGTGTCAGAGGTTCTGTTCACTCTGAGAGCCGGCTCTGAGGGAGTTGGATCAGTGTCAAGGACTCTCCACGTGTAAATAAAAGGTGATTGGATACCGGCCTCTGTGGGAGTTATTTCGGAAGGTATGCGGCATGTTTGTCTTCATCGATCAGGGCACTGAGTACAAAAGTTGGCAAGTCATGTTGCAGCTGTATGAAGCATTAGTGAAGCCACATTCAGGGTATTGTGTGCAGTTCTGGTCATCACACTGTAGGAAGGATGTGGATGTTTTTGGAGAGGGCACAAAAAATGTTTCTCAGGATCTTGCCTGGATACGGGGAATGTGCCAGCCATAAGGAGAGGTTTGTCAAACTTGGATTATTTTCACAAGGCTAAAGGGATAACCTGATAGAAGTCTATAAAATGATGAGGGGCATGGATGAGGTGAATAATCGGGAGCCTTTTTCCCAGGGTGGAAATGTTAAATAGGAAGGGAATAGGTGGAGGGGAGATGATGCCCTAGTGGTATTGTTGTTGGACCGATAATCCTGAGACCCGGCTAATGTTCTGGGGACATGGATTCAAATCCCATCGTGGCAGATGGTGGAATTTGAATTTGATTAAAAATCAGGAATTATAGCCTAATGATGACAGTGAATCCATTGTGCAAAATGCCTATCTGATTCCTAATGTCCTGTAGGGAAGGAAACTCCCATCCTTACCTGGCCTGGCCTACATGTGATTCCACAGCAACGTGGTTGACTCTTAACTGCCCTCTGGGAGGGGCAATAAATGCTGGCCTAGCCAGCGATACCCTCATCCTGCGAATGAAATGGTGAGCGGGGAAACGTTTAAAGGAGATTGCGTTCAATTCTGGTCGCTACATTACAGGAAGGATGTGGAGGCTTTGGAGAGGTGTTTACCAGGATGTTGCCTGGCTTAGAGGCTATGAGCTATAGGGAGAGGCTAGACAAAATCAGGCTGTTTTCTCTGGAGCGGCGGAGGCTGAGGGGAGACTTGATAGACGTCTATAAAATGATGAGATGCATAGATAGGGTTGATGGTCAGAATCTTTTTTGCCAGAGTTGAAAAGTCTAAAACTAGGGGGCATGCATTTAAGGTGCGAGGGGGAAAGTTCAAAGGGGATGTGAGGGGCAGATAATTTACAGAGCGGTAGAAGTCTGGAACGTGCTGCCAGGGGGTGGTGGTGGGGGGAGATACAGCAGTGTTGTTTAAGGGACTTTAGATAAAGCACATGAATATGCAGGAAATAGAAGGATTATGGAGAGAAGGGATTAGTTTAGTTTGGCATCATTTTTGGCCCAACGTCGTGGAAGACGCTGCTAGGGGAGATGGTAGAAGCAGATACGATCAGAGGGTTTAAGAGAACAGGCAGAAACCAAGTGGAGGTAGATGGGATCGGTTTAGATAAGCCCCACAGCCAGGCCAGACATGGAGGCCAAAAAGGCCTGTGTTCTACAGTTCTATGTTCGATGACAGTGTACGTTGCACCCCCTGGCCCAACCCTTTCGCTTACCTAACGCCGTGACTAATTCACACTTAGACTCAGGCCCATGAACAACACAGTCTGAGCCCCGTTGCCAAGGTGCGACCGTTGCCACGGTTACCCCTCAGCATCACCGACGTGAAGCCTTTTGACTCCGCACTCGGCAGTTCCTTCGCGAAGGGAGCGGCATGAATACATATGTTGTTTCAAGGGAAAGCGGGAGAAAGAAAGAGAAAAAAGGCCCTCTTGTTCGCTTCTGTGGGGACGGCTGATGTCAGCCGCTAACCTCTCTCTCCTCGGTCCTTGAGTCTCATGTTTTTTTGAAGCGTTGGGGCAGGAGTGGGTGGATTTTCACACCCCCACTCATTCTGTAGTCCCTCGTCAACCCAATGTAGCGAGGAATGGAATCTGCCTGAAAAAGCACCTCAGTAATTGTGCACCCCCCAACCCCCCTCCCAGTATATTTAGGCAGTGCCTGTTGACTCAGAAACTGCCGTTGAAATGGCTGTCTTTGTCTTTTGTGGACCCCCACCCCGTAGATTGATGAGAGGACACATAGAATAGAATCAGGCCATTTGGCCTGTCGAGTTCACACTGACCCTCCGAAGGGCATCTCACCCAGACCCACCCCTCCCGCATCCCTGTCACCCTGCATTTCCCACAGCTAACCCATCCAGCCTGCACATCCCTGGACACTATGGGGGCAATTTAGTACGGCCAGTCCACCCTAACCTGCACATCTTTGGACTGTGAGAGGAAACCAGAGCACCCAGAGGGAGCCCACGCAGACACAGGGAGAATGTGCAAACTCCATGTAGTCAGTTGCCCGAGGTTGGAATCGAACCTGGGTCCCTGATGCTGTGAGGCAGCAGTGCAAACCACTGAGCCACTGTGCCACAAAGTGGAGTTGAGGCCAAGATGAGATCAGCCATGATGGTATCAAATGGCGAAGCAGGCTTGAGGGGCTGAATGGCCTACTCCTGCTCCTAGTTCTTATATTAGGTAAAAGTCTTAGGGCTAAAGGATATCAAAGGATATGGGGAGAAAGCGGGAACAGGGGACTGAGTTGGATGATCAGTCATGATCAGAGTGAATGATAGAGCAGGCTCAAAGGGCCGAATGGCCTACTGCTGCTCTCAAATTTTCTGTTTCTATGTTCCAAATAAGGGACCCCAGTAGGAGAGGGTAGCATCTGGCAGCCTAGGGCATGTTCTGTATCAGTCAGTACTTTCAGAGACAGATCGTTATTATATATCAGCTAAAGATGTGTTCAGAACTGTGGAAATGATACAGCACAGAAAGAGACCATTGGGCCCATCTTGTCCATGCTGACCCAAACACACCTAGATGCCCTTTCTAATCCCGTCTTCCTGCACACGGCCCATAGCCCTGCAGTTTACAGCGCTTAAGGTGCAGATCCAGGTACTTTTATAAAGAGTTTAGGGTCTCTGCATCCACCAACAACTCAGGCAGCAAATACCAGGCACCCACCACCGTCTGCAGAAAAACCTTTTTCTTCACCTCCCCTCTAACCTTTTTGCCACCTTGCTTGAATCTCCGACTCGTGGGTTTTGAACTCTCTGCCAAGGGAACAGGCTCCTCCTGTCTACTCTGTCTCTCTCCCTCACAATTATGTAAACCTCAATCATGTCACCTCTCAGCCTTCTCCGTTCTAAGGAGAACAATCTCAAACTCTCCAAGAGATAGTAGGAACTGCCGATGCTGGAGTCTGAGATAACACAGCGTGGAGCTGTGTTCCTCCAGCTCCACACTGTGTTATCTCAACCTCTCCAATCTCTCCTTGTAGCTACAATTCTCCAGCCCTGGTAACATTCTGGCAAATCTTCTCTGTACTCTCTTCAGAGCAATTAAATCATTCCTGGAATGCAATGACCAGAACTGCACACAATACTCCAAGTTGTGGCCTCACCAGTGTCGTACACAGTTTTGTCATTATATTGTCGGAGCAAATTACTGCAGATGCTGGAATCTGTACTGAAAACAACAAATGCTGGAGCTCATAGCGGGTCAGGCAGCGTCCATAGAGAGAGAAAGCAAGCTAACGTTTTGAGTCTGTCTAGACTCAAACCTTTAGCTTGCTCTATCTCCATGGATGCTGCCTGACCCGCTGTGATATCCAATTTTTTTTATTTTCAGTTCATTACTTTATCCCTACTTTTGAAATCTATATCTCTGCCAATGAAGGAGAGCATTCCATATGCCTTCTCTACAAACTTATCTACCAGTACTGCTACCTATAGAGACCTGTGCACCTGCATACCAGGATCTATAACTTCATCTACCCCTCTCAGCACAGCAAACTTCATCTTAGCTGCCACCTTATGACCCAGCACTCTCAAGAAACTGGCAAAAATTATATACCTGAAAAACTGCAAAGTTTACTGTATTATTCTGTCCAGTTGTTACAGTTTTTACATGTATTTACCTCAATGTAAATACACTTGTTGTTCAATTGAATAGACGTGCGAAATATCAACAGTTGATTCAATTTCGAGTCAATTTCTTCTCAAATATTGTAATGTCCGAGTGGTCAGTTGAGGGTGTGATGAGAAAGCTGTCCACCAGTAAATTCTATTTAAGGCAAAGTTGCATTATCGTTAAAGTGATTTATGCTGTAACTAATGCAAAACGGTGATGTGTATACTCTCGCATTATGTTTCGAGTACTTAGTGTATGTTTTTAAATTGATTAAGTGGGCCTCTTGATCAACTGGTACACCCTCCTGGTCCCATAGAATCATAGAATACCGACAGTGTTGGAAGCAGGCCATTCAGCCCATCAAATCCACACCAACCGACCGTCCAAAGAGCATCCCACCCCCCTACTTTAATTCTGCAAACCTGCATTTCCCATGGCTTACCCACCTAACCAACACATCCCTGGACTCTATGGGGCAATTTAGCATGGCCAATCCACCTAACTTGCACTATCTCTGGACTGTGGGAGGAAATTGGCGCAAACCCATGCAGACAAGGGAGGAGAACATGCAAACTCCAAACAGTCACCCGAAGCTGGAATCTAAGCCGGGTTCCTGTGAGGCCGCAGTGCTAACCGCTGAGCCACCACGACGCCCAATAAAAAGTTTGCTCTATATTGATAACGAGAGGGTTTCATTTGATGTATGATTGTCACATGTAATGAGATACAGTGAAAAGTTTTGTTTTGCATGCTTTTCAGAGAAAACATGTAGTGCTTTCAATCTGCCTGTGGGAGTAAGAGCCTGAGGGACTACCCCTTGTTCGCCCACCCACCATTAGCCCAGTGCTTGACATTTGACCTTCTGTATTACCATCAGGCCCAAGCCTCTCAGGGCGATTAACAAGCTCTCTCTCACTTCAAAGGCCCGGCAGTGATAAATATTCATTCATTCATTACTGAACGACAACAGAAAATAAAACACACAGGCGATGCTGTAAATTCACGAAGAAACCACTCACTGTGATGCTGGTATCATCAAGCACCAGCAGCTAATTATCAATCCAGTCTCGCCTGCTCCATTTTTGTTTTGCCAAGTGGAGAGATTTCTATTCATTTATTCCTGACGTTAGTTAATTGTTCATCGTTGTCTTCTATTTTTGGGTTGAGGTAGCGGGCAGGCAATTTTTTTTTTAAAGTGCAAGATGGTGATAATGCAGACCAATGCATTCCCTTAATCGTTGTTAATAACCCTGCTGATGCTGGAAGTCTGAAATTCAAACAGAAAGTGCTGGAGGAACTCATCGGGTAGGGCAGCCTCTGTAGAGAGAGAAACAGAGTTAACCTTTCAAGTTTTGACTGAGAGTTATTGAGATATACAGCACAGAAACAGTCCCTTTGGCCCAACTCGTCCATGCTGACCAGATATCCTAAATCAATCTAGTTCCATTTGCCAGCATTTGACCCATATCCCTCTAAACCCTTCCTATTCATGTACCCATCCAGATGCCTTTTAAATGCTGTAATTGTACCAGCCTCCACCACTTCCTCTGCAGCTTGTTCCATACTCGCACCACCCTCTGTGTGAAAAAGTTGCCCCTTAGGTTCCTTTTTTAAATCTTCCCCTCTCACCTTAAACCTATACCTTCTCATTTTGGACTCCCCTACCCTAGGGAGAAGTCCTTGGCTATTCCCCAAGGAGTATACAGGTGCAGGTGGTATTCAGTTCCAGAGTTTAGGTCCTTGGGTCTGAAGGCTTGGCCACCCATTCTTGAAGGTGGTGATGAGCTGCCTTCCTGAACCACTGCAGTCTGTGGAATGTAGGGGCACCCACAATGCCTTTAGGGAGGGAATTCCAGGATTTTGAACCAGCTACAATGAAGGAACAGCCATATATTTCCAAGTCAGGATGGTGAGTGTCTTGGAGGGAACTTGCAGGAGCAGGTGTTCCCATGTATCTGCTGCCCTTGTCCTTCTAAATGGAAGTGGTCGTGGGTTTGGAAGGTGCTGTCTGAGGATCTTTGGTGAATTGCTGCAGGGCATCTTGCAGATGGTACACACTGCTGCTACTGAGCGTCGGTGGTGGAGGGGGTGGATGTTTGTGGATGTGGTTCCAATCAAGCAGGCTGCTTTGTCCTGGATGGTATCGAACTTCTTGAGTGTTGTTGGAGCTGCACTCATCCAGGGCAAGTGGGGAGTATTCCATCACACTCCTGACTTGTGCCTTGTAGATGGTGGACAGGCTTTGGGGAATCAGGAGGTGAGTTACTTGTCACAGTATTCCCAGCTTCTGACCTGCTCTTATAGCCACTGTGTTTATGTGGTGAGTCCAGTTGAGTTTCTGGTCAATGATAACATCCAGGATGTTGATGGTGGGGGATTCAGAGATGGTAATGCCATTGAAAATCGTTGAGAGATAGTTGGGCTCCCTCTTGCTGGAGATGGTCATTGCCAAACATTAGTGGGGAAGTGAGTGATTGGAACACCAACAAGTGTCAGGCAGAATGCAATGCATTCTGACAGTTGCACAACACCTCATACAAACACTCACTGATGAGATAAACCGAAAGAGCGAATGGGGAATTGTGGGAGATGAGGCATAAACCTAGAGAGGGGGACTCAGTGCAAATTTGACCCTGAGGGTGAGGGAGAAGTGGGGAACGAGAGAAGTGTTGAAGCTAAATGATATCTTTGCCTTTTGTCATTGATATAAAAGATTTGGATGTGAACATAAGAGGTATGGCTATGCAGATGACACTGAATTTGAAGGTGTAGTGCACAGCAAAGAAGGTCACCTCAGGACCTTGAACAGATGGGCCGGTAGGACGAGGAGTGGCAAATGGAGTTGAATTTAGATGAATGTGAGGTGCTACATTTTGGAAAGGCAAATCAAGGCAGGACTTATACACTTAGATAGTAAGAACTGCCAATGCTGGAGTCAGAGATAAGACAGCGTGAGCTGGATGCTGCCTGGCATGACTTATACACTTAATGGTAATATGTTGTTGAACAAAGAGACCTTGGAGTGCAGCAGGTTCATAGTTCCTTGGTAGTGGAGTCCCAGGTAGACAGGATAGTGAAGAAAGTATTTGGTACGCTTGCCTTTATTGGTCAATGCATTGAGTGTAGGAGTTGGGGGGTCATGTTGCGGCTGTACAGGACATTGGTTAGGCCACTTTTGGAATACTGCGTGCAATTCTGGTCTCCCTGCTATAGGAAGGATGGTGTGAAACTTGAGAGGGATCGGAAAAGATTTACAAGGATGTTGCCGGGTTCAGAGAGTTTGAGCTACAGGGAGAGGCTGAATAGGCTGGGGCTATTTTCCCTGGAGCGTCGGAGGCTGAGGGGTGACCTTATAGAGGTTTAATTCTTCTGCCTAATTCTTCTTCAAAAGACAAACCCCTCTTCTCTGGAATCAAGCTGGTGAACCTCCTCTGAGCTGCGTCCCATTACATCAACATCTCTCCTCAAGTAAGGGGGCCAAAATTGTACACAATACTCCTTGAAATCATTCTATGATTTGCCCTCAATTGCTTGCTGTGGTAATGAATTCACTCTCTTGGTGAAGACATTTCTCCACATCTCCATTCTAAATGGTCTACCCCTGGCTAGCTATTCAGGCACGGGGGGCATCGCAAGCCTAGACAGACTCCTGACCCCAGGCCCTGAGGCCAAACAGAGACTCTGTTGTTGGACTGCAGTTAGCAACCACCAATGGGGAGCGCTTGTCCCCTCAGAATGGCCCAGAAAATTGTATTTACATAGCACCTTTCAAGGTCACACAAACTATTTAAAGCCAACAAAGAGGACTCGCTGTTGTAAAACATGAAACCTGAGGCTCAAGGGAGAGGGTGCCGTGACCAGCAGCCGGATCTTTGCACAGCGAGATCCCACAAGCAGCAATGTCGTAACTTTGTTTTATTTGCGCGTGTGATGCTGGTGTCACTGGCGAGGCCTGCATCTGTTGCTCATCCCTAATTGCCCTTGGACTGAGAGGCTTGCTTAGTCATTTCCAGAGGGCAGTTAAGAGTCAACCACATTGCAGTGGGTCTGGAGTCACGTGTAGACTAGACTGGTTAAGGACGGCAGATTTCTCTCCCTAAAGGGCCATTAGCAAAACCAGATGAGGTTTTACAACAATCGATGAGCTCTTTAGCACTGAGACGGCATCTCAATTCTACGTTTATTTTAAAATTGAATTTAAATTCCATCAACTGCTGTTTCGGGATCTGAACCCATTTCCCAGGAACACCATACAGTCATACAGCATGGAAACAGACCCTTCAGTCCAACCTACCTATGCCAGACAGATATCCTCAGTTAATCTAGTCCCATTTGCCAGCATTTGGCCCATATCTCTCTAAACCCTTCCTATTCATGTACCCATCCAGATGCCTTTTAAATGTTGTAATTGTACCAGCCTCCACCACTACCTCTGGCAGCTCATTCCACACACACACCACCCTCTGTGTGAAAATGTTACCCCTTCAGTCCCTTTTAAATCTTTCCCCTCTCACCTTAAACCTATGCCCCTCTAGTTTTGGATTCCCCCTACCCCTGGGGAAAAGATCTTGACAATTCCCCTATCCATGCCCCTCATGATTTTATAAGCCTCTGTAAACCTCTAATGACCCTCAGCCTCTGATGCTCCAGGGTAAATAACCCCAGCCTATTCAGGCTCTCCCTGTAGCTCAAACCCTCCAACCCCAGCAACATCCTTGTAAATCTTTTCTGAACCCTTTCAAGTTTAACAACATTTTTTCTATAGCAGGGAGACCGGAACTAAATGCAGTATACCAAAAATGGCTTAACCAATGTTCTGTACAGCGCAACATGACCTCCCAACTCCTATACTCAATGCACTGACCACTGACCATCTCTGAGGAAATGCCTTCTTTAAAGAGATGTTGGTTAAGGGATAAATATTTTAACTTTGCATCATTCTATCAAGAAGTTTCTGTTAACCCTGTAGCTGGTGCTCTCCTGATTCTATTACTGGACCTAGAATGGAAAGCCTTCAAATTAATAATCGATTAAATGTGAACTTAAGTCCCTTACAGTGAGAAGTTAAATTAAATTGCAGCAATATACTAGTGCCGGTAATTGTGAATTTGCTGCTTTGTCACATGAGCTGTGAAAAACTCTTCAGAAATTTTAAACGTTTCATCCTGGGTTCCCTGCCTCTGAGCTGCTAAATCCTTGCAAACAAGGGACCTTCCGAAAGCACACCAGCGCCACTGACTGGCTCTCAGAGGTATTGTGGATGTCTCTATCAGGCAATGATGCTTCGATCATTTACAATGTGGATATATTGGACTGCAGTACACACAGTGCTTTCTGATGTACATACACCTGCTACGAAGATGTGTGGTGCTCCCATTACAAGCAGAAGATCAACAGAGTACCTGTTTCCCTGCACTGTGACCTGACAGGACATTGGTGAGGCGTCTTCTGAAATACTGTGTCCAGTTCTGGTCTCCCAGTTACAGGCAGGATATTATTCAGTTGGAGAGGGTTCAGAAGAGATTTACCCAGGATGTTGCCAGGGATGGAGGTTTTGAGTTATAAAAATACGCTGAGAAGTTTTTCACTGGAGCGTAGGAGGTTAAGGGGTGAACTTATAGAGGCTTATAAAATCATGAGGGGTATAGATAGTGTTAATGGTAGGTGTCTTTTCCCCAGGATGGGGGATTTCAAGACTAGGGGACACATTTTTAAGGTGAGAGGCAAGAGATTTGAAAAAGAAACGAGGGGAAATTTTTTTACACAGAGGACGGTTCATGTGTGGAATGAACTTAGTGAGGAAGTGGTGGATGTGGGTACAATTACGACGTTTAAAAGACATTTGGATAAGTACATGAATAGGAAAGGTTTGGAGGGATATGGGCCAGGAGCAAGCAGCTGGGACTAGCTTGGTTTGGGGTGATGGTTGGCAGGGACTGGTTGGGCCAAAGGGTCTGTTTCCATGTTGTGTGACTCTATGACTGGTTCCAGAATAGAGGGAATGGAGTATGTAAATAGGGAAGTCTTGCTAAAATGATACAAAACACTGGCCAGACCACAGCTGTAATATTGTCTTTGGAGGTCTTATCTAAGGAAAGGTATACTGGCGTTGGAGACAGTCCAGAGAAGGTTCACTGGGCTGACCCTGAGTGTGGAGGCACTGTCTTATGAGGAGAGGTTGAGTAGGTCAGGCCTGTACTCATTGGAGTTTAGAAAAATGAGAGCTGACCTTACTAAAACATATAGGTTTCTTAGGGGGCTTGACAGGGTAGATGTGGAGAAATTGTTCCCCCTTGTGGGCTAGTCTAGAACCAGAGGGAATAATCTCAGAATAAAGCGTTGCTCATTTAAAACAGAGATGAGGAGGAATTTCTAATCTCATAGGGGAGAGGAATTCTTTACCGCAGAGGGCCGTTGAGGCTGGGTCAGTAAGTATTTTCAAGACAAAGAGATTTTTAATCAGTAAGGGAATCAATTAATCTAGTCCCATTTGCCGGCATTTGGCCCATATCCATCTAAATAAGGATAAGCATAAGGAAGGAAAACTTAGTTGAGGATTATTAGATGAGCCATGATCTCATTGAATAGCAGAGCAGACTGGATGGGCTGAATGGCCTCCTTCTGCTACGACATCTTCTGGTCTTGAGGTCGAAGGAAGACGAGGTGTGAGCTGACACAGGTCCTCAGTAACACTAGATCCCAGCAGCTTGTTCTCAAGGCTGAAGTATTTGCCTCCAGCTTCAGTCAGAAATGCTCCACATTAGCTTCCCCCTGAGGTCCCTGGCATCGCAGATGCCAGTCCTACATTCTAATGTTAATGCAGCCCCTCTCTGTCTCTCTCTCTCTCTCTGTCTCTCCACAAATGCTACCTGACCTGCCGAGTTTCCCCGGCACTTTCTGAACTGACACGTATGCAAACTGGACAATTAGGGGATGGGCAATGAATGCTACCCGGCCAGCGATGCCCTCATCCCATGAATAAATAAAGGAACCACATCCCACCCACCCAACCACCACCCCCCTGCAAACCACCACCCCTAACCATTTTCTCACTCTGCTGAGTGTCCTTCCTGTTTTAAAATGTTGCTCTGCACTCTGTCGGCCAGTTTGGATCACCAGAGAGTGTATTGCATGTGAGAGGTAGCGGGATTGATGCACGCATTCTCCACTCCCTTTTATGGGCAGCACGGTGGCTCAGTGGTTGGCACTGCTGCCTCACAGCACGAGGGACCCAGGTTCAATTCCACCCTCGGGTGACTGTGTGGAGTTTGCACGTTCTCCCTGTGTCTGTGTGGGTTTCCTTCGGGTGCTCCGGTCTCCTCCCACAGTCCAAAGATGTGCAGGTTAGGGTGGATTGGCCAGGATAAATTGCCCCCATAGTGTCCAGGGATGTGTAGCTACCACCTTCTGCAGCAGGTGGGAATCTCAGCTCAGACAACAACAACAACAACAACCAGCACTCATGTTGCAACTTTAGCACAGAAGAAAAGAAACTTGCAGGAGCAAAATCAATACAGCACACAAGGAGGAATGTTCAACTCCCCACCGCCCTGTGCCCGTATTGCAACAGTTCCCTCTCCCCTGCTGTTTGACACTGAATCCACAGAAGGAGACATTAGTTCAGGTGGCTTCAAGAAGCTTTTAAAAGCAGGAGCAAGTGCCACAGAGGTTTAGGAAAAGAATTACTATTGATTAATAGCCCGAGGCCAGGAAAGGAGGAGCGCTAAGATTAATCACAGAAAGGTCTGAGCAATGGGACTGAATCACAGGAACAAGTTCCAGGTATTTTTCCATCAAGTGACCAGAGAGAGAGCTAAGTAAAGCCAGAGATTACAATGACACCACTAGCAGAAGTTAGGGGAGATAGGAAGTTCCTTTAAGGAACAGATCCAGAGTTAATTAGCACAGGCAGCTCACACAGATACTGAGCTACAAGGAATCCCAGATTCTCATTCATAGAATTCCTTCACAGAATCCCTATAGTGTGGAAACAGGCTATTCAGCCCAACAGATCCACACCAACTCTCCCAAGAGCATCCCACCCAGACTCAACCCCTTCCCTTATCCCTGTAACCATTTCCCATGGCTAATCCACCTCGCCTGCACATCCCTGGACACTATGGTACAATTTAGCACAGCCAATCCACCCTAACCTGCATATCATTGGACTGTGGGAGGAAACCAGAGCAAACTCACGCAGACACAGGAAAGAACCACACAAACTCCACACAGACAGTCACCCAAGGCTGGAATCGAACCCGGGTCCCTGGCGCTGTGAGGCAGCGGTGCTAACCACTGAACCACCATGCCACCCATTGTATTGGAATCCGAGGTCTGATCAGGAAGCGCCGTCACCCTGCAAACAAGGAATGGATGGATGTTGATCAAGTAACATTACTGCCCAGATTTTGTGAAGAGATATTATGAGTAGCACATGAAATTCCTGTGCCAGGACATGTAGAGTCATAGAGATGTACAGCATGGAAATAGACCCTTTGTCCAACTTATCCATGCCAACCAGATATCCTAAATTAATCTAGTCCCATTTGCCAGCATTTGGCCCATGTCTCTCTTAAACCCTTCCAATTCATGTATCCATCCAGATGCCTTTTTAAATGTAATTATACCAGCTTCCACCACTTCCTCTGGCAGCTCATTCCATACACGCACCACCCTCTGTGTGAAAAATGTTTCCCTTATGTCCCTTTTAAATCTTTAGCCTCTCACCTTAAACTTATGCCCTCTAGTTTTGGATTGACCATGGGAAAAAGACCTTGGTTATTCATGCCCCTCATGATCTCATAAACCTCTCTCAAGTCACCCCTCAGCCTGTGATGTTCCAGGGAAAATAGCCCCATCCTATTCAGCATCTCGCTATAGTTCAAAGCCCCAACCCTGGCAAAAAGATTACCTAGACCCTAACTTTTTCTTATTTTAAAGGTAGATGTGAAGTGCCGTGTTCCAGATGTGATCTGACTGGTCAAATTACTTGATGTTAAGCAAAACACAATTTATTTAAACACTATAGTTAAAATACAAACAAAAGAAAGAGGAATTTAGAATAACCAAACTATTGGAAAACTTAACCAAATAATAGATACACTACCTGTTACTAATTAACTGTTCCAATTTGGTAACATCCCATAAACACACCCCTTGGCAAAAAAAGCACATTCAGACATAGGTTCTTACATGCAGTTCTCCAATCCAGGAAGAAGAAACATCAAGAGAAAATTCAGAGAGTGTAGCAGCCAAGCGATATTCACTGAAGCTTCCAAATCTTTTGAGCCTTTAATAGTTTCTGCTGCTAAAGCTAAAAAAAAAACTAGAAAGGTGCAGAGCTGGATGAACACAGCAGGCCAGGCAGCATCAGAGGAGCAGGAAGGCTGATGTTTCGGGTCTAGACCCTTCCCCGCTCTTTCAGAAGAAGGGTCTAGGCCTGAAACATCAGCCTTCCTGCTCCTCTGATGCTGCTTGGCCTCCTGTGTTCATCCAGCTCTGCACCTTGTTATCTCAGATTCTCCAGCATCTGCAGTTCCTACTATCTCTGAAACAATTTTAACCCCACTGCGAAGCCATTTCTGAAGAAGGGTCTAGGCCCGAAACGTCAGCCTTCCTGCTCCTCTGATGCTGCTTGCCCTGCTGTGTTCATCCAGCTCTACACCTTGTTATCTCAGGTTCTCCAGCATCTGCAGTTCCTACTGTCTCTAAAAAAAACTAGAAAGCCTGATTTGTGAGACCTGGCCACACCCAGGCTGCGCCCGTTTTTCAAACCTTAAATAAAACCCTTAAGGCCTCCCAAGTTGTTTATTTAAGTTGTCAGCAGTAGCCAGTTCAGGACCTCTGCCTTACAACCTCCATTCAAGAAATAAAAGGGACACTATAACCTTTTAAAGTGACAACATCATCACAATATCATAAAATTACAGAAGGATATTGATAGACTCGATGAAAGGGAAAAATTGTGGCAGATGGAGTTCACGCTAAACAAGTGTGAGGTTATCCATTTTGGACTGAGAAAGGGTATATCAAGATACTTTCTAGATAATATGAAGGTAAATACAGTGAATGTACAAAGTGACTTGGGGGGTCAGGCGCACTGATCTTTAAAATGCCATGAATGGGTGTAGCAAATAATCAAGAAAGCTAACAGAATGCTGGCCTTTATATCTTGAGGACTGGAGTACAAGGATGCAGATGTTATGTTGCAGTTTTGTACAAAACCCTGGTTAGAGCCCATTTGAAATACTGTGAGCAAATGAGTGCAGTGAAAAGTTTATAGTCACTGCATTACAACGCCACCTTAGGTACAAGGGTACCTAGGTACAGGTACTTAAGTTCAAATTCTTAGGAAATAAAAATAAATTGGAAAAGTAAAGAAATAAATAGTCCAGCAGTATATAAATTATAGCAGGAATTAATTAGGAAAATAAAGAAGTGAAAAGTTCACAATATCAGGTCACCACACCTCAGGAAGGAGAGATTAGTTCTGGAGGGAATACATTGTGGGTTTCCAAGAATGATACCTGAACTTCAGGGGTTTAGTTATGAAGTGCAATTACACAAATTAGAGTTCAGAGGAAGGGTCACTTGACCCGAAACATTAACTCTGATTTCTCTCCACAGATGCTGGCAGACCTGCTGAGCTTTTCCAGCAATTTCTGTTTTCGTATCTAAATTAAGCCTGTTTTCTCTAGAATTTGGTAGTTTAAGGGGTGATCTGATCGAAACCTTCAAGATATTAACACGAAAAGACAGGGTAGATAAAGGTAAACTATTTCCACTGGTTGGGGATTCTATAACGAGGGGCATAGCCTGAGATTTAGGGCCAGACCATTCAGGAGAAATGTTAGGAAGCAATTCTACACACAAAGGGTGGTAGAGGTTTGGAACTCTCTTCCACAACCAGCAGTGGAGGCTGGATCAGTTATTCATTTTAAATCAGAGATAGATAATGTTTTGTCAAGCAAAGTTGTTAAGGGATATGGACCAAAGGCAGGAATGTGGAGTCAGGCCACAGATCAGTCATGATCTCACTGAATGGCAGAACAAGCTTGAGGGGCTGAATGGCCTACTCCAGTTCCTATTTTCCTAAAGTGGCACTTTTAATACCCAAAAGATGTTTTTGAAGAACCACTTCGCTTGGTGTTGGTAGATTGTATAGGACCATTACTGTAAATGAAAGTGGAACACCGTCTCTCTACAGTTATGCCTATAAAAAGCTATGTAAAGCTGTTCCTTTGAGGACAATTGCAGCTGAGAAAGTTGGTAGAAAAATTAACCCAACTTTTTTACTTGTTTTGGACTATGTTATGAAATACAGTTGGACTAAGGTTCTACTTTTATGCTTATACTTTTTCAGGATGTAATAAGCAATTTGGATACCAAACAAATGAAGCCTACGACGCAATTTTTACATGCACAGGGATATTTGGAAAGATACCATCAGACTGCCAAGACAATGATTACTGCAAATTATCATGAATACCCACAGGGTTGGAACAAAGGATTAGATTTTGTGTTATTTGCTAACAGAGATTCCCCAACTGAATCTACTGGAGTAGTCCTTACGCATTGTTCCAGGGGCATGAGGTAAGACACCTATTAAAAAGCTTAGAGTCATAGAGTCATACAGCTATACAGCACGGAAACAGACCCTTCAATCCAACTCATCCATGTTGACCAGATATCCTAAACTAATCTCATCCCATTTGCCAGAATTTGGACCATATCCCTGTAAACCCTTCCTATTCATGTACCCATCCAGATGCCTTTTAAATGTTGTCATTGTACCAGCCTCCACCACTTCCTCTGGCAGCTCGTTCCATACATGCACCACCCGCTGTGTGAAAAAGTTGCCTCTGAGGTCATAGGGTTATTGTCATAGAGTCATACAGCACAGAGACAGACCCTTTGGTCCAACCAGTCCATGCCAAACATAATCCCAAACTAAACTAGTCCTATCTGCCTGCTCCTGGCCCCATCCCTCCAAACCTTTCCTATTCATGTACTTATCCAAATGTCTTTTAAACATTGTAACTGTACCCACATCCACCAATGCTCCAGTGAAAAAGTCCAAGCCTATCCAGCCTTTCCTTATAATGCAAACCTTCCATCCCAACAACATCCTGGTAAGTCTCTTCTGAACCCTCTCCAGCCTGATAATATCCTTCCTATAACTGGGTACAGTATTCCAGAAGCAACCTCACCAATGTCCTGTACAACCTCAACGTGACTTCCCAACTCATATACTTAAAGGACTGAGCAGTGAAGGCAAGCTACCAAATGCCTTTTAAGCACCCTGTCTATCTGTGACGCAAACTTCAAAGAAGCATTTCCAGATCCCTCTGTTCTACAACACTACCCAAGGCCCTACCATTAATTGTATAAACCCTACCCTTGTTTGTTGTATCAATATGCAAAACTTCGCATTTATCCAGATTGAACTCCATCTGCCATTTTCAGCCCATTGATCCATTTGATCAAGATCCCTTTGTAATCTTAGAAAACCTTCTTCACCGTCTACAATGTCACCAATTTTAGTGTCATCTGCAAATTTATTATCCCAACTTCTATATTCTCATCCAAATCATTTATACAAATAACAAAAGAGGACCCAGAACCGAGCCCTGTGGAATACCGCAGGGTAACAGGCCTCCAGTCTGAAAAGCAACCCTCTACCATTACTCTGTTTCCTGCCATTAAGCCAATTTTGTATCCAATTAGCAAGCCCATCCTGAATCCCATGTGACCTAACTTTACTAAATTAGTCTACCATATGGAACCTTGTCAAAGGCTTTACTAAAATCCAAATAAACAAAGTCTACTTTTCTGCCATCATCAATCTTTTTGGTAACTTCCTTAAAAAACTCAATCAGGTTTGACAGACACGATTTTCCTCACACAAAACCATGCTGACTATCCCTAATCAATGTTTTCCTCTCTAAATATCCATTAATCCTATCTTTTGTAGTCACCTCCAATAATTTACCCACAACCAATGTCAGACTCACAGGTCTATCGTTCTCCGGTTTCTCCTTACAACATTTCTTACACAAAGGTACAACATCAGCCACCCTCCAGTCATCAGGCACCTCAACTGTAGTTATAGATGATGCAAACATTTCTGCAAGAAGTCTCGTAATTTCCTCCCTTACTTCCCACAACGTTCTTGATACATTAGATCAGGTCCCGGAGATTCATCCACCTTTATGTTCTCCAAGACATCCCAAACATCCTCTTCTGTGATGTGAACTGTTTTTAAAACATCAAAGTTTATCTCTCTGCATTCTCTAGACTCAATTTCTTTCTCCACAGTAAAAACTGAAGCAAAGCATTCATTTAAGATCTCTCCCATCTCCTGGGGTTTAACACAAAGATGACTTCCGTGATTTTTAAGAGGCCCTACCCTTTCCCTAGTTACTCCCCTTGCTCTTAATGTATTTGTAAGATCTCTTTGGATTATCCTTAACCTTATTTGCCAATGCTATCTCATATCTCATTTCAGAAGAAGGGTCTAGACCAGAAACGTCAGCCTTCCTGCTCCTTTGATGCTGCTTGGCCTGCTGTGCTCATCCAGCTCTACACCTTGTTATTCACATATCCCCTCTGCGCCTTCCTGATTACTCTCTTAAGAATGCCCCTAGACTCTTTACATTGATTAAGAGATTCAATTGAACCAAGTTGTCTATATCTAAAATAAATTTCCCTTTTATTCTTGACTAGAACCACAATATTTTTATTCATCCATTGTTCCTTAACCTTACCAGCCTTACCCTTCATTCCAACAGGAACAAAATGCCTCTGAACTCATCATATTTTTGAAAGCCTCCCACATTTCAGACGTCCTTTTACCTGTGAACAGTGTACTCCAAGTCAACTTTTGAAAGCCCTTGTCTCATACCATTAAAATTTGCCTTGCTCCAATTAAAAACTTTAACTTTTATGGAAGGCTTATCCTTTTCTATAACCATTTTGAAACTAATAGAATTATGAACGCTAGACCCAAGGTGTTCCCCCACTTTCACATCAGTCACCTGCCCTGCCTTATTGCCCGAAACAGGGTCTAGTTTTGCCCCTTCTCTGGTAGGAGCACCCACATATTGATAAAGAAAATTTTCTTGAACACATTTGACAAATTCTTCACCATCCAAACCTTTGACACTATGGTAGCCCCAGGCAATGTTTGGAAAATTAAGATCTCCCATTATTACAACCTTATTATGCTTCCATATATCTGAGATCTCTGTACATATTTGTTCCTCAATTTCCCTCTTACTATTGGGAAGCCTATAGTACATTCCCATGAAAGTGACCTTTCCTTTCTTATTTCTAATTTCTACCCGTATATTTTCACTGGACGATTTTTCAGAAATATCTTCCCTAGTTAACAGCAGTAATGTATTCCTTAATCAAATCACCACTCCCCACTTTCTTGCTTCCTTTTCTATCCTTCCTATAGCATCTAAGACCTGGAACACTGAGCTGACAGTCTTGTCCATCTCTCAGCCAAGTTTCTGTAATAGCTATGATGTCCCAATCCCATGTTCTTAAACATGCCCTGAGCTCATCAGTCTTACCTGTAAGACCCCTTGCATTGACTTTCTCTCGACTTTCTTTTCTAATTGACGTGCTCTCCTTGCATTCAGAACCTTCCCCATCAATCCTTCCATTTACACTGCTACTTGGGATTCCTCCACTCCCCCTCTCTATCAGTATAAAGTCTCCCTTTAAGGGTTGAACAAATCTCCCTGCTAATTTATTGGTCCCTTTCCAGTTTAGGTTAGACCCATAGATAACACAGTGTGGAGCTGGAGGAACACAGCAGGCCAGGCAGCATCAGAGGAGCAGGAAAGTTGACGTTTCGGGTCGGGACCCTTCTTCAGAAATGGGGTAGGGGGAAGGGAGCTCAGAAATAAATAGAGATAGGAGGGGTGGGGCTGGGGTAGGTAGGTGGGATGGTGATAGATGAGTGCAGGTAGGTAGTGGTGGGGATTGGTCAGTGAGGTGGGAGGGGCAGATAGGTGGGAGAGAAGATGGACAGGTTGTGTCAGATCAAGGTGGCGGGGATGGGGGGGGTTGGTTTGGGAGGTGGGAGGAGGCTGGGGGTGGGGAGATTTTGAAACTGGTAAAGTCCACATTGAGACCATTGGGTTGTAGGTTCCCGAGGCGGAATATGAGGTGCTGCTCCTCCAGTTTGTGGGTGGCATCATTGTGACACTGGAGGAGGCCCAGGTTGGACATGTTGTCCAGGGAGTGGGAGGGGGAGTTGAAGTGGCTCGCGAGGTGCCGTCATTTGTCGCGAACAGAGCACAGGTGCTCTACAAAGCGGTCTCCGAGTCTCTACTTGGTCTCACCGATGTAGAGGAGGCCACATCGGGAACAGCAGATGCTCTAATCTCTGCCGCTTGACATTCAATGGTGTCACCATCACTGAATCCCCCACTATCAACATCCCAGGGGTTACCTGTGAACAGGAACTGAATTTGGCTCTCCACCACAGTGGCTACAAGAACAGGTCAAGGCTTGTCCACCATATCTACAAGGCACAAGTCGGGAGTGTGATGGAATACTCCCCACTTGCCTGGATGAGTGCAGCCCCAACAACACTCAAGAAGCTTGACACCATCCAGGATAAAGCATCGCATTTGATTTGGAACACATCCAGAAACATTCACTTCCTCTACTACTGATTCACAGTAGCAGCAGTATGTACTATCTACAGGGAGCACTGCAGCAATTTACCAAGGCTCCTCCAACAGCACCTTCCAAACCCAAGACCTCCACAATCTAGAAGGACAAGCGCAGCAAATATATGGGAATACCACCCTCTGCAAGTTCCCCTTCGCGCCACTCATCATCCTGACTTGCAAATATATCGCTGTTCCTCAGAATCACTGGAACATTTAGACTCTGTAGTTCGAGAAAGGACAATGGAAAGATCTAGAATGTGACTAAAGAAATTCTAGGACATCTGTAGAGAGTTATGGACACCTTCAAAATATTTCGAGAAGGTAGCCTAGAGACTAACATTTCTTATTTTAAAGGTAGATGTGAAGTGCCATGTTCCAGATGTGATGAAACTGGTCAAAATACTCAACATTAAGCAAAACAATTTATTTAAACACTTTAGTTAAAATACAGACAAAAGAAAGAGGAATTTAGAATAACCTAACTATTGGAAAACTTAACCGAATAATAGATACAGTACTATTACTAATTAACTGTGCCAAAATAGTAACATTCCATAAACACACCCCTTGGCAAAAGGGCAAATTCAGACTCAGGTTTTTACATGCAGTTCTCCAATCTAGGAGGAAGGAAAAAAATCAAGAGATATTTCAGGGAAAGTAGCAGCTAGGAATCATTTACTCAAGCTCCAACCCTTCTGGAACTGAAAAAAGCTTCTGACTGCTAAAGCTAAAAAAAAAAACTAGAAAGCCTGGTCTGTGAGAGCTGGCCACTCTCATTCAAGCTGCTTCCATTATTCCAACTTTTAAAGAAAAATCTAAAGCCCTCCTAAGTTGTTTACTTAAACCGTGTTCAGTAGCTAGTTCAGCACCTCTGTCTTTACTGCTCTTCAAAAAAACCCAGGACAAAATAAAGTGACAGCATTGTCACAAGAGATACACCTGAGTGTACAAAGTTAGCCAGGAATAATGTGCAAGAAGGATAATCAGTACCAATAAAACAAGATCCTTATTGATTAGACCTGAAAAAAATGCTCAAGTGTGAATGGAGATTCAATACATGTTAGAGAATCACTCAATTGAAACTAATAAATTAACAGATTTATTATGAAAACACACAGCAGTAATCTGGGCAAAAGATAAGAAGCTAAGGGGAATCCTAACGAATAAACCATTGTTGGCGGCAGTGACTTTATTGAACCTTTTAAAATGGCAATTGATGCTCACATCTTTGGGGTGAATTGTGTATTTTTCACCCAAAGTGATGAATCAGGAATAGAGGAATCAGTGGGAGACTTTTCTCAGAATTTGAACCGGTGTCAGAAGAGGTTCTCTATAATGGAAGGAGAGACTCTGGGATTGTTCCTGGCTCTTTAACATTATGTCCATTATCACCACAAAGCAATGCTAATATACACTCCCCTTGGCTTTTATTGAGACTTTTAAAACAAGAGAAATGCGAGATTATTTTGTCGGAGTTTATTCATTACACATTGCTGGATTTTTTTTATTCAATCACAGGATGAGGTGTCACTGGCTAGGCCAACATTTATTGCCCATCCCTAATTGCCCAGAAGGCACTTAAGAGTCAACCACATTGCTGTGGGTCTGGAGTCACACGTAGGCCAGGTAAGGATGACAGTTTCCTTCCCTAAAGGACATTAGTAAATGAGATGCGTTTTCCCTGACAATTGACAATGGATTCATGATCACCATCAATTCAAGATTCTTAAAAATTGAATTCAAATTCCACCATCTGCCTTGGCAGGATTTGAACCTGGGTCTCTAGATTAACAATCCAGTGATGGTACCACTAGGCCATCACCTGCTCTTATAGGACATTGTAACATTCTGAAGAATGTAAAGGTGCTGGAATAGAATAGTTTGAAAGTCTGACAAGAAAGTGTGCAAATCCTTTATGAAAAATTAACGCGGTTGAATGAATATAATTTTTCTTGTATACATGTCATGTTTACCTGGTCATGAAACACATTAAAAATGGTATCTCCTCTGTCCATGGAAGGAGGTACATAAGGGCAGTACATAGTGTCATAGAGTCATAGAGCTGTACAGCATGGAAACAGACCCTTCGGTCCAACCCGTCCATGCCGACCAGATATCCTAAATTAATCTAGTCCCATTTGCCAGCATTTGGCCCGTATCCCTCTAAACCCTTCCTATTCATATACCCATCCAGATGCCTTTTAAATGGTGTAATTGTACCAGCCTCCACCACTTCCTCTGACAGCTCATTCCATACACACACCACCCTCTGTGTGAAAAAGCTGTCTTTTAAATCTTTTCCTTCTCACTTTAAGCCTAACTGGAAATGGAAATTTACATTCTTAGAATTTGTTTTATAACTTGAAGGTAAAGTGGAACTGTGTGGTGTCCCTTTGCTGGAACTAGATTCAATATTTTTGAACCAGCACGAGGTGTCTCTTGGGAAAGACATGACTGCCCCACGACGGGGTTTGGATTGCTTTGCTAACTGAGAGAAGAGAGATCAGTTCAGACTCAGACATTCAAACCTGCTAAGCAAGTGAAATTGAGATAACAAGGTGCAGAGCTGGATGAACTCAGCAGGCCAAGCAGCATCAGAGGAGCGGGTTTGTTCTTTTATCTCTTTTTTTATCAGTTGGAACACAAAAAATACTCAAAGACTTTACAAAAACAAGGAAAACTTCTAATTCGAGCCAAGACCTAGGTATAACTGATCAACTGCCAAACTGAGGAACACCACAGCCTCAACAACACAAAATCCTCATCAGGATTAAAAATGAAATGTGAGAAAATATGTCACCCCTTTTGGCTTGGATTTTGATCCACAAACTTTGTACCTTATTTGCCTTTACTTTCCTCCTAAGGTGTTATCCTGTTTGGATTTATTGTAAGGTACAGTCTAAGTTTACATGCTGGGAATTAACAACCTATATCGCCACATGTTAGAGGATTTGTTTGTTGTAACAAGTAAGTTTCAGTTTTTTTGTTCATTCATGAAACTTGGTATGAGTTTCGTTTCTCTTCAGTAGTGGCCACAGTCGGGTAATAACCATCCGAGAGATTCAGTTAGTCACAGTTCACACTTGTGACACCTCATGGGATAGTGGGACTTGATTTCCAGTGCACTATTCCCACCAGGGTCATGACAAGCGAGTATTATGGGATAAAAACAGAAGCAGGGCTGGCAGCATCTATGAAGAAAAAAGTCAGAGTTAACGTTTTGGGTCCAGTGACCCTTCTTCAGAACAGAACTTATGGGATATTCAGTGAGTGTTATCAGTAGTGAATATTATAGGATGCTCAGTGAATGTAATCAGCAGTGAATATTATGGGATGCTCATTAAGTGTTACGGGGGGGTGTTCAGTGAATAATATGGGGTGTTCAGTGGGTGTCATGGGGGGGTCAGTGAATATTATGGGATGTTCACAGTGTTATGGGGATCAGTGAGCATTATGGGGTGTTCAGTGGGTGTCATGGGGGGTTGTCAGTGAATATTATGGAGTGCTCAGTGAGTGTTATGTGGGTCAATGAATATTATGGAGTGTTCAGTGAGTGTTATGAGGGGTCCGTGAATACTATGGGATGCTCAGTGAGTATTATTAGGTAAGAGAGTACCATGGGATGTTCAGGATAAATCTACACTTGGCGGCAAGACTTGATAAGAAAATAAAATGTTCAAGTCTTTTAAAACCATGAAGCATCTGATTTAAGTAGATTGGCAAAAGAACCAAAGGTAGTATGGGGAAATATATTTTGATGCAGTGAGTGGTTGGGAGCTGGAATGCTCAATTGTGGCTTTTTAAAGAGAATTTAATTCATGACCTGAAGAGGATTAACTATGCTGGTCTACAGGAAAAGGCAAGGCAGTGGGTCTAGCTGGGTAGCTCATTAAAGATATTTTCTAATCAGGCTGTTCAAAGATCATACACAATGCTGGAGCGGGTTAGGACTTGAATCCAGGCCTCCTGATCTAGAGGGAGAGACATTACCACTGCAACACCAGCTCTACACTGTGTTATCTCAGATTCTCCAGCATCGGCAGTTCCTACTATCTCACTGTCAACATTTGTTTTTATTTAACCTATTTTTCTAATTGACCTGTTCAGAGATGTTACGACAAACCTCTGGAGCAGGAGGGACTTGTACTTGGGCCTGCCAGTGCAGGGGTAGGGACACTACCACTGTGCCACAAGAGGACCTAGGAGTGTTGGCAAAATATGACAGGCAATATAGCCTTCGCCTGTGTTGGAACCATCATGGTTTTATGAATTGATTTTGCAGTCAGCTCTAATTCACAGTTGCTGTTGAAATCTGCTCTTT
>NC_063370.1:8925736-8927317 GCF_021869965.1 Rhincodon typus
CTCACACACACACACACGATACACCATCCAACTCCCCACCCTCACACACACACATACTCACACTCACAGTGCACCATCCAACTCCCCATCCTCACACACACACATACTCACTCACAGAGTACACCATCCAATTCCCCACCCTCACACACACACACAGTACCCCATCCTACCCCCACCCTCACACACTGTACACTATCCAACTCCCTACCCTCACACACACTGTATCTCATCCAATTCCCTACGCTCACACACACTGTATCCCATCCAATTCCCCACCCTCTCACATACACTCAATGTGCCCTATTGAACACTCCACATTTTCACTCACACACACACCAACCCCATACAAATGGCTGCATGCATGGAATTGATTATAGGTTATAAAGGAACCTTGAAACATTTTCAAATATATACCATCACTGTACTTATTTAGTAATGTGATGAGGAATCTAAACAAATTAAGTTGATTGATGTGCCAGTATGTATTATCCTATCCACATTTTTCGTTTGAAGATGTCTTGTACATCATCGCAATGCAAACCAGTCCTGCTGCAATTACACCCTCCGGCCATTGGAGGCATTGTAGCTGCCAGACCTTTCAGACCATAAAATGGAATTCAAAAGTTGTAATGTGTCCTAAAGTGGATGAGCTGTCAATCGAAAGTGGGAAAATGTACAATGTCATTGGTTTTGAGCTAATGAAATGGATGGAGGAAGAAAGCATTGGATAATGTCTTATTTATTTTTTCTAATTTGGGTTGCCAACTCTGATTAAGTACATTCTTGGTGGTTTAGTCACATGACTTGGACCCTGGCCTCCAGTCATTGGTTGGTCAACATCTTGTGACTCACTGTCTTCCTGCACCAATCAGGAAGCCAGAAACATTCATTGCTGAACTGGATAACTCTTAATCATCAGCCAAACAGTGTTTTCCTCCCCATTTCAGTAATATGTTGGAATAAGAAAAAAAAATCTTACTAGTGACTTTTCTCTAGGGTTGCACACAGCATAAGTCCTGGAGATTTATAAAAACCGAAAGAACTGTGGATGCTGTATATCAGAAACAAAAACTGAAATTGCTGGAAAAGCTCAGCAGGTATGGCAGCGTCAGTGGAGAGAAATAAGAATGAATCCTTTCTGAGGAAGGGTGACTCGACTCGTGATGTTAACTCTGATTTCTGTCTACAGATGCTGCCAGGGCTGCTGAGCTTTTCCAGCAATTTCTGTTCCTGGAGATTGATCTTCAATTCCGTGAGAGTTCAGACCTATCCCGAGGGTTTGGCAAACCTGTATATAATGTTTAATTGTGTTTTGATTTGCTTCATAAATTTTTTCATGCTTTATTAAGCTCCAATGTGCTATATTGGATATTCTGTATTGTCCTCCAATGTCGTTTATTTTGCAACAATGCGCCCCATCGGGTTACACTTCCTATCGCTGGGCTGCAATACAGTTCATTGGGCTACAACGTATTTCATTGGGTTTTAATGCATTTCATTGGGTTACAGTGTACTTCATTGGGTTTTAATGCATTTCATTGGGTCACACTGTATTCATTGGGTTTAATGCCTTTCATTGGG
>NC_063370.1:8927327-8949860 GCF_021869965.1 Rhincodon typus
CACTGTACTTCATTGGGTTTTAATACATTTCATTGGGTCACACTGTATTCATTGGGTTTTAATGCATTTCATTAGGTTACACTTTATTTCATTCGGCTATTATGCAATTCATTTCCAGTCGCTTTACGAGTGTAATTAGTTGTTATATGTTGCTGGCGCCTCACCATTAGTGGATGGTGCATGGGGTAGACAGACAGAAAGAGACTACAATTCCCAGAGGCCTGTGCAGTGGAGGCACAATGACGTCCCCCGGGGTGACGTCGGACGCGGGCGCGCAGGCGTACTGGAGCCTGAGGCCTAGTCTTCCCGCCGCCGCCTCCAGGGTTCGGGGACACAGACAGAGAGAGTCCGCCCGCCATTGTCCCGATGGGCTCGGCCCCTCCGCCCGCGGCGTCGGCCTCGTCGCCGTCGTCGTCCCGGCGGCACTCGTGTTACCTGTGTGACTTGCCGCGGATGCCGTGGGCGATGATCTGGGATTTCTCTCAGGCCGTGTGCCGGGGCTGCGTCAACTATGAGGGAGCGGACCGGATCGAGCTGGTCATCGAGCAGACCCGGCACCTGAAGCGGGCACACGGCCTCCCAGCACCGGGGCCTGCGGCACAGGCCCAAGCTAGGCCCCGGACTCCCCTCCCGCCTCCACCCCCAACCGCTCATCACCATCACCGGCTCCTCCTGGGGGATTACCCCGGGCCTGAGGCTCCCCCTCCGCCTCCTCCACCGTCCACAGCCCGAGGCCGCCCGCTCCTAGGCCTCAACCCGCGCTCCGGCCCCCAGCTAGGCCTCAGCCTGGGCCTAGAGTTAGGCCGAGGCCGGCCCGAGTTGGAGAGGGCCCTCCGCGAGAAAGCGGGGCCGCTGCAGCCACCCGGAGCCGAGGCTGCTCTTTCGGAGCTAGGCCGCGCCTTGAGGCACCGAGCGGAGGAGTGGGCTGGCCGCCCGGCTGCTGTCAGGGACTCCTTGCTCGGCCTTTCCGACTGCGCTCCTTTCCCTCTCCGGCTGCGGACCGAGCCCAACCTCCAGGCCCGGGTCTTGGCCTTTGACGCGGCCGAGCGCTGCCCGGACCGGGCCCTGGAGTTGCGGCTTTTTATCGAGTATCCGAGCGGCTCCGGGGCCGTTTACTCCGGGGTGACCGAGGCCGCCCGTCACATGTTGGCCGACAGCGCCAAGGAAGCGCTGGCCGCAGGCCCGGCCCCAGGCCTCGAATGCCTCGAGTACGAGAGGAGGCCCGGAGCCGGTGATTGGAGGCCCCTGTCCCAGCTTCTGACCGAGGCCGCCCGCCTCTTCAAGGAGGCTGTGCCCGCCGAGCTCCTGCCCGAGCCTCACTCCGAGCCCGGGCTCAGCAGGCCTCCTCCCTCTTCTAGGCCACTAGGCCCACCTCGGCGCCGCAAAGCTTCCCCAGAGCCTGAGGCTGGCAAAGGCTTGGCCCCAGGGGACCCCCAGGCCTGGCCACCTGATGGTCACTCTCCGGCCGGCTCCTCCAGCTCGGTCGCCGATCCCCTGCTCCCCAAAGAGGCCGTGCACTCCACCACCACGGCCCCCAGCCAGAGCGGCCCGAGGCGCCTGGCTTCCCGTAACGGTGGGGAGGCTGAGCCTGGAGCTGAGCCCCCTCCTCCTCAGCCGCCGCCTCCTCCTCCTGCTGCACCCTCGGCCCAGCCCTCAGCTGCAGCCCCGGACTCCTCGAACAGCCCTCTCTGCTGCACCATCTGCCACCAGCGACTGGAGGACACCCACTTCGTCCAGTGCCCCTCGGTGCCCGGCCACAAGTTCTGCTTCCCCTGCTCCCGGGAGAGCATCAAGTCGCAGGGGGCCAACGGCGAGGTCTACTGCCCCAGTGGCGACAAGTGCCCGCTCATTGGCTCCAACGTGCCCTGGGCCTTCATGCAGGGAGAGATTGCCACCATCCTGGCGGGAGACATCAAAGTGAAGAAAGAGAGGGACCCCTGAGACACAGAGAGAGCAAGAGACTGAGCTGCTTGGGTCGAGGAGCCTGCTGCCTGTAACTCTTTTTTGGAAACCTCCCACTCTCCTTGCCCGCCAATGGGCCAAGAGGTTTCTGCAACCAAAAAGATTTTTGAAAAAACACAAAACAATGGGATTGACTTGCCCTATCTTTGGAAGATAACCCCCCCTGCCCCCACACCCCTCCCAGGACAGACTTTACTGCAGCAAAAGAGACAGGGGAGTATCATTCGCCATCGTCTGACCCTGCCCCATGACCAACATTGGCACTTAAGACGCTTGTGCGTACCATGGAGGATGGGGATGTGGCAGAGTTTTTAAAACTCCTGAGATTTCGACGTGCCAGAAACTTTTCAAGTTGTTGTAGCGGTGCCTGTGTCGAGGTTTCAAGGTGCTACGTGGGATTAGGTGCCCCGGTTGTTGACACTGGTTTTGCATTATCTGTACACATCCATCAGACTCTCTGGACAACCACTTTTTTGTATATGTGTGTTTGTGTTTTGTGTGTGTGTGTGTGTGTGTGTGTTTTTTAAACGTTGTGCTGTATGATCCCTCAAACCTTCCAAAGGCGGGAGAAAAGTGCTCCCGGAGGTGCCTGTGATGTCTCAATGCGACCTTTGCTCTCAATCTCTTCCCCCACCTCCTCTTGCTCCCCAAGAAGCACCTGTTTGTGTACTGCCCTCTCACTCTGAATGGAGAGCCACAATAAGTTGACTGTTGCAAATATTGGTTGCAGGAGCTGACACACCAGTACCTTGTGGATTCACACAACGCTGTGTAACCTTTTGAGCAGTGGCAGTTCCCTTTTTAAGGGAAGGTCAGTGTAGTCGTTGGTCTGGCAAGCCTGTATTTGTGTGACGAGAGGTTGAATTGACATATGGTTGTAAGCTGTTCAATGGGGTGGCAGGGGAGTATTCCTATTGCCAACATCGCCATGCAACACAAGCTCTGGTTCCGAGGCTCAGTTGGGAAAGGCACAGAGCAGCTAGGAATGTAATGGCAGGTCGATCGGGGCTGCGCTGAGCCGTTTGACCACAGCCTCAGGACAGTGACTTGATGGGAATCCTCAATCGGCCTTTACACCCCTTTCCTTCCCCATTGAATAAGAAGGAGACTCTCCCCTGCTGGCCGTTGTGCAGTGTTGCGGGCCATACTTGGGTCTTGAGCGAGAGCCCAATCAAGTTTGCCTGTGATACTTCCCAGAGTTCAGTGGCCTGTCTGAGTTCTTGCCGTCTGAGGGTCGGCCACATGAGGAGGTGATTGAGGGTAGTGTCTTGTCTCCAAAAAGATCAATAGCCATGTGGGAGGAGGGGAGAAGGATTGGGAGTGAGGGATTCTCACTCAGCGAGTCAATTTTTGTCACCCTCTTGTTGGGGCTGCTGTTTGAGTCTGTGATGGATCAGATAAGTCATTTGTCTTTGTGAAGTTTATCTTTTGCTCTGTGTTACCGTTGAACTCAAGCAACATATTAAAACCCCCAACTGGCGTGCTTTCATGTCTTTTAAGAATTGTGTGACACCTCGAGGATGAGGTGGAGAAAAGTTCTGTCGTTGATCAGCTCACGAAACACAGCACTGAGCCTGAGTCCTTTCAGATGAAGATGGATTGAGCTGCACCTGAGTGCTGGCATTACCTGTACCCTGCAAGACTCTGCAGAGTCCACAGCAGTGGTCAGTGTTTTTGCAATTGGAACCACAGTCACTCAGGATACTTCAGATGTGTCCTCTGACCCACTTGCTGCCATTTATGTGACCAGTTCGGTGCACCTTCGAAGGGCAGTGTGAGACTGACTTGAAGTGGGGGAGATATTAATAAATATTGTAAGGGGAGTGGAGAACTGTGGTGTCTGCCATTTTGTTTGATTACCTCTTCTTGAGTATGTTTAAAATGCTACTGTTTTTTTCTGAAAACAAAAATTATAAAGCTACTGCGCCGTTGCAAGTAACAGTGAGCATTTGAAGGGGTTTTCATTTTGTGATCTGATACCAGTGTGTTGTGTGTGTTCTTCATGTGATTGTACCGGCTGTTTCTTCCTCCCTCTGTTGTAATAATCTGTAATTACCTTAGCTTGTGATAATCATGGTTTAACAGAAGAATTTTTTTTATATTTAAATTCAAAATCCCTATGAAATAAAACCCTTTTTAACTGGGACTTGGATTGCTCTGTGCTGCAGTTGGAACCAGCTTGAAACTTTCCCTGATGAAGTACCTTCTCATTCAAAGTGAGGTACCTTGTCTGTTGGAAGGAAATCTCATTGTACTTGAATGCTTGTGTTAGGCTGACGCTGGGTGAGATCTCCTAACCCTTATCATTGGCATTTGCCCTTCAGAAGATGATCTGCCCTGTTTAATTTCTGTTCCCGTTGCAGTGGAGGGGCACCTGTAATCAAAACAGAAATTGCTGGCAGTAATCAGAAGGTTGGGTCAAATCTTTGTAGAGACAGTTAAAGTTTCAGGATGATCATGACAGTTTGGGGGTGCTGAGTTTGAGTGCTTCCCAGGTTAAACCAGGAGTCCCAGACTACTTTCCCACATGACAAGAAATATCGCCTTGGGTTTCCTTCCCTTTGTCAGCTGCTGTGTTATTCAGTGTGTGACTCCAGTCCCGTTCCAGTCTGATTGGAGGTTCTGTTCGAACTAATATGACATAGTGAGCTATTTTGACATGCCAGAAACACTTAAAAACCTCTAGGACGTTGAAATAGTTTATTTTAAGAAGGAAGTATTAATGGGAAGTCTAAAAGCACTTTTACAGCCAGTGATGCGAACGGATCCATTATCCATTCCCAGATTTTGAATCATTAAAGGAATCCAGGATTGTGTGGGGTGGGAGGCGGGGAAATAGATTTGGGGATTATCAGAACAACCATGATCTCATTGAATGGTGGAGTAGGTTAAATGGCCTACATCTGCTCCTGTGTCTTACAGTCTTATGAATTTATTGTACATTTTGGGAGTAGCTTTTCAGTGATGGCCTAACAATATTTCTGCCTTCCTGGATCTTTCCATTTTAATTTGTCTCTTTTTTTTTATTCAAAATGTCTGCCTTGGATTATAGTGAATAACAATTTCTAACTTTTACTGCAACAGCTGTCTACTAACACCTAGTCTCATCTTTCAGCTACTCCATGGCAACACCAAACACATGGTTTGGGACAGAGTAGAGAAGGGTAGTCAAAGAGCTAGCTATAGCTGTTCAGGAGTGTCTCGAAGGAGAAGGGGTTCCAGAACTGAAGGCCCAGCAGCCAATGATGCTGTGTTTAAAGTTGTAAGATACACAATAGTCAGGAATTCAAGGAATGCAGGGATCTGAGAGCAGTGGGGTTGGAGAGTTTTTTTAATTCATTCATGACGTGTGGACATCTCTGGTCAAGGTAGCAATTATTGCCTATCCCTAATTGCTGCTTGATGGCGAGCTGCTGTCTTGAGTCAGTGGAGAAGTTTAGGGAAGGGAGGGATTCGAAAATCAGGATTGTATTGCTGGCCCTGTAGCTGAAATGCAGGCCTGGCTGTGTTGGGCCACTAGAGGTTGAGTCATTAGCGAGATACCTGTATGGGTAATACAGTGCTGTGAACAATCGCCTGAGCAAAGCAATTCATGAGGTTGCTCAATATGACCTCTGGAGAAGAAAGTTGTCTTTAGTAATTAGGCATTTTTGAAGGAGCCAAATCTTAGTTCCTGAAGGACCAGGAACTGTTCTGATTACTGGAAGTATTTGGGTTCTCTTCATCTGACTCTCTACTGGTTGTTGCTTCCCTTTCTATCCCTTTCTTCCGCTGGAGTTAAGTATAGCTGCTCCTTAAATGCATTGATACTGCTTACCTCAAACGCTCCACATAATGTCAGACCCACATCTTTGCCAATCCTGACAGTCCCACAGACCAACCATAGATGTAGGATTCTCGATAGCACTCACAACACGACTCTTTTCTCTTCAATAAGTTTATATAAATTCATTATCTGGCCTCTCTTCAATCAGTGCCTAATTCACAAGTCCTCATTTGCACGTGACTGGGGCAAGGTTAATTTGTGAGGCCCCAAGAATAATTCATAGACTAAAATATTTTGACTACCTAGCTAGCGTGAAGTAGGTTTGTTCTGTGAGGTTTATTTTTAATTAAATTGAGGTCTGTAACATAATGAAAGGACCAGATTGTGAATTTTTGGAATCCATCCTCATTGAGAGAGTTGTCTAATCTATGATCAAACTTTCTCCACTGAGTTCTGTTCTCCACTGTCCTGCAGAGAGACCAGTCTGTGACTTGATTATTACAATCCATTCTGTCTTGGGTTTTCCTTCTGCGTATGCTCCAGGTGTTTTTCCTTGCATAACCTCCTTCCAAACACATGCTCCTGGTTGTGACATTTGCCCAAAACTTGGAGCTATGACACTATTGCGATTACAGAGACTCAACTGAAAGAGAGACAGGACTGGCAGCTGCATGTCCCTGGATTTAGATGTTTCGGGTGTGATAGAAAAGGATGTCAAAGGGGTCGGGGAGTTGCTTTACTGGTAAAGGAGTATCTCTCAGCTGTACTGAAGGAGGATACATTAGAGGACTCGTGCAGCTAGGCAATATGGGTAGAGCTCAGGAATAGGAAAGGTGAAATCAGAATGCTGGGGGTATACTACAGCTAGCGGGAAATAGAGGAGAGGATATGTAGATGTATTTTGGAAAGACATAAAAACAGCAGGGTTGTTGTGGGTGATTTTAACTTCCTCTATATTGTCTGGGACTCACTACATGCTAATGGCTTGGATGGGGCAGAATTTGAAAGGACCTTTCAGGAGGGATTGTTGACATAATGTGTAAACAGCCCAATCAGGCAAGGGGTTGTACTGGACCTGGTTTTGGGAAGTGAGCCTGGCCAGGCGAGTGAAGTTTCAGTGGGGTAGTATTTCAGGAGGGAAGTAGTGACCATAATACCATGAGTTTTAAGATGGTCATGGATAGGGATAACAGTAGTCAGGTGAAGGTGTTAAATTGGGGGAAGGCGAACTACAACAATATTAGAAAGTGGAGAATTTTGATTGGAGGTTTGAAGGTAAATCCACATCGGACATGTGGGGCTATCTCGAATGGCAGTTGATAAGAGTTCAGGAGAAGCATGTTCCTGGAAGATAGGAGGATAGATGTGGCAAGTTATGTGAACCTTGGATGACCAGGGGTGTTATGATCTTGGTCGGAAAGAAGAACAAAGCATACATAAGGTCTAGGACACCATCTGCTGAAGCCCTTGAAGTATATAAGGAAAGTAGAAAAGAACTTAAGGAATTAGAATGGCTAAAAGGGGTCATGAAAAACTGTTAGCAAACAGGATTAAAGAAAATTCCAAAGCTTTGTATACATATGTGAAAAGCAAGAGGGTAGCCAGGAAGCGGGTTGGCACACTCAATGAGAAAGGGAATCTGTGTGGAGCCAGAAGACGTAGATGAGGTCCTAAATGAATACGTCATGTCGGTATTCACCAAAGAGGAGTTGGTGGAGGATGACCTCGGAAGGAAGTGTTGAGTTTCTAAGTCAAGTTGTTATTAAAAAGGAAGAGTGTTGTGCGTCTTAAAAAGTATTAAGGTAGACAAGTCCCCAGGTCCTGATGGGATCTATCCCAGAATATTGAAGGAGGCAAGAGAACAAATTGCTGGAGCATTAACAGCCATCTTTGCATCCTCTTTGGCCACAGGTGAGGTCCCAGAGGACTGGAGAATAGCCAATGTTGTCCCATTGTTTAAGAAGGGTAGCAGGGATAATCCTGGAAGTTACAGGCCTGTGAGCAGTCAGTGGTAGGGAAATTATTGGGAAAGATTCTCCGGGACAAGATGTATGCACATTTAAAAGCAAATGGACTTATTAGCGATAGCGTGGTTTTGTGCAGGGGAGGTTGTGCCTCACTAATTTGATTGAGTTTTTTGAGAAGGTGATGAAGATGATTGAGGGAAAAGTGGTTGTTGTGTACATGGACCTAAGTTAAAGCCTTTGACAAGATCCCTCATGACAGACTGGTACAAGTGGTGAAGTCATATGGTATCAGGGGTGAACACAGCAGGCCAAGCAGCATCATAGGAGCAGAGAGGCTGACGTTTCGGGCCTAGACCCTTCATCAGAAAAGGGGGAGGGGAAAGGGGTTTTGAAATAAATAGGGAGAGAGTGGGAGGCGGATAGAAGAGGGATGGAGGAGCGGATAGGTGGAGAAGAAACAAACAGGTCGAAGAGGCGGGGATGGGGCCAGGAAAGGTGAGTGTAGGTAGGGAGTTAGGAAGGGGATAGGTCAGTCCAGGGGGGACGGACAGGTCAAGGGGGCGGGATGAGGTAGGTCGGTAGGAGATGGAGGTGCGGCTTGAGGTGGGAGGAGGGGATAGGTGGGAGGAAGAACAGGTTAGGGAGGCAGGGACGAGCTGGACTGGTTTTGGGATGCGGTGGGGGGAGGGGAGATTTTGAAACTTGTGAAATCCACATTGATACCATTGGGCTGCAGGGTTCCCAAGCGGAATATGAGTTGCTGTTCCTGCAACTTGCACCTTGCACCTTGTTGTCTCGGATTCTCCAGCATCTGCAGTTCCTACTATCTCTGGTATCAGGGGTGAGCTGGCAGGATGGATACAGAACTGGGTTAGTCATAGGAGACAGAGGGTATCAGTAGAAGGATGCTTTTTGGAATGGAGGGCTGTGACTAATGGTGTTCCACCGGATTAGTGCTGGGATCTCTGCATTTTATGATCTACACAAATGATTTGGAGGAAAACATAGCTGGTCTAATTAAGTTTATGGACAATGCAAAGATTGGAGTTGTGCATATTGAGGAGAATTGTCAGAAGATACAGCGGGATATAGATCAGTTGGCGGCATGGGCGGAAAAATGGCAGGTGGAGTTTAATACGGACAGATGTGAGGTGATACATTTTGGAAGGTCATAGTCAGAAAAGGTTTATCAGGATTTTGCGTGGTATGGGGGATTTTAGCTATGAAGAAAGGGCAGCTCGACTGGGTTTGTTTTCACTGGAACGCATGAGGTTGAGGGGCGACGTAACAAAAGTTTATAGGATTGTGAATGGTTTGGATAGAGTGGAAAGTATGAGGCATTTTCCCCAGGGTGGAGGGGTCAGTTAATAGAGGACGTGAGTTCAAGTTGTGAGGGAGGTGGATGGGTGCAGGGGAAGTTTAAAAATGATGTATGAAGCAAGTTTTTCATGCAGAGTGGTGAGTGCCTGGAACACGCTGCCAGAGGAGGTGGTAGAAGCAGACACGATAACAGCATTCAAGAAGCACCTGAACAAATACATGAATAGGAAGGGAATAGAGGGATACAGACCCTGTGAGCGAAGACAGTTTGGTATGGAAGGGCAAAATGTGGCAACGCCGGCTTGGAGGGCTGAAGGGCCTGTTACAGTGATGTATTATTCTTTGTTCAAAATAGATTAATGTTCCTGACATTCCTGTCTCAAGCAAGTTCCTTGCAACACTAACTTTTTCAAGAACCCGTGCTGGCATTACTTAAAGTTGATGGATATTGTTCTGCAAATACATTCTGTGATACAAGAATGAGCACAGATCAGTTGAGGAGTAGGCCCTTTGCAGACACCGTTGGGCCATCGACTATTTAAGAACTTAGAATCCCTACAGTGTGGAAACAGACCCTTCGGCCCAACGAGTCCACGCCGACTCTCAGAGCATCCCACCCAGACCCATCCCCCTATAACCCACACTGAACACTATGGGCAATTTAGCATAGCCAATCCACTCTAACCTGTGTATCTTTGGACTGTGGGAGGAAACCGGAGCACCCGGAGGAAACCCACACAAACATAGGGAAAACGTACAAACTCCACACAGACAGTGGCCCGAGGGTGGAATTGAACCCAGGTCCCTGGCACTGTGAGGCAGCAGTGCTAACCACTGAGCCACCGTGCTGCCCTTTTTAGATGGATGTTATGCCATAACCAGGCCATAATGTCCCTTTGGGTGGGCTACCTCCTGTGGTTAATGCTGAAACTCCAAAGATACAGCCACCTGCAAAATGGGGGAGGCCGTTGCCTCTCTTAAGAGTTAACTATCAATTAACACTAAGGAACTTGAAATGTCACTGTTTTAGGAAAGGTGATGGTCAACTTGCACACAGCTGGCTCCCATGATCAAATCATCTATAGTGATATTGGTTGAGTGATAAATGCATTGTTTACAATTGGCTCATTCCAGTTTATATCCCATATGATCTGTCTCCTATCCCTACTTCACCTAAACCTATAAGCATATCCCTCTATTGTTTTATCCCTTTGCTCTTCAGTATTCTCTTTAATATATCTATGTTATTGTATCCCACCGACTCCCAATGGTAGCAATTTCCACATTCTAGCCACTTGCTGGGTAGACCGGTTTCCACTGAACTCCCTGTTGGATCGATTAGTGACCATCTGTATATTATAGCTCCTAGTTCTGAGCACAGAATATTGACTAACACAACGTTTGTACTTTCCGAAATTTAAGTGAGCCTTGGGATCTTTTGCATTATTAAATTGGAGAAGGTTCAGAAAAGATTTACCAGGATGTTGGAAGGTTTGAGTTATAAAAATACGCTGGGACGTTTTTCACTGGAGCGTAGGAGGTTGAGGGGTGACCTTATAGAGGTTTATAAAATCATGAGGGGCAGAGATACGTTGAACAGCAATGGTCTTTTCCAGAGCGTGGGAGAGTTCAAAACTAGGGGGCATATTTATAAGGTGAGAGGGGAAAGATTTTGAAAGGACATGAGGGGCAACTTTTTTTTTTACAGTGTGGTTTGTATTTGGAATGAACTGCCAGAGGAAGTGGTAGATGTAGGTACAGTTACAACTTAAGAGACATTTGGATAAGTACATAGGAAATGTTTGGAGGGATGTGGGCCAAACACAGGCAGGTGGGACTAGTTTTGTTTGGGAACATGGTTGCTGTGGACTAGTTGGACCGATGGATCTGTTTCCATGCTGCATGGCTCTGACTCTACTCACAGGAGGGATTTAATAAATGTGCGTCTAACTGTACAGTGCTCTCACAGTACTGACAGTCTGAAGTCGTTTTAGATTTTTTTCCTAATCAACCAGCTCAGATGTCAACGCTCAGCCCTGGAGCAGATGGGACTTGAATCTGGGCCTCCTGGTTTAGAGGCAGGAACACTGGCCCTGCACCACAAGAGCCCCCATCAAGTGATTTTGTAACTTTTAACTCTATTAGGAGCTATTTACATCAGGACCATTCCCCTGAAAGCCTCTTTCCATTGAGTTCTAGCCAGTCAATAACTATCATGCAGGCTAGAAGCTACCCAGAATGTTACCTTCCTCCGAGCAACCTGCTTAAAAAGAAGGGTCTAGGCCCGAAACGTCAGCCTTCCTGCTCCTCTGATGCTGCTTGGCCTGCTGTGTTCATCCAGCTCTTCACCTTGTTAACTTTGATAAGCTTTAACTAAGGTATAAACATCCCAGATAGCTTAAGGGTCTGAGATTTCTCCTCTTCAAAATCTGGATTTCCCGACTAAGAGTCATATGGCATGGAAACAGATCCTTCGGTCTGATTTGTCAATGTTGACTAGGTTTCCCAAACTGAACTAGTCTCATTTGCCTGCATTTGGCTCATATCTCTCTAAACTTTTCCTATCCATGTACCTGTCCAAGGGTCTTATAACTGTTGTAACTGTACCCGCATCTACTGTGTAGCAGTTCATTCCACGTACGAACCACCCTCTGTTGCCCCTTGGGTCCCTTTTAAATCTTTGCCCTCTCACCTTAAACTAATGCCTTCTCGTTTTGACACCCCCCCGCCCCCAAACCTCCGGAGAAAAGACCCTGGGCTAGACCCCTTATCTATACCCCTCATGATTTTATAAACCTCTATAAGGTCACCCTTAAGGATTACGTAAGATTAAAGAGTTGGCTTCCACTATAGCAGAAAAGAAACTTAAATGAGACACTTTATGAATTTTGCCATTTTATTAGAAATTTACAATTAATGCACTTTTAATTGGATATGTAAACTGCTATGCCAAAAAATCAGGACATAATCCCAAACCTTGCAGTATCAAATTGGATTCTATTAGACAAAAAATACGTTTTAAAGTAAAATGTTATTTTAATATCCCAAGAGAGGAGGGTACCTTCTTCCAGTGGGAGGGGAAAGAATACTTTTTGAGAGTTTAATTCGAGGATTTCTAATACTTCTGAAATCTTCAACAAACTTTAGTTGCGTTGGTCCTTTCCTTGCTTTGTAAATGAGGGTGTTGATACTCTGCACACGTTCCTGCCACATCCATGGAATCTGTATCATTTTAACATCATTATTCAGTGAAGATTCCTTTATAATGTGAGCTTTTGTCTAGTCAATTTGTTTGCGATAACTTATGACGGTGATATGAAGTTTTATTTTATCTCTTACTCTTTACGATCATAAGCTTTTAACAATGGCTTCTCTTAAGAGTAAGTGAATTTCTGACTTTAGTTTAACTTTTTTTAGCATGAATATTGATTGACCTGATATTTAATGGTGTTCATGTCATAAGAATCTTTAAATGCCATCTCTTATCAGTTGGATGCTTCAGTTTTGACTTCATTAGCTAACAGACAAGACACTAGGATAAACAGGTCAGTCTCCTGTGAGTAGAATGTGACTAGAGAGGTACTGCAAGGATCAATACTTGAGCCACAGATGTTCACAATATATGTCAATGATTTGGACACTGGGACCAAAAGTAGTATTTCCAAATTTGTAGATGATATAAAGCTGGCCCAGTGGTTAGCACTGCTGCCTCACAGCGCCAGGGACCTGGGTTTGATTCCACCCTTGGGTGACTGTCTGTGTGGAGTTTGCACATTCTCCCCGTGTCTGCCCGGGTTTCCTCTGGGTGCTCTAGTTTCCTCCCACAGTCCCAAGATGTGCAGGCTAGGTGGATTGGCCATGCTAAATTGTCCGTAGTGTTCAGGGATGTGTAGATTAGGTGGGCTACAGGGGGATGGGATCTGGGTGGGATGCTCTGAGGGTTGGTGTGGACTTGTTGGGCCGACGAGCCTGTTTCCACACTGTAGGGATTCTATAAAATAAAAATGAACAGGAATGTGTGTTGCAAGGAGATTGTACACGATTTTGAGGATTTGGACAGGCCTAGTGAATTGATAAGGACATGGCAGGTGGAATTTAATAATGTGGAAAAAATGTGTGAAGTTATCCACTTTGGTAGGAGAAACGTGTACAGCGTATTTCTTAATTATCAAAACGTTGGGAAGTGTAGATTTACAAAGGAAAGTAGGTGTTCTTGTCAATAATTCGCTGAAGGCTAAACTATTAAGTAGCCTCATGGAATGTTAGCCTTTATTGAAACAGGGTTTGAGTATAAGAGCAGTGAAGTCCATTTCAATTGTGTAGAAGCTTGAATAGACCACATCTGAGACAGTGTGTGCAGTTCTGCTCTCTTTGTCTTATTCCCAATGCAGTGAAGATTGAGCAGACATGTTCCTGGAATGGTGGGACTTCCTGTACTCTCTGAAGTTTCAAAGAATGAGAAGTGATCTCATTGACACTTACAAAACTCTTAAGGGGATAGACAGGACAGTTTACAGATCGTGTTACGACCACCACCAGGTTGGGGAGTCTAGAAACAGCGGGCATAATTTAAAAATGAGAGTGATGCTATCTAGAACTGAGATGAGAATTTTTTTTTAACTCAGCTGGCAAATCTTTGGAATTCTCTAGTTCCAAGCCCTGTGGAAGCTCAGTCCGAGACTATATTTAAAATGGGGATTTCTGATTACCAATGGTAGAAAGAGTCATGGGGATAATCTGGATAAAAGACCTCGAAGAGTTCAGTCAGTGGTGATTGCTGAATAGTGAAGGCGATGGCCTAGTGGTATTATTGCTAGACTATTAATCCAGAGACCAAAGTAATATCCTGGGGACCCAGGTTTGAGTCTTGCCGTGGCAGATGGTGGAATTTGAATTCAATTTAAAGAAAATCTGGAATTAAGAGTCTGATAATGACTGTGTATTGATTTTTGTAAAAAAAAACCCTCTGGTTCACTAATCTCCTTGCTTGGTCTGGCCTACACGTGACTCCAGACCCACAGCAATGTGTTGACTCTTAAATTGCACCCTCGTCAGGGTAATTAGGGAAGGGTAATAAATGCTGGCTTAGCCTAGCCCCAGTGAATGGGTAAAATATAATGGCCTACTGCTGTTCCTATGTTTATGGCTCCAGTTTCTGTTCTGTAGTTAACACCTTATACCTATGTATTATTGTACCATATCTTCTTCCAGAGCTCTACTTGTGTGATTTAAACTGTTGTATTTTTTTGGTTCGTCTGTGCTCAGTATTTGTCAGCTAATCTAATTAATAGTATTTGCGTGCCATCATCCATCAGCCCCTTCCAGCCAGGTACGTTGTAATTTCAAAGTGAACCTTACTAGCTTTTTCCGTTAGCTGTGATTGAGCCTTAAATGTTTAACTGCTTATTCTCCATAAATCTTTATCTTTGAATGCTTAACATATCTACCTAATTAGTTATACTTAATACTCAATCAAACCTATACTTCTAATCGGATATTGTTACAAGTCTGGGAGCCTTGACTGGAGATGGGAAGATGGAGCGGGAAGACTGTTTAAGGTCAGAGTATATGAAGATAAAAACTCAGAATTGATGAGCAGCTTTGATGGAGATGTCGTTGTGACCATAACGTTGACTGTAGGACAAGCCAATTAAACAACCAAGTATTTGAAAGTGAATGAACAGTCTATATGTTTGTAACTGCTGCAGTTCCAACTGACACACATTAGCCCACTATTGAGACTTGATACAGACTTAGGAGCCTCTTGCTCTATTGGACGTGAGCAATGGTTGTTGTGCAACGCGACCTCTAACCCTTCCCCTCCCCACACCACCCTCCTCCCCCAAAAGGTCGACTTGTGTATCAATGACCCCAGCTGGCCTTCACATCTCCTTAGCAATCTGACCAATCAAGTCAGTTTGAACTCAGCAAATACAAACCATTCTGAACACAAACAGTATTTTGTCCTGCAGAGAAAATAAAAGCATAGGAAATACTGGTCATGCAAGAAGGAGGTCGCTTGGCATTTCATTCCCATGACTGAATAATGAAAATAAGCTGAATAAAAACTGGAAAAAAACTGTAGATACTGTAAATCAGAAACAAAAAAAAAAAAATTGCTGGAAAAGCTCTGCAGGTCTGGCAGCATCTCTGGAGAGAAATTAATGTCTGAGGTCGAATGACCCTTCCTCAGAATAAAAATAAGCTAACTGCTGTGTTAGTTACATTATATCAGTGATTACAGTTCGCCAATGCTTCATTGGTTGTAGTTGAACTGTAAACAGTGATTGTCAGTCAGTCTCACTCTCTCTGTCTTTCCCCATGGCCTCCCCCAAAACACTTTCTTTCCTGCTATCCTTGTAATGTTTCTCCTTCAAGTATTTAAACAGTTTCCTTCTAAAACACGTTGGGGCTTACTGGAGTCATGAAAGGTGCTATACCAGTGCAATTATTTTCAGACAACAGGCAGAATGTTGGAACAGGAACTAAAAGCTGTGGTACTTGGACTTCACGCTGCTTTGTGTGTCAGTTTGTTGAAAGGAGTATGCACAGACTCTGTCCTTCTATCTGTCTCTGTCTCTATCTCTCCCTCTCTCTGTCTCTCTGTGTCTCCATCTTTCTCCCCCTCTCTCTCTCCGGGAGATAATGGTGTTGTGGTATTATCGCTAGACTACAAATAGAGGTGCAATGTTCTGGGGACTTGTGTTTGAATTCTGCTGTGGTAGGTGGAATTTGAATTCAATCGAAAGGTCTAATGGTGACCACGAAACCATTGCTATTTGTTGAAAAGCACCCATGCTTCAGGGCAGGAAATCTGCCATCCTTACCTGGGCTGGCCTACGTGTGACTCCAGAACCACAGCAAAGAGGTTGACTCTTAACTGCCCTCTGGGCATTTAGGGATGGGCAATAAATGCTGGGCCTAGCCAGCAATGCCTCCTTCCAGTGAATGAATCATTTAAAAAGAAACACACTAAAGGTTGCACATTTGCAACCATGGACTTGCTAACACCTGCATCTGTCTCATCCTCTCACACAGACTGTTGTGCAAACACACAGATGAGTAAAAATGTGCGCTCACATATTGCACAGTTCTGCATCTCTTGTAAAACAAACATTTGAAAAGTGGTGGCTCTGGGAGGGAGGTTTGTCGCCTGTGAATCTCAGATCACTATGCTAATTGATGTATCTGTCTGTGTGCGTGAGAGAGAAAGAGAGCATTGACCTAGTAACATAGGCACACTGGGAGGTTGCTCTCCCTGCAGTGACTGGAGGATCAGGAGGCTGATACAATACAGCTGTCAGTTTTGGGAGTTGAGGGGGGAGGAGAGTTGCATTTCAGCAGCCTGTTCTCAAGGAAAAGACAGCACACGGCCTGAAAATTTAACTCCTTCAGGCCAGTGCTTGTCATTTCAGATTCTTTAAATACAATTTTTTTTTAAAACTATCTCTTTATCCCTGTAACTGTGATCCCAAGCCAGTTAGTGAAACTGGACACATCCTTTAAGGTTCTTGTGAAAGTTTGTAGCTCAAGTTGTGGGTAAGTTTGATTTGCTCGCCAAGCTGGCTGTTTGTAGTTCATTTACCCTGAAGCATTGTGCGGCTATTTTGTTCAGCTGATTTGTGGGTTGTTGAGTGGAGAGGTTTGTATTTCATGTATTTGTATGAGCTACGAACCAGCCAGCAAGTCAACAACCACACATCCTTTACTCAATTGGCTATGAATTGTATAAAGGCATCTTCCAGGCTGTGCAGTAAGTGGATTATCTACTAGGCACCCTTTATTGTGACAGAAGTGCAGTGCTTCAGCGCATATTAAATTCAGCATCTGCAGTATTTGTTAAATTAATTTTAAATAAAAATAATATGAAGTAATCTCTGTTGAGAATGAGCCGTAGGAGATACCTCCTTGAGTAGATCTGAGCACTGCACTTTAGGAGGGATGTATTGACCTTGAAGGGACTTTGCAAGAATGATAGCTGGGCTTCAGGGGTTAAGTTATGAGGAGATGTTATCCAAATTAGGCCTACTAATTTCTGTGGAATTTAGAAGGTTAAGGGGTGATCTGTCTTCGACAGGGTGGATAAGACAGACTATTTCTGTTGGCTGGGGATTCTAGAGTTAGGGGCATAGTCTGAGAACTAGAGCCAGGTCACTTCAGGGGAGCACTGCAACACGCACAAAAGGTGGCAGAGGTTTGGGACTCTTTCCCACAAATGGCAGCGAATGCTGGTACAGTCGCTTATTTTAAATCTGCGCTAGATATGTCAAGCAAAGATATTAAGGGACACGGGCTAAAACTAGGTAATATAGAGTTAGGCAACAGATCACGTTTGAATGGTGGAACAGGCTCGAGGGGTTGAATGGCCTACCCCTGTTCCTATCCTGTCATGGGTTCGGCTCTGTTCCAAGAGATCTCATGGCCTTGAGAAGAGTTTTGCTCCATCAGCTTTTTATTTCTTGGCCACAGGTTTCTTCACTGTTGATTTCTTCGAATCCTTTGCCACACACTCCTGAACTTCCTTCTTAGCCACTTTAGACGTTTCGTCCCCAACCCCAACCCCGACACCGAACCTCCTCCTTGTTGACAGTGTTGTCAGCCACAGATATCCTCAGACAGGAATGGCCTCTCGTCATCCTGGAAATTGTCAGGACCTTATTTCTGATTCACAGCCTGGAGGGATGGTAGCACCCTTGATGGTGCAATTGGCCATTCTTGGAGTTTGTAGCATTCACTCAGCTCTTGCTGATGGGTTTATTCACTACTCTGTTTCCCAGCAGTCTCTCATAGAGTTACACAGCACAGGAACAGACCCTTCAGTCCAACTCATCCATGCCGACCAGATATCCTAACCCGGTCTAGTCCCATTTGCCAGCATTTGGCCTATATCCCTCTAAACCCTTCCTATTCATGTACCCATCCAGATGCCTTTTAAATGTTGTAATTGTACCAGCCTCCACCACTTCCTCTGGCATCTCATTCCATACACGCACCACCCTCTGCGTGAAAAAGGTTGCCCCTTAGGTCCCTTTTAAATCTTTTCCCCTCTCACCTTAAACCTATGCCCTCTGGTTTTAGACTCCCCTACCCTCAGAAAAAGATCTTAGCAGTTCATCTTATCCGTGCCCCTCCTGATTTTATAAACCTCTATAAGGTCACCCCTCAGCCTCCAATGCTCCAGGGAAATAAAGCCCCAGCCTATTTAGCGTCTCCCTACAGCTCAAACCCGGCAACATCCTTGTAAATCTTTTCTGAACCCTTTCAAGTTTAACAACATCTTTCCTATACAGGGAGACTAGAATTGAATGGCTGCACTCTAAAACTCTTATAAATGCACCAAGTAGTTGTAATGCCTTTTACCTACAAATCTTTGCACAAAAGACGGTGGGCCAAATGCTGGAAAATGGGATTAGAATAGATTGGCATAAACTCGATGGGCTGAAGGGCCTGTTTATGTGCTGTAGGCCTCTGCAAGCCATATGGTCTGCCTTTGTCAGTTTTAAGGGATAGTTACCAATGGGCTGGAGTTACCTATGGGCCCTGGCTGACTAAAGATGGCAGATTCCACGCATCAAAAGACATTTATCAACTATTAAGGTTTTGATGAGGGCTCAACAGTTTTGTGATGGTTTTCACCGATAACCAGTATTTCATTGTCAGATTTGTTTATTTAAATTGAATTCAAACTCTTCTACAGTTGAATTTACACCCCTGTGTATTTTTCTTATTGTCCTATTGGAGCAGGTTATGTTACACCTCTAGGGCAGAAGGGGACTTAAGCTAAGACCTTCTAGCCAAGAGGTAGGGGCAGAACCACTGAACCAAAGGGGTCCTTAAAGCTCTGTGTTCTGGCTCATTAACCAAAGGCCTCTGGATTGCTAGTCCAGTTACACAGCCATCACAGGATCATTGTACACTGGGGAAGGACAGCCTTATAGAAGTTTATAAAATCATGAGGGGCATGGATAGGGTAAATAGACAAAGTCTTTTCCCCAGGGTGGGGGAGTTAAAAACTAGAGGCCATTGGTTTAAGGTGAGAGGGGTAAGATTTAAAAAGGACTTGAGGGGCAACTTTTTCACACAGAGGGTGATGCATGTATGGAATAAGTTGCAAGAGGAGGTGGTGGAGGTGGGTATGATTACAACATTTAAAAGGCATCTGGATGGGTATATGTGTAGGAAGGGTTTAGAGGGAAATGGGCCAAATGCTAGCAAATGGGACTAGATTTATTTAGGATATTTGGTCAGCATGGATGAGTTGGACTGAAGGGTCTGTTTACATGCTATATATCTCTATGACAGTGTGGTAGTGGTACATTTCTGACCATACAGATTCTATAGACTGAAGAACCTCTTCTGTATTGTATGATTTTATGACAATCACAGGGAACTAGGTGGATTGGCCATGGTAAGTTACCCCGTACTGTTCAGGGATGTGTAGATTAGGTGGGTTATAGGGGGATGGGTCTGGGTGGGATGCTCCCAGGGTTGGTGTGGACTGGTTGGGCTAAAGGGCCTGTTTCCACACTGTAGGGATTCTGTGGTGATGATGATTAACTATGCTCTGGCTGAAGAAATTCCTCCTCATCTCAGCTCCAAAGGGTCATCCCTTCACTCTAAGGCTATCCCCTCAGGTCCTAATCTCTCCTAATAGTGGAAACATCTTCTCCATGTCCACTCAATCCAGGCCTCTCAGTATCCTGTAAGTTTCAATCAGATTCTCCATCCCCACCATCCTTCTAAACCCCATCAAGTGTCCTCAACCACTCTTCATACAACAAGCCCTTTGTCACTGGGATCATTCTTATAAACCTCTTCTGGACCCCCTCCAAGGCCAGCACCTCCTTCCTTAGATATGGGACCCAAAACTGTTCACAATATTCCAAATGATATCTGACCAGAGCCTTTTTCTGTCTCAGCAGTACATCCCTGCTAACCTTGCATTTGCACCATAATTTTCTTCAACACTCCTTGGCTAGAAATGGGATTGATAAGGTCAGGCACTGACAGAATTCCCACTCCTGATTCCAAGTCCTGTTGGGAATCACAAGTGTGTTGACAGTAACTAGATCAATCCATCCAACTTGCACATCTTTGGACTATGGGAGGAAACCGGAGAACCCGGAGGAAACCCACGCAGACACGGGGAGAATGTGCAAACTCCACACAGACAGTTGCCTGACGGTGGAATCGAACCTGGGTCCCTGGTGCTGTGAGACAGCAGTGCTAACCACTGAGCCACCATGCCACCCCAGAAATGTGGGACTCATTGCCACAAAAGGCTGTGGAGGCTGAGTCACTGAGTGTCTTTAAGACAAAGGTGGATAAGTTCTTGATGAATAAAGCATCAAGGGTTACAGGGAGAAGGCAGGAGAACAGGACTGAGAGACATATCGGGCACAATCAAATAGTGGAGCAGACTTATGGTCTTATAATCTTGCCATCTCCTTCGTGATGCCCTTCTGAGATCATGGCCATGATGTAGGAGTAGAAGCAGGCTGTTCAGCCTATTGAGTCTGATCTGATAATCCTCAACTCCACTTTTCTGCCTTTTCCCCAAACCTTTGATCGGTTTAATAATTAAAGATTTATCTTAAGTACATATCTTAATAACCACTCTCGACAGCTCTCTGTGGTCAAGAATTGCACAGAGCAGTTTGGTCACAAATTGTGATTGGTGTCTCTTGAGTGTGTATGGCTCAGATACGCAACTAGGGCGTAGGAGGATTGGTGATGTGTGACACAGTGAGGCTGAAACAAAGTGTCAACATTTATGGTGCAGACCTCTCACCTCTGTGTTCAAAGGTTGTGAGTTCAAGCCCTACCCTTAAGGAGACCGTTGTTCCTCAGATCGCTCCTTCAACCCCAATCTCTTGCCCAGAACATTCAATTTGTGTTTTTAAAATCCTGGCTAGAATGAAATGAATTTCATTTAAGAGTCAACCCCATTGCTTGGGTATGGAGTCACATGTAGGCTAGCTTCCTTCCTGGAGGGGGAGAAGCAGAGAGAACCAGATGTGTTCCCTCTGACAATAGGCATCATTCCAGATTTGTCTTTATTGAATTCCAATTCTACCATCCACCATGGTGGGATTTGAACCCAAATATTACCTGGGTCTCTGGATTAATAGTCTAGTGATAATACCACTAGGCCATCACCTTGAGTTTCCCATTAGTCCTTGGGCATCAGCTAATGGGAAAGGCCCATCAGCTGTTGTTGGGCAGTGCTCAGCATTGGGTGTACCATAAGAAATCAAAACTGGAAGAGGCCATTCAGCCCCTCAAGCCTACTCCACCGTGTAACCAAATCACGGCTTAACCTCAGAAACATGGTTGACCAGGCACACGCTCAAAGCCTGACATCCACTGGCACTATTCAGTTATGGGATTTTGATCAGATGGGCCAACAGGCTGAGGAGAGGCAGATGGAGGTTAATTTAGATAAATGTGAGGTGCTGCAATTTGAAAAGGCAAATCAGGGCAGGACTTATACACTTAATGGTAAGGCCTTGGGGAACGTTGCTGAACAAAGAGACCTTGGAGTGCAGGTTCGTAGCTTCTTGAAAGTGCAGTCACAGGTAGACAGGATAGTGAAAAAGGTGTTTATTGGTCAGTGCATTGAGAATAGGAGTTGGGAGGTCATGTTGCAGCTGTACAGAACATTGGTCAGGCCACTTCTGGAATACTGTGTTCCATCCTGGTCTCCATGCTGTAAGAAAAATGTTGTTAAACTTGAAATAGTTCAGAAAAGATTTACAAGGATGTTGCCTGGGTTGTAAGGTTTGAGCTACAGGGAGAAGCTGAATAGACTAGGACTATTTTCCCTGGAGCATCAGAGGCTGAGGGCATGGATAGGGTAAATAGACAAGGTCTTTTCCCCAGGGTAGGGGAGTCCAAAACTAGAGGGCGTAGGTTTAAGGTGAGAGAGGAAAGATTTAAAATGGACCTGAGGGCCAACATTTTCACATAGAGGGTGGTGCGTGAATAGAATGAGCTGCCAGAGGAAGTGGTGGAGGTTGGTACAATTACAACATATAAAAGGTATCTAGATGTGTGTTTAGAGCGATATGGGCCAAATGCTGGCAAATGGGACTGGATTTACGTTGGATATATATTAATGATTTGGATGAGGGAACAAAATGTAACATCTGCAAGTTTGCAGATGATACCAGTTTGGGAGGGAGGGTGAACTGTGATGAGGATGTAGAGATCCTGCAGCATGATCTTAACAGATTGGGTGAGTGGGCAAATCAATGGCAGATACAGTATAATTTGGATAAATGTGATGATATTCACTTCAGAAGCAAAAACAAGAAACGCAGATTAATACCTGAATGGCTGTAAATTGAGAGAGGGGAGTGTGCAGTGGGACCTGGGTGTCCTTGTGCACCAGTCGCTGAAGGTAAGCATGCAGGGGCAGCAGGCGGTAAAGAAGGCAAATTGTATGTTGGCCTTCATTGTGAGAGGTTTCGAGTACAGGAGCTGGGATGTGTTGTTGCAGTTGTACAGGGCCTTGGT
>NC_063370.1:8974860-8996539 GCF_021869965.1 Rhincodon typus
TCCCTCCCTCCCGTTAGTACCGACCAGACCCTATACCTGGAACCCCCAGCCCCAGACAGAACGGCCTTACCGTGAATCACCGCTTGCTGCTCGAATCCGGCTTCGCAGCGTGACTGCTCTCCCTCTCCCTCCCTCCAAGACCCAGCCTTCAACACCAACCCCTGCCACTCCTACACCGCGCCCCCCACCCACAAACCCCCCTCTGCCCACCCGTCTTAGCAGATGGAGAGAGAGAGCTGGGGAGAGATTAAAGCAAGTTGCTGCCTAGAAACAAGACAGAGAGAGAGAGGAAGTAATAATCAGAGACAGACTGTAACAGTGTCTGTGTAACACACAGAGACATTCCAATGGCTTGCTATAAAGGGACCTGGTTTAAGGCATTTGAAGAGTGATGTAATCAGGGAACCAAACCAGCGAATCAGAAGGAATGGGGGGACGGGACTTGTATGTTAATAATCGATTGACTGACACAGCCCCTCGATATGTCAGTTTCCCCGGAATGATATTGACTAAAAGTCACACACACGCACACACTGTATCAATTGCCCAGAGATACAGTATCCAAACGCTACACATGGGAACTCAGCGTAGCTGAGAAACAGTGCTGACCACACACACACACACACATATACTGGAGAAAAAGGCTTTATATTTTTATCCGCCTTCTTTTTTTTCAAAAAAAGCATTGTTTCGCCAGCCCCCTCTCTCCTTGGAATATCGAGATGCTCCCGGCTTTCTCTTTCCCTGTGAACCTGGACCGGAGCAGGAACAAAGAGCGACTGGAAGCCAGCTTGGCCGGTCTGAGGGAGCTCCAAATCTTAAGGCAGAGGCAGGAGTACATAGTGCAAGAGGCTCTTCACATCTCCGGTAGCGGCAGACCGGAGCCTGGGCAGCTCAACTGGGATTTAAACGGCGAGGAGAGCTTGTATCCCAGCTTTAGAGAAACAGGAGCTAACAGCCTCAGGAGGTATCTGGTAAGTGCATATTTCTCCATCCCCCCCTGCTTCCCTCTCCCCTTGTAATCACTGACTTTAACATCAAGCATTGAGGGCACACACACACACACCCCATCTACTAACCACCGTTGCAAACGACAACCAACCCTCCAAATTGCTACAGACAAACAAAAAAAAACAGAAATTCTAAGGAATGCTGAGTTCTGACCCGAAACGTTAACTCCGATTTCTCTCCACAGATACTGCCTCCAAATTGCTACACACAAACAAAAAAAAACAGACATTCTAAGGAATGCTGAGTTCTGACCCGAAACGTTAACTCTTGATTTCTCTCCACAGATGCAGCCAGACCTGCTGAGCTTTTCCAGCAACTTCTATTTTTATTTCTGATTTACAGCATCCGCTGTTCTTTCGGTTTTATTTTGTTAACAAAAAAAAAACAGAAATTGCTGGAAAACTCAGCAGGTCTGGCAGCATCTGTGCAGAGAAATCAGAGTTAACACTTCGGGTCCAGTGACCCTTCCAAATTGTTGTTTTCTTTAAATTCTTTTAAACATCTGGTCTTGTAACAAATTAATTTTGTTTGTATAACATTGTAAACAGACATAAACATTTTTCAACGTTGAACGAGCTGCCCCACTTTTGTACAGACTTCACTTGACAATAATTCAGGGTTTTTTTTTGACGGGATGTTTTCTGTTAGCTGCAAACCGTTGGAAAGAAAGTGCCGGCAGTAGAGACTTCAGTTTGTGTTTGAACATTCTGCCTTTTAAAATATATACGAACTGCGCCAACATTTTAAAACAGCCCTCTGAATGTTTTCAATGATGTATGAATCATCCAATCTTCATCTTAAAACCACAATCTGCTTCCCTCCTTCCCCTCCTCCCTTCTCAGAATAAAATTAGAACAACTCTTTTTGCAATGGACATCCACCGACACGATGGGCCGAATGGGCTGTGGAAGTCAAGCTATATTTGGCGTTCCCCCCCCCTCCATGTCTGACACCGCTTTCATTCATTCAAGTGTTTTGTTTTAAAATGGGTCCCAAATTCTGCACTAAATCTGCCTTTGAGGTGGGAAGTTACATAAGGAGTGCTGCTCAGCAGTTTCACAGCGATTTTAAAATAGTTAGATCTCAACATTACGTTGTGAAAAGGAAGCTGCTTCCTAGTTTTTGAAAGAAATGTATAATTTAACATGCCTGGGGAATACAGTATGTTGTAAAGTGATGTCTGTGCCTCGTGTCTAACAAGGACTAACGCACTTTCAACAATCAAGGATGATTTCAAAGGCAGACAACTTCCCTTTAAGAATGAAATAATTAAGCCAGAAGGATAATGATTTAAAGGGGCGGTGCTCACCGCAAGTCAAGAACGGACCCAGTTTTGGTGGGTCTCCAGTGCGATTGTCATTGTCCCTGCCTCAGAGCTGGGAGGTCTAGGTTGAAGTTCTATCACTGGATGTGGTGGTCTCAGTCAAGTGTGTCAATACAGAGAGCCAGAGATTTACTTTGACAGAGCACACAGTTTGTCAATGGTGGAAAAGAGTCTGACTGAGATGCAAGTTAGTGATGCCATTGTGGGTGAATAGATGCCTGCTCTTTGGAAAGGGTCCTCCTTGCTCCCTACCCCCCAACCCCCACTCAGTGGTCCACTCTGCTTGGTACTTACTGAACTGAACCACATTAACACTCAGGGGAGTACAGGCACTCCCCCTGAGGATCAGCTCATGCTTTTACTCGGCGCACATGGAGGAGGCAGGAAGAGCGCTGTTGGGCTGTGATGCCTCATCCAGTTAAATAGCTCGCCGCCTCAGTTCTCGCCAGGGTGAGTGTTTTCAGGGGACTGCGCGGGAAGAGGAGGAATCGAAGGGTGACTTAAGTTTATTTCTCTGAAAAGGTGATGAGTCTGTGGAATCCTGTTCCATGCAGAGTGCTGGGGGCCAGGACATTGACTATCTTAAGGCAGTGGTAAATGAATTCCTGGCCAACAAGGCAGCCACTGGATGGTGTGAACCAGGCAGGCAATCAGACCAGCTGAGCCCTTATCAAATAGCAGAGTAGGCTCGAGGGGCTGAATGGCCTACTTCTCATTTGAATGTTCGAGTGTATATCCCTATAACCCTCCAAAGCTTCTGCATTTGTCTGACTTTGCTCCCTTGAATGCCCTTTACCTTCTCCAATCCCGTTACCCACCTCTCTCAGCTCTGGAATTCTCTCCCTAAAACATTTCCATCTCTCTCCCTCCTTAAAACCTAAACCTTTGACCAATCTCTCGAGTGTCTGTCCTGGTCTGTCCTGATGTGCCCTGGCATCAAACACTACTTAGGAACACTCACATGAAGCACCTTGGGATGTGATATTATCTTAGGGACTCTACGCAAATGTGGGTTGTTGTGTGTGTTTGCCGACAAATGAAGATCTGTTTCTTTGTGCACTGATTTTCTGCTGATTGTTTCATTATTGCAGCAGCCAGAGGTGTATTCTATGTGTGTGTGACCCTTTCAACCATACAGAAGGATGAATCATGCAATGCAAGAGGAGGATGGGAAGAAGGCCAAGAACAGGCCATTCAGCCCCTCCAGCCTAGCCCACCATTCAAATTCCATCTGTAGCCCTGTGCCTAAAAAAAACCTCTTCAGTCTTGGCCTTTGTATTTTCTATTGACAGTTAGCTTTTAGAGAAGGAGGGTTCTACATTTCTACTCCACCTTCCTGACACCTGCTTTAGGAAGGATATTATTAAACTGGAGAGGCTTCAGAAAAGATTTAACAGGACTTTACCACAACTGGAGGGTTTGAGTTATAAGGAGAGGCTGAATAGGACTGTTTTCATTGGAATGTCAGAAGCTGGGCGTTCTTTTATTCATTCACGGGATGAGGGCATTGCTGGCTAGGCAGCATTTATTGCCCATGCAACAGTTAGGAGTCAACCACATTGCTGTGGGCCTGGAGTCACATGTAGGCTAGACCAGGTAAGGATGGCAGTTTCCTTCCCTCAAGGGCATTAGTGAACCAGATGGGTTTTTTTTTCCCCCAACAATCAACATTGGATTCATGGTCATCATTAGACTCTTAGTTCCAGACTTTTATTGAATTCAAATTCCACCATCTGCCATGATGGGATTTGAACCCAGGTCCCCAGAATGTCATCTGGGTTTCTAAATTAACAGTCCAGTGATAATACCACTAGGCCATCACCTCCCCTTAGGGAGGTTTATAAAATCAAGAGGGGTATAGATAAGGTGAAAAGCCCTGGCCTTTTTCCCAGGGTGGGTAAGTCTAAAACTAGAGGGGCATAGGTTTAAGGTGAGAGGGGAAAGATATAATAGGGACCTGAGGGGCAACTTTTTCACGCAGAGGGTGGTGCATGTATGGAACAAGAGGAAGTGTAGAAGTTGGTACAATTACAACATTTAAAAGATATTCCCACAGGTAGATGAAAAGGAACGGTTTAGAGGGATATGGGCCAAATGCAGGTAAATGGGACTAGTTTAGTTTGTGAGAATTGGTTGGCATGGACCAAAGGATCTGTTTCCACACTCTCTGACTTGATGACTCTATCACTCAGTGTCTCTATGAGCCCTCCAATTCCTCTTTGTTCTGTATTCATTTCCCAGGGAAATCAGCTTTCTCTCTCTGTCTCTGTCTCTGTATCTCTCTCTATCTCTGTCACTGTCTCTGTATCTCTCTCTCTCTCTTGCCTCCCCACCCCAACCCTGCAAATCCTTTAATCATCTTGAACACCTCAGTTAGATCATGCTGTAATCTTCAGGGGTTTCAGACTAATCTATGCACTTTCCCGTCATCCTTTCAACCCCGGTATCATTCTGATGAAGGGTAATGGATGGCTCGGTGGTTAGCACTGCTGGCTCACAGTGCCAAGGACTCGGGTTCAATTCTACCCTCAGGCAACTGTCTGTGTGGAGTTTGCATATTCTCCCTGTGTCTGCATTAGTTTCCTTCCACAGTCCAAAGATGCACAGATTGGGTGGATTGGCCACGCTAAATTGCCCAGCATCCAGGGATGTGTGGGGTAGGTGGGTTAGCTGTGGGAAATGTGGGGCTACAGGGATAGGGGCCTACACTGGATCTGGGTGGGACGCCCTGCTGAGGTTCAGTGCAGGGGCCAAATGGCCTGTTTCCACAGTGGAGGGATTCTATGAATTTGGGTATAGCTAAAAGTGGTGGACTCACATACCCTGAATGCAAGAGGAAACGAACCAGTGCTTTTCCCTTGCCAAGGCCCACGTAACCTTCCTGATATGCGGTGCCCATTCCAGGGGGCTGAGGTGAGGATTTGTCCTATTCCCTCATCTGTTTGCCCCGAAGTGAGATTTGATGCTGTTCCCTAGGGTCTGTCGACTTCCAGAGAGGTTGGGAACTGTGAACAATCTGTATTGAGGAGAGCACATGCTATACACGATGATGAAGTGGATTCATATCAAACATGTGTACCACGTGTGTAAAGTTTGAGGGGTGAGCAGAGTGAGGGTTTTTTTTTCGGTTGGGGACTAATGGTGGAATATGCCCAGAGGAGGAAATAATTATAACATCAAGCAGCTCAAACCCCAGCCTCCAGGAGGCGCTGTGGGCTGCCAACAGCAACACAATTGTACACAAACTGCAAACTTATAGCCTGGCATATATCCCACCCTACCATTACTATCAGGCTATAGAATCTCCCTGAGTTCAATGGAGAGTACAGGAGGCCATACCAGGAGCAGCACCAGACATACGTAAAAAATGATGTCTATGCAGCATCTTCCGAATCTGTGACCTCCACCATCTAGAAGGACAAGGGCAGCAGATACATGGGAACTCCACCCCCTGCAAGATACCTTCCGAGCCACTCACCATCCTGACTTGAAAATGTATCACCATTCCTTCAGTGTCCCTGGCTCAAAATCCTGAAATTCCCTCCCTAAGGGGCATCAACCCACAGCACATTCACTGCAGTGGTAGCACACCACCAGCTTCTCAAGGGGCAATTAGGGATGGGTAACAAATGCGGGTCTTGCCCAGGTCCCAGTAACGAGTTATAAACGCATTGACAATGGTAATTTGGGGAGGGGATAAACTGTGGGCAATGAAGAGCAGTAAAGGATTGCAATGTTGTGTGGAAGCAATGATCAGACTCTGGAAGGTATCCAGGCAGAGTCTGACCTGGTCTGGGAGCTCTGCCCTGAAATACCACCCCTCACATATTCAGATTTCGATTCAAGGGGAGGACAGTACCAGATCGCAAATCTGTTGCCTGGAGACAAGCTTAGAGATAAAAACGTTGTTTTGATACTAGACCTAACACTGTTCCTGGTGTCAGGAGAGGGAGGTGAAGTGGGGAGTGATGCAAATATTTGCTCTGACCAAAACGCCACAGCCTGGATACCAACTTGCACCAAGTCCCTTTCAATTGTCACACCCTGTGTCTGGGGCAGGGTTGATCTAAAAACCCCCACCATCATCCTCCATCTCTGTCATTCCCTCCAGCCCCCACTGCCCCTTGAGATCTCTGTTCTCCTAATTGCACACAACCCCTCCCCAATTTCCTTCACCCCCACCTCAGTGGTCAGGGCTTTGACTGCCTTTTAGATCTGTACAAAGATATTGACATTGCTGCCTGGGCTGGAGGAGTCTGGAACAATGAGGGTGCACTCTCAGAATAAGAGGAACCCATGTGGGGCTGGGAGCAGGAGGGATTTCTTCACAAACCTCTCCCTCTAAGAACTGTGGAGGCTCACTCAAACAGGATAGAAGCAGGCTATTTGGCCCCTCAAGTCCACCATCTGAAGAGTACCCCACCAATCTCTGTAGCCACACATCTCCTATGGCTAATCCACTTAAGCCTGCACACAATGGGGACAATTTAGCATGGCTAATCCACCCTAACCTACACATCTTTGGACTGTGAGAGGAAACCCACACAGACAATGTGCAAACTCCACACGGACAATCACCCAAGGCTGGAACCAAACCCAGGTCCCTAGTGCTGTGAGGCAGCAGTGCTAACCACTGAGCCACCATACACTGGGGAGAGAGATCGATGGGTTTCTAGAGCCGTGAGTTGGTTGGTTAAATGGATTCTGAGAGCGTAGGCTGGAAGTTAGAACTGAGGCCACAATCTGATCATATTGACTGGTGGATCAGGCTCAAAGAGCTGAATGGCTTCAGGATGTAACTGGTCTCAGCCACACTCTTTGAGAGTTATGCGTGTACATATTAAAGACATCAAAGGGATTATGGCGACTGCATGGTAAATTGCGATTGATGTTGAAGTCCTTTACAGTTGGATAACAGAGAAGGCTCAAGGGGCTGAATGGCCTCCTTCTACTTCTGTTTCCTTTTCCCATGCTTGGGTTCCAAGCTCTGGAATTCCCTTCCCCAAAATTCTTTGTTCCTTGTCTGAAATGCTCCCTAAAGCCCACCTCGACCTCAGTGTGTCTCTCGGCGAGATTCTTTGGGATATTTCAGTGTGTTAGGGACATAGGGGTAGGTTTTCTTCATCTGCATGTTTGGCGATTTGAAACCGGAGGGGCAGTTTTCAAGAGTGTGCCCGTGTTTTTGCTAAGTGTGTGACCGAGACCAGCTACATCCTGAACAAGAAGCTATGGCCTCAGCATCGGAATGAGGAGGAATGTCATCTTTCCGAAAGACAATGAATCTGTGGAATTCTTTACTGCAGAGTGCTGTCGAGGCTGGGTCCTTGGGTATATTCAAGTCTGAGATAGAAATATATTTAATCAGTAAGGGAATCAAAGGTTATAGGGAAAAGACAGGAATGTGGAGCTGAGAGTTATCAGATATGCCATGATCTCATTGAAAAGCTGAGCAGCCCTTGATGGGCTGAATGGCCTAATTTTGCTGTTATTAGGTTGTCTGGGCACAAAGTCAAGAATCATTTATTCACTCTGAAATTAGTGTTAATCTGGAACTCTCTCCCTCCAAACAAACAGGGTGCTTGGTTAGTTTAATCTTGTTTTTATTTATTCATAGGATGCAGATATCATTGGCTGGACCAATAATGATTGCCCCTTAAGAAAGTGGTGGTGAGCTGCCTTCTTGAACCACTGCAATCCATTTTGGTGTAGGGTCACCCACAGAGCTGTTAGGGAGGGAATTCCAGGATTCTGACCCAGTGAGACTGAAGGGATGGCGATATATCTCCAAGTCAGGATGGTGAGGGGCCTGGAGGGGAACTTGCCAGAGGCTGGTGTTCCCATGTATCTGCTACCCTTGTCCTTCAAGATGGAAGTGGTCCCAGGTTGTGAAGGTGCTGTCTGATGAGGTTAGATTGTTTCAAAACTAAGATTTAGACTTTCAGCGCCAGTGTAATGTCAGGCACATGGGTTGGTACAACGCAACGATCAGCTGATTGGACTGAGCACCATGTTCCTTCGGTTGTTTGCAACAGGCAGAATATAGACTGTACTCCTCCAGCCCGTCCTCTGAAATCCCAAGACTAAATGTCCACTGTCAGGTGTTATTGGGTCAAGCACCTTCAAATCTGGGTCTGCCTCAGAGGTAGGGACACTATCACTGTGCCACAAGACAAGGGTATAAAGGGGTTGCAGAACATGGGTAAGGAATTAAAGTTAAGATAGGCATCGGCTATGGTCTAGCATGGAGCTTAGCAACTGCTTTTAGTACTTTTTTTTTAAAGAGCTTCACCTAAAATAAACTATCAGGAGCTAAGTGATGAAAATAAATTAAAAACGTAAGTGCACCTTAAGAAGAAAGAATTGTTTAATGAGAATCTAAGGAATGTTATGTACTTTTCTGATGCTGGATAAAGTAATTTACTGTAACGCTCCACAAGCACTTATAAAACTGACCACAGTTACTATGAAATCTCCTGTAATTTCCATTCTGTATTCAGGAAAAAAAAATCCCTCTCAGGCACAGTGCTTTCATTTTCAAAGTTTAAATCTTGACGCAGCCTTAAAATTAGCCAAGGTCTTATCAGCCTTCACCTGGGGAATTTTAATGGAAAGTTTTCCAATGGAATAATGTACCGTCTATACATTTGGATTGCCATTAAACCCAGATCTCGGTTTACAGGAGGAGACCATTCAGCCTGTCCTGTCTATACTGGCTCTCCACACTTTTCTCTGTGACCCTGCACATCCTCCCTTGTCTGATGCCAATCTAGTTCTCTCTGGAAAGCCTTGTTTGAATTAACCTCCACCCTTGCACTCTCAGGCAGTGCATTCCAGACCCTAACCACTTGTCATATGAAACAGTAATGAGTGTCACCATCATTTCTTTCACCCATGACCTTGGATCTGTGCCCTTGTGTTCCCGATCCTCTCACTAATCCCAAGCTGCTCTGTCCAGAGCCCTCAGGATTTTGAGCAATTTTCAAATCTCCTTGCAAGCTTTTCTTGTGCAGGGAGAACAGTCCACACTTAGAGTCATACAGCACAGAAACAGACCCTTTGGTCTAACCAGTCCATGCCAAACAGATACCTAAACTAAACTAGACCCATCTGCCTGCTCCTGGCCCAAATCTCTCCAAACCTTTCCTAATCATGCACTTATCCAACTGTCTTTTAAACATAGTAACTATACCCACATCCACCACCTCCTCTGGAAGTTCATTCCACACGCGAACCACCCTCTATATAAGAAATTTGCCCCTCGTGTCTTCTTTAAATCTCTCCCCTCGCACCTTAAAAAATATGCCCCCAAATCTTGAAATCCCCCATGCTAGGGAAAAGACACCTACCATTAATTTTATCTGTACCCCTCATTACTTTATAAACTCGTATCATGTCGCCTCTCAACCTTCTATGCTCCAGTGAAAAAAGTCCCAGCCTATCCAGCCTTTCTTTATAACTCAGACCTCCCATTACCTGGCAACATCCTGGTAAATCTCTTCTGAACAATCTAACAAGGTAATGGAAGTTCCTCATCCCTGGAGCTGTTCTCGTGAATCCTTTCTGCAAACTCTCCAAAACATACACATGCCCAGAACTGGACCAAGATGCTCAGAACTGGACACAATATTCTAATTGAGATCAAATGATTGTTTGACATAACTTGTCTACACCCTGTACCTTTTATATTTACCGTTGGTTTACAAAGCGGAGGATCTCATGTTGACAAAGTCGCTTCCTCTACCAGTCCTGCCACCTTCAGTGATTTGCCTCTACCCTCCCCTGTCCTTTGCCCCTACAGCCCCTTCAGAATTGTACCTGATATATCACCTCTCCTCCCAGCACCTTCACATATCTTTCTGAATGCAACACTGCTTTAGGAAGCATGTTGTGAAACTTGAAAGGGTTCAGAAAAGATTTACGAGGATGTTGCCAGGGTTGGAGGGTTTGAGCTATAGGGAGAGGCTGAATAGGCTGGGGCTATTTTCTGTGGAGCGTTGGAGGCTGAGGGGTGATCTTATGAGGGTTTATAAAATCGAGGGGCATGGATAGGGTGAATAGACAAGGTCTTTTCCCCAGGGTAGAGGAGTCCAAAACTAGAGGGGCATAGGTTTAAGGTGAGAGGGGAAAGATTTAAAAGGGACCTGAGGGGCAACATTTTCACACAGAGGGTGGTGCGTGTATGGAATGAGCTACCAGAGGAAGTGATGGAGGCTGGTACAATTACAATATTTAAAAGGCATCTGGATGGGTATGTGAATAGGAAGTGTTTAGAGGGATATGGCCCAAATGCTGGCAAATGGGACTAGATTAATTTAAGATATCTGGTCGGCATGGACAAGTTAGACCGATGGGTCTGTTCCCATGTTGTACAGCTCTATGACTATGATGCTATGAGGGAGGCTGAAGGAATGATTTATACAGGTTTCCCTAATTGCTTAATGTAACAGAAACCAGTCAAAGCTGCTGGGGTGGATTGTGTCACACACGTGGGAAAGAATGACTGAGTTGTCTCAAATACCATTCATTCTTCTGTTTCACAATATAGCCTGATAAGAGCAGAAACAGTGAGTGCTAATGACTAGTCCATTACAGATTGGTCAAATAAACTCCATTTTTAAAAATTAAATGGATCTTGGGTCACAGTGATAGTGCCTCAGTCTATGTTCAAACCTCAGGCCGTGACACATCTCTGATAAGGATTGAATATATATATAGACACCATTAAATGTATCCAGGTTCTGGAGTTGCCAAGTTCTAACTTTTGCTTTTATTCATGCACGGCATGAGGGCATCGCTGGTTAGGCAGCTTTTGTTGCCCATTCCTAATTGCCCAGAGGGCAGTTAAGAGTCAACCACATTGCTGTGTGTCTGGAATCACATGTAGGCCCAGACCAGGTAAGGATGGCAGTTTCCTTCCCTAAAGGACATTAGTGAATCAGACAGGTTTTTCCTGACACTTGATCATGGTTTCGTGGTCATCATTAGATTTTTACTGAGTTGCAGGGAGGTGGGACTAGTTTAGTTTGGGATCATATTCGGCTTGGACTGAAGGGTCTGTTTCTACGCTGTACGGCTCTAGGATTCAAATTCCATCATCTGCCATGGTGGGATTCGAACACAGGTCTCCAGAACATTACCCGGATTGCCAGATTAACAGTCTAGGGATAGTGCCACTACGCCATTGGTCAGCCTATGTTGAAGGATGCAGTGGGCTGAATGGCCTCCCCATTCTCACAGCAGTGTCTAGCCTACTCCAAACTTGCGTCTTAGCAGCCTACAGCTGGTGGAGTTGGTAGGAGTACAGAGATGGAAACCCTGAATGAGGTGGAGTCTTCATTCAAATACTGTGAGGACTACAACAGAATTGTTGTGGCTCAGAACGAGGCCATTCGGCCCACCACCGGGTCTCTGAGTATTTCAGCTTAGTGCCAATCTCCTGCTATCTCTCCTTATCCCTGCCAATTGCTCCTATTCAAGGAACTATCCAATGCTCTCTTGGTTGAGCTTCAACACAATTCCTGGCATGCACCACTTGCTGCTTCTTTTGCAAAACACTGGGCCCTCTCTGGGTGGCTCAGTGGTTAGCACTGCTGCCTCACAGCACCAGGGACCCAAGTTCAAATCCCCCCTTGGACAACCTGGCTGTGTGGAGTTTGCACATTCTCCCCGTGTCTGTGTGGGTCTCCTCCAGGTGCTCCGGTTTCCTCCCACAGTCCAAAGATGTGCAGGTTAGACTGGACTGCCCCCAATAGTGTGCAGGCTGGGTGGGTTAGCCATGGGAAATGCAGGGTTACAGGGATAGGGTGGGTCTGCAGAGGCACGCTCTCCAGAGGGTCAGTGTGGACACGATGGGCCAAATGGCCTGCTTCCACACTGTATGGATTGTCTGCTTCTTGATAAGTTTGCAACAAAATCAAATGTATAATATTAAAAAATTATTTGAAGGAACATGAGGCATCGTTGGTAAGGCAAAAATTTGTAGCTTATCCCTAATTGCCCCTGGAACTGAGTGGCTTACTCGACCATTTCAGAGTTAACTACATCACTGTGGGTCTGGAGTCACCTATAGGCCAGAGCAAGTAAGGATGGCAGATATCCAATCCCTAAAGAACCAGATTTGTCTGTTAAGGCAATACCTAATGATAGTTTGTCATTTGTGAGATTAGCTTTCAATTCCATATCTTTAATGAGCTAAGTTAATGTTTTAATTAATTGAATTGTAAATTCCAGGGTGGGATTTCACCTTATGCCCCCATGGCTTTAGCCAGCCTGTCTATGATTAGCTTATTGGAATTGTCAGCAATCCCTCCCTCATGTGCATCGAGGTGGATGGGGGATGTTCAGAGAAGCACCAATAACAACCTGCATTTATATAGCATCCCAAATGTAGGAAAATGTTCCAAACGCATTTAACAGGAACGTTACCGCACAAAATGTGACACGTAAGGAGGTGGCCAATGATCAAAAAGCTAGGCTTTCAGGAGGGAATCAAACAAGTCGGGACAGGACGGGATATCCAAAGAGGGGATTCCAGAGTTACAGGCCCAGGAGGCTGGAAGTTTCTGGATTGTGGATTAAAATAGGGAGGGGAGAACGTTCAAGAGCCAGAGTTAAAGGAGCACTGGGATCTCAGAGAGTGGGGGGAGATAAAGTCGGATGGTAGAGGGTTGGGGGAAGACATGAAAGGATGAAACTAAGGATTAGAATATGAAACCTGGGCAAAGAAAGTATGCAGGAGTTACAGCAGAACTCAGGCAATGAAAAGGGGACATTTTTTATGTTCTTGTACTTCGGCATTGCTGCCTAGACCAGCATTTACTGACCATCTCGAACTGAGTTCAGAGTCAACCACATTGCTGTGGGTTTGGAGTCACACATGGCCTGACCAGGTAGGGATGGCAGATTTCATAGAATCTTTGCAGTGCAGAAAGAGGCCATTCCGCATCAACCCTCCGAAGGGCATTCCATCCATACCCAATCCCATCCCTGTGACCCTGCATTTCCCATGGCTAACCCACCTAACCTATACATCCCTGGACACCATGGGGCAATTTAGCATGGCCAATCACCCTAACCTACACATCTTTGGACTGTGGGAGGAAAGCGGAGCACCCGGAGGAAACCCACTCAGACACAGGGAGAACGTGCAAACTCCACACAGACAGTTGCCCGAGGGTGGAATCGAACAGGGTTGCTAATCATTGAACCATTTCCTTCCCTTGAGGGCATTAGTGACTCAGATCGGCTTTTGTGTCATGATGGTCCTCACTAGATTATGTTTTAATTCCAGATTAATGTGTTTTGAACCCATGTCTCAGAACATGAGCCTAAAAGTCTGGATTACTGATTGTACAGGAGGCACTTTAAAGTGAAGTTGACTTTGTGGTGCACTGTAACACTTGGCCTTCCCCCACACCTGGCCCACCCTCTGAGCTACGATTGCAGAGGAAGAAAAGACTTTGTCTGGGGTTGGGGAGCGGGGGTTTCATGTTGCTGAGACTGTTGAACAGCACAGAGGTGCGACTAACAGATTACTGGACCCTGTTTCACACCTAGATGATTGCTTAGCTGTTTGTGAGTCTCAGACACATCTACACAAACACACACACACACACAGATACAGAAACACACACACACAGATACAGAGATTCAGACACACACACATGCACAAACATACAGAAATATGCACAGTCACAGACACACACACACATGTACACACAGACGAAAATATTGACATACACACACACTGAAACATATACACACACATACACTTACAGGCACACACACACAGATTCAGACACATGCACACACACAAACACACACAACAGAGATACAGTAACATGCACACACACACACACACACACACACAGATACAGACACATACGCACAGATGAACACAGACACACATACACTTACAGACATATACACACAGATGCAGGCACACACACACAGAAACAGACACATACACACACATGCACATATATGCACAGACATACACACAGACACATACACACATATACACATGCAAGCACACAGACAGGCTCACACACAAATACACAATCAGATACATACACACACAGAAACACATACACACACACACACACACACACACACACACACAGTATCTATTTGAAAGTAGATGTTCTTCTGTCTGAACCATGTGTTCAAATTTCAGTCTCTCTCGCTATCTCTTTCCCTGAGCACTTGAATGCAAAGGTCCTGTGGATGTTTAAAAGACCCATATGGATCTGCATTGTTGTAGCTCTCCACGAGCTCCCCTCCCCGTGCCCATGATGCTGGGATAACACAGGAGTTGTATAGATCACCTTGTTCAAAAGCCAGCTCCGACCCCAAGGGAGTGCTGCACTGTCAGAGGTGCTGCCTTTCAGATCAACCGGTCTGCTTCCAACTTTGAGTCGGTTACTGTGCAGTTCCATATCACCTCAGGTGCTGCATCCCAGGCGTCAGGCATGATAGAACTCGCAAGATCCTTTTGGAGAAAAGAAAGGAGCGACCTGCATTGATATAGCGCCCTCTTTCACAGCCCCAGGACTCGTCCACAGCATTGTATAGCCAGTTAAAGACTTGCTGGAGTGCCAGCATGTGGGAGATCCAGCAGGTGGGCTCCTGGGGAGGTGGGTAACAAACAGAACGGGCAAAAGTTAAAGGAATGAAAGAGAGAGCACGAGAAGGACAAAATGAGTGAGTGAATGTGGGGGATGTAAAGGGAGAGTTGCAGAGATCCTTGACGTTGGAGTCACAGGTAGACAGGATAGTGAAGAAGGTGTTCGGTACGCTTGCCTTTATCGGTCAGTGCACTGAGTATAGGAGTTGGGGGGTCATGTTGCGGCTTTACAGGACATTGGTTCATGCCATGTTTAGAATACTCTATTCAATTCTGCTCTCTGTGCTATAGAAAATATGTTGTTAAACTTGAAAGGATTCAGAAAATATTTAGAAGGATGTTGGAGGGTTTGAGCTACATGGAAAGGCTGAATACGCAGGGGCTATTTTCCCTGGAGTATAGGAGACTGAAGGGTGACCTTTTAGAAGTTTATAAAATGATGAAGGGCATGAGGGGTGAATAGACAAGGTCTTTTCCCCAGGGTAGGGGAACCCAAAGCTAGAGGGCGTAGGTTTAAGGTGAGAGAGGAAAGATTTAAAAGGGACCTGAGGGGCAACTTTTTCATGCAGAGCGTGGTGCATGTATGAAATGAGCTGCCAGAGGAAGTGGTGGAGGCTGGTACAATTGCAATAAATATGGATGGGGACATGAATAGGAAGGGTTTAGAGGGATATGGGCCAAATGCTGGCAAATGGGACTGGATTTATAGAGCATATCTGGTCGTCATGGACGAGTTGGGCTAAAGGGTCTGTTTTCATGCTGTATTACTCTATGACTCTATGAGAGAGAGAGAGAGAAAGAGAGAACCAGCCCAGCTGGGAGAAGAATAAGGAGAATAGCTGGGAGGATAAGGTATGGGTGATCTGGGAATCAAATACAAACAGCAAAGTCAGACAGAGGGGGAGAAAGAGGGAGGCCAGACTGGGTGGTATAGAATATGTGAATATAGTTAACTGTGGCAGACAGGAAGTACATTGTCCCGAGTTACATGTTAAAGTGTTTTTTGTAGGACCTCCCCATGGGGTTCTCCTGTCCCTGAGACCCCAGGGCAGGGGAGGGAGGTCACAACCCTCAAAGACCACCCAGTTAACTCTAGCCCTTCGATCCCAGAGACAATGTTGTGCAGGAAACTGGGAGGACAGTTTTGTCTCCCCCTGTGAGTTATGGTCAGTGTCATAGCAGCCTTGTAAAATACTGTGACCATTCAGCCCCCACCCCGAGTCCCTGTCTGTCTCCCAGGTCAGAGCAAACTCTGACCGATGACTGAACTTGGCCCAGCAGCCTCGGGTTATATTTTGTCCCCAGCTGCCCTCCAGAAACCTCAGCGTGGAACTCTGTCCTGCATTCCGAAGCCCAACGTGGGAGAGTGTACCTTTTTCTGAGGGGGTTGTCAGGGATGACTGGTCTGTAGTGGGATATTGGAACCCTGACTGATTTATTCCTCTCTCATTCATAAATTATCAAGACCCAAAGTGGCTCTGTTCAAGAGAAAATCAAAACTGAGACAGACAGGAGGGAGAGAGAAAGAGAGACAGAGAGAGACAGCTAGAGAGAGAGAGGGAGACTGACAGACAGACAGACATACAGACAGAGACAAACATCCAGAGAGAGAGAGAGAGAGAGACAGCCAGAGAGGATGAGAGACCCAGAGACAAATAGATAGCCAGAGAGAGAGAAACATCCAGAGCGAGATAGAGACAGTGAGAGAGATCAGAGAGAGAGAGAAAGAGGGAGCTGGCGAGAACGTGGGAGAGATAGAGAGACACACAGAGACAAACAGACAGCCAGAAAGAGAGAGACAGAGCAAGAGAAAATAAGAGATAGGAAGAGACAGCCAGAGAGAATGTGGGAGAGGTAGGGAGAGAGAGACAGACAGACACACGCACAGAAAACAGATAACCAGAGTGAGTGAGAGAGACAGCGAAAGAGAGAGAGAAAGAAACATTCAGAGAGAGATAGAGACAGTGAAAGAGATCAGAGAGAGAGAGACAGCCAGAGAGAATGTGGGAGAGATAGAGAGAGAGAGGGAGGCAGACAGTCAGAGATGGACAGATGGAAAGTGAGGGTGAGACAGAGAGAGGGAATCAAACAGAGAAACAGACAGAGAGAGTGATAGAGACACAGATGGGGTCAGGACTATGAGATTTGTTGATAAAGTGACGCGAGAGAGACAGACAGACAGCGGGAGGGACAGAGACCCATTCTAACAAGAAAGAATAGCAGTTAAGATAAAGACTCAGACATGTTAACGCAGACAGAAAGAGGCTGGTAATAAAGACAGGACACTATGCTGAATCTTACTTTTTTTGGCTAACAGAGAGTTGTGTCGAGATTTTTGGAGGATTTTTCTCCATGAAAGCTGGTGACATTTCTCACCAAACCTGCTTCATTAATAATCACCCAACCTCTAGGGTGCTCCTCTCTGAGTCTAGCCCCGTCTTTTCACACGCCATTTCTGGAATAGCCCGTCGCTCAGGGGGTATCCACCGCGAGACTGGCATCCCCACGCCAACCCCTTACTCTCTCTCTCTCTCTCATCACTGTTTAACCATCAGGCCACACATTTCCCTGTCCTTAACACTCCCTACTCCGAGTCCCCACTAACGTCCGCTGGAGACATGTAGCCTTTCATTATTGAGCAGCGGAACATGACAAATGGGCAAGGAATTGGACAACAAAATAAAATTAAACAAAAAACTGCGGACCCTGGAAATCTGAAACAGAAACAGACATTGCTGGAGAAACTCAGCAGCAGCTGTGGAGAGATAGGAGAGTTAGCATTTCGAGTCTGGTAGCTCTTCATGATGAACGTTAACTCTGCTCTCCTCTCACACATTGCTGCCAGACCTGCTGAGTTTCTCCAGCAATTTCTGCTCTTGCAACATTGAGTCATAGAGCTGTAACAGCGCAGAAACAGACCCTTCAGTCCAACCCGTCCATGTCGACCAGAAATCCTAAATTAATCCAGTCCCATTTGCCAGCATTTGGCCCGTATCCCTCTAAACCCTTCCTATCCATGTACCCATCCAGATGCCTTTTAAATGTTGTAATTGTACCAGCCTCCACCACTTCCTCTGGCAGCTCATTCCATACACGCACCACCCTCTGTGTGAAAAAGTTGCTCCTCAGGTCCCTTTTAAATCTTACCCTTCTCACCTAAAACCTATGCCCCTCTAGTTTTGGACTCCCCTATCCTGGGAAAAGGACCTTGACTATTCACCCTATCCATGCCCCTCATGGTTTTATAAACTTCTATAGGGTCACCCCTCAGCCTCCAATGCTCCAGGGAAAATAGCCCCAGCCTATTCAGCCTCTCCCTATAGCTCAAGCCCTCCAACATCCTAGTAAATCTTTTCTGCACCCTTTCAAGTTTTGCAACATCTTTCCTACAGTAGGAAGACTAGATTTGAACGCAATATTCCAAAAGTGGCCTCACCAATGTACTGTACAGCTGCAATATGACATCCCAACTTCTATACTCAATGCACAGACTAATGAAGGCAAGAGTACCAAATGCCTTCTTCATTGCCCTGTCTATCTGTGACGCCACTTTCAAGGAACTATGAACCTGCACTCCAAGGTTTTGTCACTCAGCAACACTCCCCAGTGCCTTACCATTAAGTGTATAAGTCCTGCCCCTGGTTTGCCTTTCCAAAATGCAACAGCTCACATTTATCTAGACAAGCAATTGGACAATTGCAGGCACGAGCTTCAATGTACAGCCGGCAAAAAGCAAACACAAACAAAATAAATGGATACTGCAGGTCGCCCAAACCCCCACCATACAAACCACATGATTTTTCTCCAGTCTGTAGTGACCAGCTCTCATTCTCTGAAGCCAGCTCTCAATCAGGCTCTCGATGATCTGCTTTCAATCCCCAGACCGGCCATCATTCAGTCAATGCTCACCAACATTCAGCGCAAATACATCGACAGATGATGCTCAGGTGAGTGGTAGTTTACCTTTGGCCAACGTTTGCCTTCTTTTGTCTAAACCACTGCCATTAGCGACCCCGCATTGTGGAGACACCAACGTTCAGTCCACATGCACCAAGTCTCCTTTGACCAGCCTTTGAACCCTGACCATGTTCCCTTTGCGTGAATTGCAAATGAGCGACGAACACGATTGCAAATTTTTCTTTATTTCCAAAATATATTTTCTTCGTAAAAACCTTTACATGCATACATAGTTAATACAGCAGTTTAACCTTTAAATCGAACAAACGAAACCCCCGGCTTTTCTTACTTACGCAAGATACTATTTATGCATGTTTGAGGCACTGGGAGGGTCCAATAACTGAACGGACACCCATTTACCTTCAGCCAGAAGACCTCAGATGGTGATAACAAGGTGTGGAGCTGGAGGAACACAGCAGGCCAAGCAGCGTCAGAGGAGCAGGAAAGCTGATGTTTCGGGTCTGGACCCTTCTTTTTTTCCAGAAAAGGATCCAGACCCAAAACGTCAGCTTTCCTGCTCCACTGATACTGCTTGGCCTGCTGTGTTCCTCCAGCTCCACACCTTGTTATCTCAGACTTCAGCATCGGCAGTTCCTACTATCTCTGAGTGAGTTTAGACCTCAGACCATAGTCTTTGCCCACTGTGCATTGGCAGCAACACAAAGCTTTAGTTTGTCCCTCAGCACATTGTCCGGGACCTTGGAATGTGCCAGTCTGCAAGACTCGGTCGAGATCAACTCCTTGCTCTGGAAGACCAACAAGTTTTGGGCAGACCAAGGAGAGTCTTTCACTAAGTTTGTAAACCTGCCCTTCATGTTTCTGCCCCTTTGTTGCCTGAGCATGCAGCTGACATGCATTTCACACCCCACACCCCCCACACCTACTTTCACCCCCTCAAAGGGGCACTGACTGTGCCCATCCCGGGTATTAGCCCCCGATATTTTCCACTTGCATTTTGCATCGAGAGATCGCATGGTGAATGAAGCTCATTGTGGAGAGCGACAGCAGAAAGATCTGCCTGGTCAACATATTCCCCACCACCCCTACCCCCTCCCAGCCACTGTGTCCTCTCTTGCCCCCCCCGCCCCTCTGAGAATCCATTCGCACCCATTTCCCACACCCTCTGCCAATGTGGAGACCCAGCACAATGTACTTGGCCCCTTGAGACCCAACAACACACTCTACTCTGTCCTGCCCTACGCTGTCTCTGTCTGGAGGCCATCGTGGTGGGGGGTCATTGTCAATGACTCCCTCCTCTCCTGCTAATCCATGCAGCCCCCAACACCGCTGCCACTACAGGACCTTCCTCAACAATCAATGGACAGATCACCAGGCACTTACGCCCCCTCCACCCCTCCCCGCCCCTCTCGGGACTGTAATCATCCCAGACCCCTGAACAACTAGGCCGAACCGCCCCCTTGACAAGGGCAGGTGGACCCCGAGCCCTGTCTGTGCAGCTCCCTAACTGACAAGACCCCTCCTATGAGGTACTGACTGTCTTTATCCCCTGCCCTGTCCCTGCCCTGAGTGACCGCTGCACCAATTGTAGTCAGATTGTGCTGTGCCTGTGTGTGTCGTATAATCATAGAATCCCTACAGTGTAGAAAGAGGCCATTCGGCCCCTCAAGTCGGCGCCAACCCTCACAGCGCCAGGGACCCGGGTTTGATCTCACCCTCGGGTGACTGTCTGTGTGGAGTTTGCACATTCTCCCCGTGTCTGCGTGGGTTTCCTCCGGGTGCTCCAGTTTCCTCCCACAGTCCAAAGGTATGCAGGTTAGGGTGGATTGGCCATGCTAAGTTGCCCCATAGTGTTCAGGGATGTGCAGGCTGGGTGGGATAGCCATGGGGAAATGTAGAGTTACAGGGATGGGATCGGGTATGGATGGAATGCCCTTCAGAGGGTCAGTGCAGACTTGATGGGCCGAACAGCCTCTTTCTACTCTATAGGGATTCTATGATGACGCTCCTGACATTGAGGTAGGTCTCATCGGATCCTGCCACAAATCCCACTTCACTTGGGCCCCTGCATATTGAGTGACAAAGTGCAAGAAAAGGCTGAAGTCGCAGTGCCTCAGGGAACTAGCACAGAAATCACCGAGACTCAAGGAGAGGCAGAGATTCCACAAAAACTGATTAGAGAAGGGAAAGAGACAACAGACAGGAGCACAGTGAGAGAGACAAGCAGACAAAGCAACAGAGTGAGTGTCAGAAACTGAGAGAGGACCAGGCGGAGGCAGGAAAGATGCAACATGTTCTATGGAAAAGTTTCAATGTGTTTGCTGTGAAAAGGGGGAACAAGACTACAGACATCTTCCAGCCTTGTGGGCCTTACCCTATTTACAGTGTTGGCACCCTGGGCACTTCTCCCTCTAGCACTGCTAGCTTCTATGGAGAAGGAATTACCTCCAGCTTCAGGAGAGGCTGGACATCCCTGTGTCCCACGCTCCACATTCCCAAGCTGCTGGAGATGTTGGTCACCCTGTGGCCTTTGTTGCTCAGAGAAAGTGATGGTAAACATTCCCCTTTGTCATTGACTCTTTCTGCCTCTCCATCTGTAACTCTCACTGTCCTCTCTCTCTGTCCCTCTGTGTGCGTCTGTTTTTCTCCTTGTCTCTTTATCTGTATCTCCATCTCTCTCTCTGTCATTTTCTCTCTGTCCCACTCTGTCACTCTTTCTGTCTGTCTCTCTGCCACTCTCTGTCACTCTCTCTGTCCCACTCTGTCACTCTTTCTGTCTGTCTCTCTGCCACTCTCTGTCACTC
>NC_063370.1:8996549-8999572 GCF_021869965.1 Rhincodon typus
CACTCTGTCACTCTTTCTGTCTGTCTCTCTGCCACTCTCTGTCACTCCCTCTGTCACTCTTTCTGTCTCTCTCCCTCTGTCTCTCTCTCTCTGTATCTCTCTCTCTCACTGTCTGTCTCTGTCTCTCTCAATCTCTCTGTCTGTCTCTCTCTCTCATTCACTCTGTTTTTCTCTCTCTGTTGCTCTCTGTCTCTGTCACTGTCTCTCTCTCTGTCTGTCTGTATGTCTCTCTCTCTCTCTATTCTTCCCTCTTTCTGTCTCTGTGCAGTCCATGTGAGATTGTATTGGACAGAAAACTCCAGAGTAACAGTTAAGGAATGCTGATACATCACAGATAAATCCAGTAGGAATTTCAGCAAAACAACTTCACTCAAAGATTCAAAAGTGGGACTAGCAACCATAGAGAATTGTTGAGTCAAAATGTAATGTGTTTAAGTGTAAGTTAGAAACTTATTTTTATTTGTTCATGAGATGTGTGTATCGCTGGTTAATTGTCGTTGAGAAGGTGGACGTGAGCTGTTTTCTTGAACTGCTGCAGTCCATGTGCTGTGGGTTGACCCACAATGCCCCTTAGGGAGGAAATCCCAGGATTTTGACCCAGTGACAGTGAAGGAACGGTGATATATTTTCAAGTCAGGATGGTGAGGGGCTTGGAGGGGAACTTGCAGGGGGTGGTGTTCCCATGTATCTGCTGCCCTTGTCCTTCTCGATGGAAGTGATCGTGGGTTTGGAAGGGGCTGTCTGAGGATATTTGGTGAATTTCTTGTAGATGGTACACACTGCTGTTACTGAGCGTTGGTGGTGGAGGGAGTGGACGCTTGTGGATGTGGTGCCAATCAAGTGGGGGCTGCTTTATTCTCTATGGTGTCAAGCTTCTTGAGTGTTGTTGGGGCTGCTCCCATGCAGGCAAGTGGGGAGTATTCCAGCACACTCCTGACTTGTGCCTTGTAGATGGTGGACAGGCTTTGGGGGAGTCAGGAGATGAGTTACTCGCCACAGTATTCCCAGCTTCTGGCTGCTCTTGTAGCCACTGTGTTTATGTGGTGAGTCCAGTTCAGTTTCTGATCAATGATAACCCCCAGGATGTTGATAGTGGGGGATTCAGTGATGGTAACACCATTGAATGTCAAGGGCCGGTGGTTAGATTGTCTCTTATTGGTGATGGTCATAGCCTGGCATTTGTGTGGCACGAATGTCACTTGCCACTTGTCAGCCCAAGCCTGGATATTGTCCAGATCTTGTTGCATGTGAACATGGACTGCTTCAGTATCTGAGGAGTCACGAATGGTGCTGAACATTGTGCAATCATCGGCGAACATTCCCACTTCTGACCTTATGATGGAGGGAAGGTCATTGATGAAGCAGCTGAAGATGGTTGGGCCTAGGACACTATCCTGAGGAACTCCAGCAGAGATGTCCTGGAGCTGAGATGACTGACCTCCAATAACCATGACCATCTTCCTATGTGTCAGGTATGACTCCAACCACCAGAGCGTTTGCCCCCTGATACCCATTGATTCCAGTTTTGCTCGGGCTCCTTGATGCCACACTCGGTCGAATGCAGCCTTGACATCAAGGGCTGTCACTCTCACCTCCTCTCTGGAATTCAACTCTTTGTCCATGTTTGGACCAAGGCTGTAATGAGGTGATGAGCTGAGTGGCCCTGGAGGAACCTGAAGGAGAATGAACAGAAGGGTACGTTGAGGGATATAATGAAGAGGGAGTGGGAGGAGGTTCATGTGGAAAACATTGACACAGGCTGCTCCTGTTCTCTCAACACTTGGAAAATCTCTGCTATCTGTGTCTTAGCTTGCTCCAAATCCTTTTTTCCAGGAACTCCCCACCCCACCCAGCTCTGCTCACTGAGCTATCCTCGCTCCTGGTCAAGTGATGTCTTGATTTTAAAATTTATTTCTTGTTTTCAAATCCTGTGCATGGCCTCACTCCCTCCCTCTCTCTGTAATCTCCTATAGCCCCATAACCCTCTGAGATCTCTCGGCTACTCCGATTCTGGCCCCTTGAGTAACTTCCATCTTCCTGATTTAATCCCTTCACCATTAGCGGTTGTCCTTTTAACCTGCCTGGCTCCCAAACTCTCAAATTCTCTTTCTAACTCTTCCTCCCTCTCTCCCACACTTTCGCTTTTTAAGACCTTTCTTGAAAACTTACATTTTTCACTGAAGTCCGGGTCTTCTGACCTAAGTGATTCGGGGCCAGACTTTGTTTTATAGTCACTCCCAGAAAGCGCCTCAGGATGTTTCATCATGGTAAGGGAGCTACATAAGTATAAGTTGTTGTTGTTGGCCTGCTTTCTGATTTCTGTCCGAGGTGGGATGGTTTGCTGTTTGGAGATGATGGGATTGCTCCTGGGATGTTACTGCTCTTCGCAGCTTCTTCACTCTCTAGGTGTAAAACCATTCGAATTCAGAGCTGCAGTAGGCCATTCACCCTTCGAGCCTGCTCCCCCGTTCAGTAAGATCAGAGGCTAGTCTGATTGGACCCTTAACTTTACTCTCCTGCCTGTCCCTCAAAGCAGAGACGGAGAAACGGAGAGAGTGAGAGAGATGGATAGAGAGAAAGAGAGGTGGATAAAGAGAGAGAGAGATGGACAGAAAAAGAGCGAGATGGACAGAGAAACAGACAGAGAGTGTGTGAGTGAGAGATACACAGAGAGAGAGAGATAGTGAGAGATACATAGAGAGAGAGAAAGAGGAAGAGCCACAAAAACAAGGAGAGAAGGAGAGAGAGAGGCAGAGACAGACAGAGAGAGGCAAAGACAGAGAGACAGAAAGCATGAGAGACACATGGGGAGAGAGAGAGCAAGACACATGGAGAGTGAGAGAGAGACAGAGAGAGAGGGATAATAAGGGACACATGGAGAGACGAAGAGAGAGAGATACACACACTAAGTGGATAGGGAGTTGGACGGGAGTGATAGATGGAGAGAAGGAGATGTGTACGGAGGGAGAGAAAGAGAGACAGACAGACAGGATAAGGAGATGTATACAGAGGGACAGAAAGAC
>NC_063370.1:8999582-9003599 GCF_021869965.1 Rhincodon typus
CAGAAAGACAGACAGACAGACAGGATAAGGAGATGTATACAGAGGGAGATAAAGACAGACAGGAGAGAGAAAGACACATATCCGCCCAGACTGGGGAGCAGGTTATTAGAGAGAGGGGCACACCTATAGGAAAGAACAGAACAGACAGAGAGACATGTGGAAAGGAAGGAGGAAGATAAAACACAGGGAGAGAAAGCGGGGAGACAGATAGAGAGGGGGGAGACAGACAGAGAGAAAGAGAGAGAGAGAGAGAGACACACACACACACACATATGGAGTGATTTGGGAGAGAGTGTCACAGACAGACAGAGAGAGGGGGAGGGAGAGACACAGACAAATATGAGAAAAGGGGAGTCTGGCTAAGAGATGGAGAGAGAGACAGAAACCTTAGGGGAGAGGGGTAGAGATGGAGTGAGTCTGCCACAGAAATATGAGAAGGTGGGACTGAGGGTGACCAGGTGGAAAGGTGAGAGGGACAAAGGCAGAGAGTGAGATACAGAGACAGAAGGGCTAAGAGATGGAGGAACACTGAAATAAAAGAAAATCACATCAATAAAAGAAATAGACCGAGAGAAATTGAAAAACTTCTTTTAATATTGTAAATTGGGCGTAATCAAATATGTTCCAATAAAAAGCAAAATATTGTGTTTAAAATTAAATGATGTGTTGCTAAAAGCACATACAGTGTTTCTGAAGGGGATTCGCCATGTGAGATTTATTCCTGAGGTTTATTGTGTGTGAGCTGATTTTATTAGCTATCGATGTATTTAGGCAGTCAGTTCATTTAAGACCTGGGTAAATGTTGTCAGAGGCTCCAATGGAACGCATTATGTTGAACAGGTACAGCAGTTTGTATTTTTGCAGATTCTCTGACTGAGCAAATTGGCCCCTGGCAATTCGCACCAGCATTCAGAAACTGCATTTGACCGCAGAAGGAGAAATTAAGTCAGAAGAATAAAATCTTGGTTGAAGAGAGGGAGGTTTTAAGGAGCTGTCTTAGAGGGGCTGAGGTTTAGGGAGGGAATTCCAGAGCTCAGGAAACAGGCAGTTGAAGGTACGGCCCTTCCCCTGGCAAAGGATAGGAGAATTTGAAAAAAAAACTGAAAGAACTGAGGATGCTGTAAGTCAGAAACAAAAACAAAAATTGCTGGAAAAGCTCAGCAGCATCTGTGGAGAGAAATCACAGTTAACATTTCAGGTCCAGTGACCCTTCCTCAGTTCTGATTTCTCTCCACAGATGCTGCCAGACCTGCTGAGCTTTTCCAGCAACTTCTGTTTTCGTGACAGATTTGCAGCATCTGCAGTTCTTTCAGTGTTTTTTTTGCAATTTCTCATCCTTGCTTCTCAGTTCTGAGGAAGGGTCACTCAATCTGAAAAGTTAACTCTGTTCTCTTTTCACAGATGCTGCCAGACCTGCTGAGCTTTTCCAGCAATTTCTGTTTTTGTTGTCGATGAGAATTTGCAGAGTGGTGTTGGTAAGCAGAGGGAGCTGAGCTGGCTGAGGAGGCACAGGGATAAAACAGGATTCAGATGCAGGTTAGGGGAGAAGGCAACAGAGTTCTGGAAACCGTTGTGGAGACTTCTGGAACTGACGGTGGCTGGGAAGTGGGAGATGTGCCAGGAGGAGTTTGCAAGAATCAAGTCTAGAGATTACAAAAGTGTGAACAAGGATTTGTGCAGCAGATGGGCTGAAATGAGGATCAAAGGCGTCTTCAAAATGTTCGTAACATCTCAGCAAAGGTCAGACGTTGCAGATTTCGGAGTTGGATGGAGCACATTTACTGGAAGAAGCATCAAGCCCCAATATTCTTCCAAACGCATCCAATGACTGACTGAGATAACACAGTGTAGAGCTGGATGAACACAGCAGGCCAAGCAGCATCAGAGGAGCAGGAAAGCTGATGATTCGGGTCTGGACCCTTCTTCAGAAATGGCGGAGGGGAAGAGGGCTCTGAAATAAATAGAGACGCGGTGGTGGTGGTGATAGAAGATGGATAGAGGAGCAGATAGGTGGAGAGAAGACCGACAGGTCAAGGAGGCAGGGATGAAGCTAGTACAGGTGAGTGTAAGTAGGAAGTTGGGATGGGGGTTGGTCAGTGAGGAGAGAGGGGCGGATATGTGGGAGGGAAGACAGACAGGTCAAGGAGGCTGGACTTCTATCACCGCACCCCCCCCTATTTATTTCAGAGCCCCCTTCCCCTCCTCCATTTCTGAAGAAGGGTCCAGACCCGAAACGTCAGCTTTCCTGCTCCTCTGATGCTGCCTGGCCTGCTGTGCCCCTCCAGCTCCTCACTGTGTTATCTCTGAATCTAGCATCGGCAGTTCCTACTATCTCTCAATGACTGACTGAGCTGCTGTGATCCGACTGAGGGAGCTCCATTTACTGCCTTTACCCAGTTGCCTTGGGAACACCAAAGGGTCGGAAATGGTCTTTGACGATCGCTAGAAGTGGGCAGCAGGGAATCAGGAGCCTGTCTCACATCGCGAAAGTGGCAATTGAACTCCAGCTGACCCCAGCCTCAGAAATAAGGGTTTTTTTTTTATCCTTTCTTTGCCCTCCATGGCTTTGGGACATTCCAAAGGGTTTCTCTGTGAAGGAGGTGTAAGACCCTATTGTGACCTAGAGAAGTGCTGCAGCACTGGAGGCAGTGCCACATTGTTGGGAGCACTGTCTTTTGAATGGAATGTAAAGATATGGCTTTTCTGCGCTCTCGGGGATACCATCAGGCTCTGTTCAAATAAAAAGGACTGAATGGATTTCTGCGTTGTGTCCCGAGCCAAGTTAAGTTACCCCTTAACTTCCGTCACTAAAATACCTTACCTCAGCTGTGAGCACGTAAACAGTCATACATTGGAGATTTTTATAATCATCACCTAAACTGAGATACAGTGAAAAGTATTGCTTTTTGTGCTACTTAGCCTTTATTGGTCAATGCATTGAGTATAGAAGTTGGGAGGTCATCTTGCAGCTGTACAAGTCATTGGTTAGGCCACGTTTGGAGTACTGCATTCAGTCCTGGTCTTCATGCTATAGGAAAGATGTTGTGAAACTTGAAAGGGTTCAGCAAATATTTACAAGGATGTTGCCAGGGTTGGAGGGTTTGAGCTGTAGGGAGAGGCTGAATAGGCTGGGGCTATTTTCCCTGGAGCATCGGAGGCTGAGGGGTGACCTTATACAGGTTTATAAAATCATGAGGGGCATGGATAGGGTGAATAATCAAGGTCTTTTCCCTGGGGTGGGGGAATCCAAACCTAGAGGGGCGTAGGTTTAAGGTGAGAGGGAAAAGATTTAAAAGGGACATAAGGAGCAACTATTTCACACAGAGGGTGGTGCATGTATGGAACGAGCTGCCAGAGGAAGTGGTGGAGGCTTGTACAATTACAACATTTAAAAGGCATCTGGATGGGTACATGAATAGGAAGGGTTTAGAGGGGTATGGGCCAAATGCTGGCAAGTGAGACTGGATTAATTTAGGGTATCAGGTCAGTGTGGACAAGTTGGACTGAAGGGTCTGTTTCCATGCTGTTTGACTCTAAATCATACCTTGCACAAGTACATCAGGATAATAGAACAAAATGCAGAATGTAGTGTTACAGCTACAGAGAAGGTGCAAATATTTTCCTAATCAACCTGTTCAGAGTTGTTGTTATACAACTTTGGAGCAAGTGGGACCTGAAACTGGGCCTGAGGTAGGGACATTACCACTGTTCTGTAAAGGCTAAAGAGCAGACTCGCTAACAACACAGTCAACGTCGAACAGATTGAAAGTGCTTCATCACCAGTTTGGATCAATATTTTGAGTTAACGTTGGATGTACTGATTGGTGAGAGCCACTGATTGCTTACTGAGTGCCTGGGCTCCAGGAGCCTGCAGTCTGCTTCTCCATTGTGGCCCATTCAATCTTGTTCTACATTATAACCAGATATAACAAGGTGTAGAGCTGGATGAACACAGCAGGCCAAGGAGCATCAGAGGAGCAGGAAGGCTGATGTTTTGGGCCTAGACCCTTCTTCAGA
>NC_063370.1:9013599-9016957 GCF_021869965.1 Rhincodon typus
TGTGTGGGTGCGTGTTCGGGTGGGTGAGTGTGTGTGTGGGTGTGTGTTTGGGTGGGTGAGTGTGTGTGTGGGTGTGCGCCTGGATTCCCTCCCCCTTCACATTGTAATGTTCTCCTTTAAATCTGCTCCCTCAGTGAACCCTCTGGGCTGTGATGAAGGGCTGTGTTGGAAATGGTGTGTGCTCCATTCAGTCTGCCCTGCCAAGCATTTACAGTGTCTTCAGTTTTTAGTTGAAAGTTGTCAGTGGGACTTGCCGCTGATGGGGGCAAGTGTTGGAGCGTGCTGGGGGCATTTTCTCCGGGTTGGGTATGGAGTTTGCTGTTGGCTCTTTCCCCTCTTTGTACCCCTCCTGGGCATGTGGGCATGTCATTGGCAAAGCCATCATTTACCACCCATCCCTAATTGCCCCTTGAGTGAGTGTCTTGCTGTAACATCGGTGAGAGCATTTAAGAGCCGACCCCATTGCTGTGGGTCTGGAGTCACATGTTAGCCCAATCTGGGTAAGGAAGGCAAATTTTCGTCTCTGAAGGGGTGTTAATCAACCAGTTGTGTTTTAACAAAAAAAAAACACAACAATCAAACATGTGTTGTACCAGATTTGAAATGTTAACTCTATTTCTCTCTCTGCTGACAGTTTCTTCAGTGTTTTCTGCATTTGTCTTTTGCTTTTTTTTTAATAAAAGTCACTGGTAGTTGTCATAGTCACCAAGTGTGAGAGTAATGTTGAATTCCAGGCTTTATTTTTAATATCACCAGCTGCTGTGGTGGGATTTGAACCTGTGTCTCTAAGACGCTGATCTTGAAGCTAGTGACAGTACCCCTGTGTCACACTGTGCTTCCGCATTAACTTGCCCCCCAAAACGCAGGAATAATTCCCCGCTTCCTATGCTGTTCAAGCACAGGATTCCAGAACTTGGCAGTCGAGGCATAGTGAAACAAGTAAAATGAGTATTTATGGTTTTTAAGTGAATTCACAGGGCAGAAACATCACCATTTATTACCCAGAAGGGCTGTTGAGAGTCTACTGCATTGCTGTGGGTCTGGAGTTACGTAGTCATACAGCATGGAAACAGACCCTTCCGTCCAACCAGTCCATGCCGGCCACAATCCCAAATTAAACTAGTCCCACCTGCCTGCGCTTGACCCATATCCCCCCAAACCTTTCCTGTTCTTGTACTTATCCAAATGTCTTTTAAACGTGGTAACTATACCCACATCCACCACTTCCTCTGGAAGTTCATTCCACACACAAACCACCCTCTGTGTAAAAAAAAAAGCCCCTCATGTCCTTTTTAAATCTTTCTTCCCTCACCTTAGAAATGTGCCCCCTAGTCTTGAAATCCCCCACCCTAGGGGAAAGACACCTGCCATTCATCTTATCTATACCCCTCATGATTTCATAAATATTTAGACCACATCAGATTACTCCCTGTAGGGGATTAGTGAACCAGATGGATTGTTCCCCAAAAGACAGTTTTCTAACCATTATTAGGCTTAAGTCCAGACTTTTATTTAATTCAAATTTCACCAACTTCTATAGCAAGATTGATTCTGGGTGCCCAGCACGTTGCCTCAGTCTCTGAACCTTAGCATCCTTACAGTGCAGGGACAGGCCATTTGGCCTATCAAGTCTGTACCAACCCTCGGACGTGCATCCCACCTATCCCCATAATTACCATGGCTAACACACCTTGTCTAGACATCCCTGGACACTATGGGCAATTTAGCACGGCCAATCCACCCTAACCTGCACATCCCTGGACACTGGGGGCAATTTAGCACGGCCAATCCATCTTAACATCTTTGGACTGTGGGAAGAAACAGGCAAAATGTGCAAACTCCATACAGTTAGTCGCCCAAGGCTGGAATCAAAACCTGGCACTGTGAGGCAGCAATGCTAACCACTGAGCCACTGTGCCACCCTTGAGATTAAATCGTCTATTGATTATACCACTGGGCCATCATCAACCCCTGATGCTTCAGAGGCCAGAGTTAGAGGAGTGCAGGCATTTCGGAGGGGTGTAGGAGCTGGAGTGCGTTACAGAGATAGGGAGAGGGGTGTAGGAGCTGGAGTGCGTTACAGAGATAGGGAGAGGGGTGTAGGACTTGGAGACCGTTACAGAGATAGGGAGGGGTGTAGGGGCAGGAGGGGTTTACGGAGATAGGGAGAGGAGTAGGGGCTCGAGGACGTTACAGAGATAGGGAGGGGTGTAGGGGCAGGAGGCAGTTATAGAGATGGGGGAGTGCAGAGGCTTGATGGGGTCGGTATAGGGGCAGGAGGTGGTTACAGAGATAGGGAAGTGTGTAAGGGGCTGGAGGAGGTGACAGAGATAGGGAGGGGGTATAGGGGCTGGAGGAGGTGACAGGGATAGGGAGGGGTGTAGGGGCTGGAGGAGGTGACAGAGATAGGGAGGGTGTGTAGGGGCTGGAGGAGGTGGCAGAGATAGGGAGGGTGTGTAGGGGCTGGAGGAGGTGACAGAGATAGGGACGGGGTGTAGGGGCTGGAGGAAGTGACAGAGATAGGGAGGGATGTAGGGGCCAGAGGAGGATGAGATAGTAGTAGGTTTATGGGATAGTGCTTGTTAGGATGGGAGTGTTGCAGACGCTTTAAGGATGAGCTTTGGTGCTAATTTCTCTCCTGCCATAGGTGGGCATGTTTCTCAGTGTCACACCATCTGACCTCGGGCACTGTCTGTCTACGAGTGAGGCCGTGGTGACCTATTCAGCTGCGGGTGGCATCGCCATTTAAGTCCACCCTTCCCTCCAATACCTCGGACAAAATGTTTTTCACGTTCGGGAGGATGTCCAGCTGAAAGGGGGTTTTCAAAAGAGAAAGAACCTGCAGCCACCCCTGACCCCACCCTGGATCAGTGAAAGTCAGACCAATTGTAGAGACCAGGATCCAGAATGGGATGTTCCTGGTGTGTACTGTGAAATTGGCTGTGTACAGTATTAATCTCCTCCTTTGAAGAAATGTGTTGGAAGCAGTTTAAAGGTAGTTTATACTAGACATGAGTTGGAATGGCTAGGCATTGTTTGGAATGTTTGGATATCAGTTGAAATGGGTAGGCATTAGTTGGAATGGGTAGACATTAGTTGGAATGGGTAGACATCAGTTGGAATGGATTGGCATTAGTTGGAATGGGTTGGCATTAGCTGGAATGGGTTGGCATTAGTTGGAATGGCTAGACATTAGTTGGAATGGGTTGGTATTAGTTGGAATGGCTAGACATCAATTGGAATGAGTAGACATTAGTTGGAATAGCTAGACATCAGTTTGAATGGATTGGCATTAGTTGGAATGGGTTGGCATTAGTTGGAATGGGTTGGCATTAGTTGGAATGGATAGACATCAATT
>NC_063370.1:9016967-9025391 GCF_021869965.1 Rhincodon typus
ATTAGTTGGAATGGGTTGGCATTAGTTGGAATGGATAGACATCAATTAGAATGGGTAGACAATAGTTGAAATGGGTAGACATCAGTTGGAATGGATTGACATTAGTTGGAATGGGCAGGTTGTCTTTATGAGCAATGGTGGAACAGGCTGAACTTGACTTCCACGGAGCTGTCTCCCAGCTGACTTGGTCAGCGAGCCCCAGCTGTGCGGGTGACCAGGTCCCGACTGATTTGACACAAGTCTCTGGTCTGATTGCTTTAGACCTGCAAGTCTGACTGAGACCCATTCCCTGGTCTTGGTGATGTGGCCCAGGGGTTAGCACTGCTGCCTCACAGTGCTAGGGACCCAGGTTCATATTCCACCCTCAGGTGACTGCCTGTGTGGAGTTTGCACATTCTCCCCGTGTCTGCGTGGGTTCCCTCCAGGTGCTCCGGTTTCCTCCCACAGTCCAAAGATGTGCAGGTTAGGCTGGATTGGCCATGGGGAATATGGGGTTATAGGGATAGGATGGGATGCTCTTCAGAGGGTCAGTGCAGACTCAATGGGCAGAGTAGGGCACTCCGGCTCATCTTTAAGGTCACAGTGAGACAGCAGTGGCAGGATCTGGAGTCACTAGCGTGAGATAAAAGCGAAAGCAGTAGTACAGAGCAAGCTCAGTAAACAAGCAGGCAGGAAAGTGTTAACCCAGAAAGCACAGATAAACATCGGGAATCGTCAGGTCATTTTGAGAAAGAGAGAGAGAGCGCGGAGGAGGGAAGTGAAGAGAGGGAAATTGATAAAAATACAAAGAGGAGAGAAGGAGGAAGCCAGACAACAGCATTGATAGAGAGAAACAGTAAACCAGAGAAAGAGAAAGGAGCGATGCACAGAGAGATGGAGATAGGGAGAAAGCAGCAATGGAGATATAAAGGCAACGAGAGACAAACAGAAGAGGGCAAAGACAGAGAGATAAACAGAGAGAGAGAGAGACAGGCAAATGTTTACAGAGATGGGGAGAGAGAGACTGTCACACACACTCCCCATACATACAGGAGTCTCAATCACACAGACACACTCACTCGTACACAGATGGAAAGAGGGAGAAATATGCAAAATGACAAAGAAATAAAAGAGGGGAGAGAGACAGACATCGGCAGACATATAAATAAAGAAATGCTGGAGGTCAGAGGGAGTGGGAGAGGTAGAGACAAGAACAGGGACAAAGATTCACAGGGAGAGAGAGACACACACAGAGAGACAAAGCTTTAAAAGGAAAATGTGAGAGAGGTAGAAGGAGAGAGAGAGTTAGGGACAGGAGAAGTACATGAATGCAAGCAGAAATGGAGAGATAAAGGTTTGTGAGGACAGGGACAGAAGAAAGAAATAGATTAATATGCAGAGGGAGAGTGATGCATGCACAGAGAAAAACAAAAGCAGAACAGAATGAATGGAGTGGGAAGAAGGAGAGAACAGGGACAAGCACACAAACAGAAAAGACAGAACGAGAGAGAGAGAGAGAGAAGGAGGAATGAATGGAGGGGTCAGTGGCATTTCTCAGAGGCTGCTCACCAATGGCCATCTCTCCCCATCAGACAGACTGATGGCGGTTCTCATTATACAGTGACTGCACAAGGCAAAGGGGCCCAGGCAGTTCAGCTCACTGCTCAGGCTGGGGTAGGAATGGGGGAAAGTGGGGGTGGGGAGTGGTATGCAGTGGGGGATGGGGTTGGGTCGGTCAGATGGGGCTGTCAGCAGATTTTTTTTAGGGAAGCAATTTATAAGCGCAAGTTGCAGACAATGCAGGGGCTTGTAGTACTGACATGATGAGTCGAATGGCTTCCTTCTGTCCTGTAAATTCTATAGAGTCACAGAATCAAACAGCACGCAAACAGACCCTTCGGTCCAACCAGTCCATGCTGACCATAATCCCAAACTAAACTAGTCCCACCTGCCTGCACTTGGCCTATATCCCTCCAAACCTTTCCTATTCATGGACTTATCCAAATGTCTTTTAAATGTTGTAACTTTACCTGCATCCACCACTTCCTCTAGAAGTTCATTCCACACATGAACCACTCGCTGTGTAAAAAAGTTGCCTCTTGCATCAATTATAAATTTTTCTCCTCCCACCTTCGAGATAGGCCCCCTAGTTTTGAAATTTCCCATCCTAGGGAAAAGGCACCTGCTATTCACCTGATCTATACCCCTCATGATTTTATAAACCTCAACGTCCTGCACTCCACTGGAAAAAGCCCCATCCTCTCCAATATAACTTAAACCCTCCAGTCCGGGCAAAATCCTGATAAATCTCTTCTGACCCCTCTCCAGTTTAATAATATCCTTCCTATATCAGGGTGACCAGAACTGGACACAGTACTCCAGAGGAGGCCTCACCAATGTCCTGTACAATCTCAACACGACGTCCCAACTCCTACACTCAGTGGTCTGAGCAATGAAGGCAAGCGTGCTAAACACCTTCTTAACCACGCTGTCTACATGTGACACAAACTTCAAAGTATTATATACCTGAATGCCTAGGTCTCTCTGTTCTACAACATGACCCAGGTTCCTACTCTGACTACATGAAAAAAGTTGGAAACCAAAGGCAGAAGTGTAGAAAAAGTGCTGATTGCTGCAGAGTGTTATGGAGGGAATGAGTTGGGGGTGGTGATGGTGAGTGGGGAAGAAAAGACAGATTGAGATAAAGAGAAACAGAGACAAAGAGAAATTCTGTGGAAATGTTTAGACTTTCTCAATGTTTATTTAGTAAGTTGGTGGCCCACACACAGGCTCAGCTCCATCTGAATTAAGGCCGTACCCTCCATTAGGCCTTTCTATTGGTCAATGATTTCAATGACTAATCTGGAAGTACAGGATATAAGAACAGCAGGAGGCCATTCAGCCCTTTCAACCTCTTTCTGCTATTCAACTAGACCATGGCTGATCGTCTATTTTAGTACTGTTTTCCTGCACTACCTCGTTGATACCTTTAATATGGCACAACCTACCGACCTCCCTCTTGAGCATTCTCAATGGCTGAGTCCCCACAGTTTCTCTGAGGTAGGGAATTCCATAGATTCACCATCCGGGACTGAGCTGAGGAAGAATTTCTCCACTCAGAGTAGAGGAAGGGTTTGGGCTGTCGGTAGGTTGAGCCATATTAAAGGTATCAAGGACATAGTGCAGGAAAACAGTACTAAAATAGACGATCAGCCATGGTCTAGTTGATTGGCAGTAAGAGGTTGGAAGGGCAGAATGGCCTCCTGCATTTATGTAGTGCCCTCAGCAATCTCAGCTGTGAGCCATCCCACCCCCACCCAAAAAAATGCCACCAAGTACTTTCGAAGTGTGGTCACTGTCGCAACACAGGAATGTGGTAGTTCAGTTGTGCACAGCAGGATCCCACAGGCGGCAACGTGATTCCCAGCAGATCGTTTGGGGATTTATGGTATGGTTTGTTGGGGAGGGGAGGAGAAGAAACAGTGAGGGCTACCGGTCTCAAAAGTTAGTGCCCCCTGACAGTGTGGCACTCCCTTGCTATTGGGTGTACTGGGTAACACTGAGTTGGACGGGAGTGGGGTGGAGCCTTATAAATTCCAGATCGAGTGGGCCACAATTTCCCCAGGAGACTCAGGTGTGATGTACTGACTTTCAAGTTGGCTTTTGGAGAGGGGAGAGAAGGATTGCATCACTTCCAAGCGGGTACTGTCAGCAGATAAGACCATGAGACATAGGCTGAAGTAGACCATTCGGCCCATCGAGTCTGCTCCGCCATTCAACAGCTGATCGTGTAAATGCAGCAAACTTTTTATTAAGGGGCACCTCTGGGACCAGGAATGCACTGGTTGATCAAATATTCCAGTTAATCAAGAGATCCACGTAATCAATTCACACTCAGTGATAGAAACATTATGCAGGGAGTATACACATCGCTGTCACTCTTTGTTTACAGCATAAATCATTTAAATAATAATGCAACTTTGTCTTAAACTTTGTCTCACTGGCGGAGAGCCTTCTCATTTGCACACTGAACTGACTACTCGGACATGGCGATATTTGAGGAGAAATTGACTCGTAATTGAATCAACTGTTGGTATTTCATATGGTCATTCCATTGAATAAAAAGTACATTTACATTGAGGTAAATAAATTAGAAAACGAGAATAATTGGATAGAGTAATGCAGTAAGCTGGGCGGTATTTGAGATATGTTAATTTTTGACGGTTTATCGAGAGTGTTGGTTCATGAGGTGTCATTTAAAACTAGGCTCGCTATATATCCAAGGCTGTGGTGGAGGGATTTTCAATCAGGAAGGGAATCAAGGGATGTGGCGAAGAGGCCGGAAAGTGGATTATCCGTCAGATGGCAGAACAGACTCAAGAGGCAGAATGGCCTACTTCTGCCCCGCTGCCTTATGGTCTTATCTGCCGAAAGGCCGGAAAGTGGGTTATCCAATCAGCCGTTGAATGGTGCAGCAGACTGGATGGGCAGAATAGCCTCTTTCAGCTCCTATGTCTTATGGTCTTATCTACCGAAAGGCTAGCAAGTGGATTATCCAATCAGCTGTTGAATAGCAGAGCAGACTCGATGGGCTGAATGGGCTTATGAAATTGCCCGCTTGGAAAGAGGTGCATTTGGAGGGGGGTGCCGTTGAGCAAGGGAGATGAGTGCCCTCCAAGTGTCAAGGAGCCAAGACTGCTCACCAAAGCTGTGGGAGGGTTCCCGCTAATTACCCCAGTCTTCAGAAACTAGTTTTTTACCGCAAGGTGCTGTGGCCTAGGCACCTCGAGGGGAATTTTGTGTAAAAGTGATTTCATATGCAATGTCCCACCACACAGCGAGCAAGTGAGTATCAACTGAAACCAGCTTTGGGAGCTAAGGTCTGGATGGGGAATGAGTTTTCACTCACTTACACCCCACACGCTATGAATCTTATTGCGTTTTTTTTCAGCTCATTGCTTTCCTGGCAACTTCTATCCAGTCGTTAATCATCCTTTTGTACAAGGCAATAATTGTAGGCACGAGTCCAAACTTGCCCTGTATCTCCTTGGTCTGTAAATTGCCCTGGACAGGAGTCTGGGAGCAGAGTGGGTCATTCATCCCCCACTTGGTGGACTTAGGACCCCACCTGGGACCCCCCTTGATGCGACGGGTCAGCTCCACAAGAACTGGTCCGCAGTGAAGTCAAACACAGACATTTACAGAGTCGCTTCTCAGTTGAAGAAACTAATTACAGTGGAAGGGCTAAGTCTGTAAATCCTGCAACCCTTTGTCAGTCGGTGCCAAATTTGGCTCGTAAAAGATTGGAGGTTGGTGTCAGCGGGGCAGATCTGAGAGAGGTGAAGATTTTAATATACTGCAGACCCTGAGAACAAGCGACACATGGTCGGAGCTGATTCAACATGCTCTTGGGTTCATCCTGTGTGAACACAGGAACAGGACAAGGCCATTCAGCCCCTCGAGCCTGCTTTGCTATTGCATAAGATCATGGCTAATCTGACTGATTTGATTTGATTGACTTGCCGTCACAGTGAAAAGTTTTCTTTTGTGAGCAGTACAGGCAGATCAAAGCAAACACAGACATACAGAGCATAAGGCGCTTAGACAGAGTGAGGCAAACAAGGTTACACTGCACAGGAGGTGCGCAAAGCAAGATCAACATTAGATTTGAATTTAGAGAGGTCCTTTCAGCAGTCTAATAACGGCCGGGAAGAAGCTGTTCTTGAGCCTGCTGGTGCGTGTGTTCAAGTTCCTGCATCCTCTGCCTGTCTTCACACATGCGAGTGCACGCACACACACAGACACATTTATGTGCACAGACGCACACACATGCATGCACACACACACCGACACGCACACGCAGATGTATTTACACACAGAGACACACTTACGCAGACACATTTACACACACACACACACACATGCATGCACACACACAGACACGCACACACAGATGCATTTACACACACAGACACATTCACACGCACACATACACACATGCATGCACACACACACACATGCACACACAGATGCATTTACACACACACACACATTTACACACGCACGCACACAAACATGCACACACACAGACATGCACACGTAGATGCATTTACACACACAGACACGTCTACACATGGACACACACACACACATGCACACACACACACACACACACACACATCCCCAAATGCCCTTTGACTCCATCTTGGTCATGTTTAGCCTGTTTGATCTAGTTTAGCGCTATTTAAATAGACTCTATAGACTGAATGATGTAGTTCTGTGCTGTATACATTGACATTGTTGAGCTGATAGATTTTGAATCTAGTGAAAGAGACAGCTGGTTTTAGTCCAGCATAAATCCCAAGTTTCTCATTTATTTCTGAGGGTGGCAGAGGGAGACGTCAGCTGGCTACTAGGTGTCTCTGTCTCTCTCTCTCTCTCTGTAGCTGCCAAACATTCCATGGTTGAAATGGAACTGTTACCCTTAATAAAACAATCTCATGGTATCTGTGTCAATCAGAACCTCCTGATATAGACATTACCAACTCTCCCGGGCTGGAGATTTGCCAGACTTGTGAATTGTACTCCAGGGTAAGACTGGGAGAAGAAAACCGAGGATAATAATCACAAGGCTATTAAAACAAAGAGTGGCTCATATTCATCACATAACCCTAATGAAACTGGAATTAATGGGAATGTGGGGAAAACTCTCCGGTGGTTGGAGTCATACCTGACGCACAGGAAGATGGTCGTGGTTGTGGGAGGTCAGTCATCTCAGCTCCAGGACATCTCTGCAGGAGTTCCTCAGGGTCAACCATCTTCATTCATCAATGACCTTCCTTCCATCATAAGGTCAGGCGTGGGGATGTTCGCCGATGATTGCACAATGTTCAGCACCATTCGTGACTCCTCAGATACTGAAGCAGTCCGTGTTCAAATGCAACAAGATCTGGACAATATCCAGGCTTGGGCTGACAAGTGGCAAGTGACATTCGCGCCACACAAATGCCAGGCTATGACCATCACCAATAAGAGACAATCTAACCATCGCCCCTTGACATTAAATGGTGTTACCATCACTGAACCCGCACAATCAACATCCTGGGGGACACTATTGACCAGAAACTGAACTAGACTTGCCACGTTAAATGCAACACTCCATATTTTGAAGTTTTGTCCCCTCAGTCTAGATTCTCCGCAGGGAGGGAGCGTCTACCGTTATATTTCTCAATAAAATAACCCATGGTTTTTGTAAACTCCACCGGATATAGGCCCGATCTCCTTAACCTTTCCTCAGAAGACAACCTCTTCGCCCCAGGGGTCAGGCAAGTGAACCTTCTCTAAACTGCAACCTGTTCGTTGTCTGTTTGGCCATCTGCCCCCACCGTTCAGGCCATCAATTCACTGGGATGCTGCCCATTCCACTCTGCAAGGCCCCAATATGGCCACCGCCTACTGCTCACTGTCACACCCAGCAGGGCATTTCCCGCCCACTGACTGGGCACCAGACGTGTCACCGGCCTCCTCTGGGAACCTAAATTTCGTGGGATGCAGACATAGTACGGGATCTGGGAATTCTCTCAGAGTCGGGCCCGAGATGTGAGGACGGGCCCAGTCGGAGACTGAAATGATGTTACGAACTTCCGGGAAAATGCCCAAACCCTGCCCCAGTACCCCAGTTGAATACCCACCGTGAAGTGTATGCTCAGATATTACTGGCAAGTTAACTGTCACAAGGAAACAGAAAATAGCTCAATGTCTCATCATTGCTCCCCACAGAGCCGTTCCCAGTATTTAATCACATCTATAATACAGGCACAAATTGACACCCAGGGCTCTCGGCACTCTCTCACAGCTAATTTGCCGCATGTTTTGCTAATATTTGTGGCTGGCAGTGATAGTTGAACTGGGCCTGGATTCATATAATGTGTTTTCCAGATTGTCCTTGAACGACATTATTTCCGCTCACCAGATTCTAGTTCCCCGGCTGGTTTGAGTCTCACGCTGAGAAACCGGTCCTATTCAAGTTTTTAAGAGGCTGAATACAATTTCAGATTTCAGCTCCTCCCAAAATCCTAGGTGTATGGGACAAGACGCATTCAAATACCAGTTGACCTCCTGTGGCATTACGCCTGCTGAAGAGGAGAGAAAGACTTGCATTTAGATAGTGCCTTTCACTACATCAGAATGTCCAAAAACACTTCACTGACTGTCATAGATATTACACAAAACATTCCCTAGATTCCAGTCTATAACTCACTCCCAGGTATCCGTTATTCTATATATAAACCCTCCTGAGTTCCTTGATTAGATTCCAGTCTGTAACTCACTCCCAGGTAACTGTTATTCTATATATAAGCCCTCCCGACCCCCTCAATTAGATTCCAGTCTGTAACTTACTCCCGGGTATCTGTTATTCTGTATATAACATCCTCCGAACCCCTC
>NC_063370.1:9025401-9029865 GCF_021869965.1 Rhincodon typus
ACATCCTCCGAACCCCTCCATTAGATTCCAGTCTGTAACTCACTCCCAGGTATCTGTTATTCTGTATATAACATCCTCCGAACCCTTCCATTAGATTCCAGTTTATTACTGTGGTTATGTCACTTGCTAGAATTTGGACAGGTGAAAATACTATTCCTTCAGAGTGAGTTGATAAAGTACAGAGTTTATATTTAACCGCAGCCTATCAATCCTCTCACATTATTTTCTAAATACGGTTGAAAAGTCTCCTCCCGACAGATACTATTTCTTTCGTCTAGGCCTCCCGTTTTCAGCTCAGGAAGTTGCCATGTTATTGGGATAACATTTCTCTGGTTGGCATTTTCTGCTTTAACCCAGTCCTGCATGAAACAATGTTGAGAGCATGATCCTCCCTTGATAACTGCTTTTACGGGCCCCATGATTCCGCTCGAAGGATCCAATCTCTGTTTCAGGGAGTGGGGTTCTTTCGGGGAAAGACTGAATTCTGGTTACTGGGCAGAATTTTCTAAAGGACTGACCCGTTCGGTTAGCTGTTTGACTACAGGAGGTATCACAGGTGATCCCGATCAGTCCAGAGCCAATATAGACCCTTTTTAGTTTGGATTCTAGGGGACTTCAGGTGGCTTATATTTCGAATAATGTTTATTTCGACCTGCGAAGCAATCTGGGAAAAGCTGATTGCAGCGCAAGGTGCAATCTAAATGCAAGTATATTCTGGAAAGCAGGTGTGTAGGATTCAATGGTATACCCAGGCTTTGGGAGGAGCTTAACTGTTAACCACAATGAATGATAGGGAGTCCTGGCAGGTATTTCCCACTTCAATCATCTCTCCATTGGTGTCTCTCCTGGAGTCTACGGTAGGTCAATCTCCATGATGCCTGTACCCTGAGAGAAAACCCATGGGGGTCATTCGGTGAAAGCCTGTTCTTTCTGTGTGCAGGTTAGGGTGGATTGGCCATGTTAAATTGCCCCATAGTGTCCAGGGATGTGCAGGCTGGGTGGGTTAGCCATGGGGAAATGCAGCGTTACAGGGATAGACCAGGGAAAGGTGTGTCTGGGAGGGATGCTGTTTGGAGGGTGAGTGTGGACTCGATGGGCCGAATGGCCTGCTTCCACATTGTAGGGATTCTATGGTTCTGTGTTTGTTGGAGCACCTCAGGGATTGTGGGTTGCCTAGGGATTCAACCGATTGGCTATCGAGGGGCCAGTTTCTATCCATTTGGTGGAAGGTCAGAGTTTGTGGGGGGGGCATGAAAAATAGAAGGACTGTGGGGGATTGGAGGCGGAGGGTTGAAGACAGAAGGGGATAGCAGTTGAATGTCACATGATGACGGAGAGAGCGCAGTATTCCCAGCTCAGGTCTCAGTGACTGGGTGAAGGGCTGACCATGTTGGCTGGAGCCCCCTTCCTTGAGCCAGGCTGCCGGGCATCACTCAGTACTGGAAAATGAGGGCAGTGCCAGGATCAAGTCCTCTTGTTGCTTCTTGCCAGCCTGGGCACATGACCCGTGAGGAGAATAGATATTGTTTTTATCCTTCATCCTCCACATGAGCATTGAAATAGCTCATCAGAGGCCAGCATCCCATCACCAAACACCTTTCATTTACAAACGCACAGCCATTGACAGTAGAGCTGCCTCTCACTGAGTCAGGCATTCAGAGGCTCAATACCCCTGGTATTCACCCTTATTCTGTCAGCCAGGTCTCCCTGATTGGACCACACTACCAGCCCCAATCAGGGGAGCTCATTTTCTAGGAAGCCCAGTTGGATCACCTCACTACAATCACTATAGACATCGAGCCAGCATTCGCTCCCCATCCCTAATTGCCCCTAAATCGACTCCCTGGTCAGGGTCATTTCAGAGGGCAACTGCATGGCTGTGGGTCTGGAGTCACATGCAAGCTAAGGATGGCAGATTTCCTTCCCTAAAGGAGCATCAGTGAACCGTAGGATCCCTGCAGCGTGGAAGCAGGTCATTCAGCCCTTCGAGTCCACACTGACCCTTCTGAAGAGCAACCCACCCAGAGCCACCCTATCCCTGTAACCCTGCATTTCCTGTAGCTAACCCACCTCACCTACACATCCCTGGACACTATGGAAAATTTAACATGGCCAGTCCATTGTAAATCTTTAAAGGAAAACCAGATGGATTTTTTTCCAACAACAGTTGTCATGGTGACCATCGATGAGACTAGCTTTCAATTCCAGATTTATTCATGAAATTCTAGTAGCTGCTGCAGTGAGATTTCAGGGTTAGCCATTTTCTGGATTACCAGCTAATAATACTTCCATATAGCTCTCACTTTAGAGAGAGATGACTGGAGGTGAGTTTATTTCAGGTGAAACAGACAAGGTAGGACTGTCATGGTAACTCAGCTGGTGCAGGAATCAGACCCACGCTACTGGTGCCACTCTACATCGCAAACCAGCCAACTGAGCTAACCGAACCCTTACCAGCCCAGTAACGCTGTCACCACCACTTTGATTAGCGATGCAGATGGGGTTTCGATTGCACATTTATGAACTGAATTTGAATTCCTGAGATGGGACTTTGGGGGCAGCACGGTGGCTCAATGGTTAGCACTGCTGCCTCACGGCGCCAGGGACCTGGGTTCGATCCCACCCTCGGGCGACTGCGGGGGAATTTCTGCTTGGGTTTCCTTCGGGTGCTCTGGTTTCCTCCCAATGTCCAAAGCTGTGCAGGCCGTGCTAAATTGCCCCATAGCGTTCAGGGATGTGTAGATTAGGTGGGTTATAGGGGGATGGGTCAGGGTGGGATGCTCTGAGGGTCGGTGTGGACTTGTTGGGCCGAAGGGTCTGTTTCCACATTGCAGGGGATTCTAGTCTATGACTTGAACCTGGGATCCCAGGTGCCATCTCCACTAAGCCAACAATCCCAGTACAGTACAGTGGAAATGCTGCACTGTCACAGCTGCCAACAAGACATTACACTGAAGCCTCATTCGTCCTCTCAGACTGATAAAACACATCCCCATCTCGAAGAAGGGCAGGGCTGTTCCACCATGTGTTCTGGGCAGTATTTATCCATTAAGCAATGGACAATGTGGTCAATTTTCCAGTTGCTGCTTCTGGGAGCTTGCTGTGCACTAATGGGCATTTGCCTTTCCAAAATAAAAATGGTGCCTTTGCTTCAAAAGGAATGTCCCGGGGCCGATGAAATCGAGACAGCAAAAAAGTGCTATAGAAATGCAGGGTCTTGTGCTTGGTGCAATGAATCCAACGAAAGGGGATTTATATATAGAATTACAGATACCTGGGAATGAGTTACAGACTGGAATTTGTTTCAGGGGTTTATATATAGAATAACAAATATCCAGGAGTTAGTTACAGACTGGATTCTAATCGAGGAGCTCAGGAGGGTTACATATAGAATAGCAGATACTCGGGACTGAGTTACAGACTGGAATCTGATCAAGGATGCTCAGGAGGGTTTATATATAGAATAGCAGATACTCGGGACTGAGTTACAGACTGGAATCTAATTGAGGAGCTCAGAAGGGTTTATATATAGAATAACAGATACTTAGGTGTGACTTACAGACTGGAATCTAATCAAGGAGATCTGGAGGATGTTTATATAGAATGACAGATACCCGGGACTGAGTTACAGACTGGAATCTAATCAAGAAGATCGGTGGGGTTTATATATAGAAAATCAGATACCTGGGACTGAGTTACGCACTGGATTCTAATCGAGGATCTCAGGTGGCTTTATATATTGAATGACAGATATCTGGGAGTGAGTTACAGACTGGAATCTAATCAAGGGACAAGAATGTCAGGACGTGGGAAGTAGTTGCAGAAAAGGAGGCCAGATCATGGAAATAGACAAAACCTGAGGTAGGGGCAAACACATGCAGCGGTCTAGGGCTGCGCACAATGGCTCATTCGAAGAGCTGGCGCGCATGTACGATGGCCCAAAAGGCTTCCTTCTGTAACAGGACAGTCTACAGTCTCCTCACCTCAACGCTGTGTGCCTGATGTCACTGCATCTGACCATTAAACAGTGACAGAGCTTCCAAAGGAAGCCTGTGAGGAGGGGGGGTGGTCTCTATCTTTGATGGTCTCGGCTCTCCACTGCACCCAGCTTAACCCAATCCCACTCTGAGCAGCAGAAAAACAAAGAAATACAGACGATGAAGGGGAGGAAAGCTTCGCAAAAATCCATAAATACATCTGCAATTCAATATGAGTCACCATTCTTGGTGATTCATACCTTATTAGGGAAATCATTGAAGTCCTCTCTCTCTACAAGATGTACACCAGAGAATTTGGAGGCAGGCTGACAGGAAGAAATTCATGAAATTAATCACAATAGCACAAAAAGTTACTTTCTTCACAGTCAAATGAAATTAGGAGTGGGGTGGGCAGAGGAGCTGGCACCTGACAATGGGACAGTGTGAGTGAGTGAGTGATGGAGGGGGCTGGTATCTGAGAGTGGGA
>NC_063370.1:9029875-9039669 GCF_021869965.1 Rhincodon typus
AGGCTGGTATCTGAGAGTGGGACAGTGTGAGTGAGTGAGTGATGGAGAGGGCTGGTATCTGAGAGTGTGACAGTGTGAGTGAGTGAGTGAGTGATGGAGAGGGCTGGTATCTGAGAGTGGGACAGTGTGAGTGAGTGATGGAGGAGGCTAGTATCTGAGAGTGTGAATTCCTACAATGTTTTTTGGGGTTGAATGCCTTGCACAATCTGCTTGACGTCCTTTTGTTCCAAATCAGATACACATTTTAAACAATGGTTGTCAGGGACTGAGTTTGTGCTGCAAGTTTAAGGCTGAGGCTGGCTCCTTTGTGGCAATTCTTAATAACTAAATAAACAATGTTGTCAGATCAGACTTTCATTATAAGACTGTATGGTGTCTTTAACACCAGCTGCAGAGAGATGGTTAAAACATGGAGAGTTGACAGGAATGTGGAACAGTGCAGTGACGCATCGGGGCTGTCTAGATGTAGCAGGAAGTGAAATTACAGCTTGGACACATTCCTGTCTGTCAATGATATTTTTTGCTGCTTAACACTTGTACCCATGTAAGGAGAAGACATTCCAAACGTGTCATCGGTAGCCTGATAATTACCTGAAATGTTAGTAATATGCAGGAACCTTTTCCAACTCTTATTCCCCTTTCCCCTCCCTCATCTCAGAGCCTTCAGTTTAGAAAATTCCCACAACAGGAAGGAAATTATATCAATAATAATTCACTAGAATGAAGCAAATAGGGTGACTGGACAGGGTCATCCCCGAAAAGTGAGAATCTAAACATCGTCCCTTGATGTTCAGTCGTATTATCATCTCTGAATCAATATCCTGCAGCTATCCATTAACTGGAAATTGAACTGTGCAAGCCACATAAAGACAGTGGCTACAAGAGCAGGTCAGGTGAGTAACACACCTCCTGGCTCCCCCAAATTCTGTTCATCATCGACAAGGCACAAGTCAGGTATGTGATGGAATATTCCCCACTTGCCTAGATGGATGCAGCTCCAACAACACTCATGTAGCTTGGCACCATCAGGACAAAGCAGCCCGCTAGATTGGCACTATATCCTCAAGCATCCAGTCTCTCCACCATCGACGCACAGTAGCAGCAGTGTATACTATCGACAGGATGCACTGTATAAATTCACGAAAGCTCCTCAGACAGCACCTTCTGAACCATGATCTCCACCACCTGTAAACACAAGGGAGCAGACACATAGAACACCAGCACTCCAAATCTTCATGACTTGGAGCTATATCAGATTCCAGTCTGCAACTCACTCCCGGGTATTTGTTATTCTATATATAAACCATCCTAAATCCCTCGATTAGAGACAACAAGGTGCAGGGCTGGATGAACACAGCAGGCCAAGCAGCATCATAGGAGCAGAGAGGCTGACGTTTCGGGCCTAGACCCTTCATCAGAAAAGGGGGAGGGGAAGGGGGGTTTTGAAATAAATAGGGAGAGAGTGGGAGGCGGATAGAAGAGGGATGGAGGAGAGGATAGGTGGAGAAGAAACAAACAGGTCGAAGAGGCGGGGATGGGGCCAGGAAAGGTGAGTGTAGGTAGGGAGTTAGGAAGGGGATAGGTCAGTCCAGGGAGGACGGACAGGTCAAGGGGGCGGGATGAGGTTGGTCGGTAGGAGATGGAGGTGCGGCTTGAGGTGGGAGGAGGGGATAGGTGGGAGGAAGAACAGGTTAGGGAGGCAGGGACGAGCTGGACTGGTTTTGGGATGCGGTAGGGGGAGGGGAGATTTTGAAACTTGTGAAATCCACATTGATACCATTGGGCTGCAGGGTTCCCAAGCGGAATATGAGTTGCTGTTCCTGCAACCTTCGGGTGGCATCGTTGTGGCACTGCAGGAGGCCCAGGATGGACATGTCGTCTGAGGAATGGGAGGGGGAGTTGAAATGGTTCGCGACCGGGAGGTGCAGTTGTTTGTTGCGAACCGAGCGTAAGTGTTCTGCAAAGCGGTCCCCGAGTCTCCGCTTGGTTTCCCCGATGTAGAGGAAGCCACACCGGGTACAGCGGATGCAGTATACCACATTGGCAGATGTGCAGGTGAACATCTGCTTGATGTGGAAAGTCTTCTTGGGGCCTGGGATGGGGGTGAGGGAGGAGGTATGGGGGCAGGTGTAGCACTTCCTGCGGTTGCAGGGAAAAGTGCCGGGTGTGGTGGAGCTGGAGGGGAGTGTGGAGCGGACAAGGGAGTCACGGAGAGAGTTGTCCCTCCGGAAAGCAGATAAAGGTGGGGAGGGAAAGATGTCTTTGGTGGTGGGGTCGGATTGCAGATGGCGGAAGTGTCGGAGGATGATGCGTTGGATCCGGAGGTTGGTGGGGTGGTACGTGAGGACGAGGGGGATTCTTTTTTGGTTTTTATTGCGTGGACGGGGTGTGAGGGATGAGGTGCGGGAGATGTGGGAGACACGGTTGAGGGCGTTCTCGACCACCGAGGAGGGGAAGTTACGGTCCTTGAAAAACGAGGACAACTGAGATGTACGGGAGTGGAATGCCTCATCCTGGGAGCAGATGCGGCGGAGGCGAAGGAATTGGGAATAGGGGATAGCATTTTTGCAGGAAGGTGGGTGGGAGGAGGAGTATTCTAGGTAGCTGTGGGAGTCGGTGGGCTTGAAATGAATATCGGTTTCTAGGTGGTTGCCCGATATGGAGACAGAGAGGTCCAGGAAGGGGAGAGAGGTGTTAGAGATGGTCCAGGTAAATTTAAGGTTGGGGTGGAAGGTGTTAGTGAAGTGTATGAACTGTTCGAGCTCCTCGTGGGAGCACGAGGCGGCACCGATACAGTCATCAATGTAACGGAGGAAGAGGTGGGGTTTAGGGCCGGTGTAGGTACGGAAGAGGGATTGTTCCACGTAACCTACAAAGAGGCAGGCGTAGCTTGGGCCCATGCGGGTACCCATGGCTACCCCCTTTGTCTGTAGGAAGTGGGAGGAATTGAAAGAGAAGTTGTTGAGTGTGAGGACGAGTTCGGCTAAGCGGATGAGGGTGTCAGTGGAGGGGGACTGGTCGGGCCTGCGGGACAGGAAGAAGCGGAGGGCCTTAAGGCCATCTGCATGGGGAATGCAGGTGTAGAGGGACTGGACGTCCATGGTAAAGATGAGGTGTTGGGGACCGGGGAATTGGAAGTTCTGGAGGAGGTGGAGGGCGTGGGTGGTGTCACGGACATAGGTAGGGAGTTCCTGGACCAAGGGGGAGAAAATGGAGTCGAGATAGTTGGAGATCAGTTCGGTGGGGCAGGAGCAGGCGGAGACAATGGGTCGACCAGGGCATTCAGGTTTGTGGATTTTGGGAAGGAGATAGAAGCGGGTAGTGCGAGGTCGATTAGATTCCAGTTTGTAACTTGCTTCTGGGTATCTGTTATTCTATATACAAAAGCCCCCAAAACGCTGGATTAGATTCCAGTCTGTAACTCACTCCCAAGTATCTGTTATTCTATATATAAACCTTCCCAAGCTCCTCCATTAGATTCCAGTCTGTAACTCACTCCCAAGTATCTGTTATTCTATATATAAACCTTCCCAAGCTCCTCGATTAGATTCCAGTCTGTAACTCATTCCTGGGTTTCTGTTATTCTATATATAAACCCTGAACCCCTTGATTAGACTCCAGTCTGTAACTCACTCCCAGATATCCGTTATTCTATATATAAAACCCCTGAACCCTTCAATTAGATTCCAGTCTGTAACTCACTCCTGGGAAGAACAAGCAGAGCAAGTACATGGGTGAACCAGCTCCCCCAAGTCTTTATGACTTGGGGCTGTATTTCTTCTCTTTTTTCTTTAATTGGATGTGGGCAGTACTGGCACCTGTAAACACATTCTGCTGTTCAGAACTCTTCCTCCTCTGAATCAATCCCCCACCTTGCTGCCATGGCCAGTGCACCAGTTAATATGATTGATAGTCAACTGCCAGGCTTTGTTTTAAGTTTTGGACCACACAGACTGATTCTAATTGGTCAAGCCTCAGAAATGTCCCAGTGAGTGGCTGTCAACCAATTGTGTTGAGTTGGAACAATGCGTGGATGTGTTCTTTCCATCTGTACACTGCCTTAATATGGTATTGTTGTAAATTATCCTGAGAAATATTTCATCAAAATGTGTATTTTGTCAGCAATGTTTAAGTTTTGTGTCACAAAATGATTAATTATGAACATATTGAGGATGGAGATCGAACTGAGATAGATCAGCCATGACCTTGTTGAATGTTGGAAGCAGGCTCAAAGGTTTCAATGACCTACTTTCTTTTCGATTTTCTTTATTTCTGTGTCACTCTATCATTCACCTTCAAAGGTCTTTTTACCTGTTAACAGCAGGATATAGGGGACTGGGGACTATCACAGCTGACCCTGATCCTAGAGGTGAAAGTGTAACGATATTCAGAATTTGCTGTATTTTGAACATTGTTGCAAAGAAAATTTTACTGTGGTATCGTTTTATTTTTTCACAAAGAAGGGAGTGTGATGACATTTGACCCGGAAGCAGTTCAGTAAGCAAGACCTGTACTCTATAAAATGTTTTCTGGAATCTGTAATGTTTTTTTAAAAGAATCCTTTTAAGTTTTGCACCAATTATAAAGGAATCAGTTGAAATTATTCTTGGGTAATGAGAAATACTGGTCCATGTGACTTGGCGGCCCTTGACCTGGAAGCTTAGGCAAGAAAGTTGACATGAACTATTGTGTGGCTGGCAGCTTGTAGTGATTAGAACCAGGTGGATCTCACAGACTGCGAGATCATTGGCTGGCGTTGCTAACCTGGACCAATCAGGGAGCCCTGGACAATAGATATAAAAGGGAGATTCAGAATCTCCTCACTTCAGGGGACTGACTCCGAGCTGGCTGTTCACAGCCAGTGTGCTGTGCACTTGTAAATAAAAGGTGACTCGATGATGGGATACCAGCCTTTATGTTGTTATCTCAGGGACGCAAAGGAGAGCTGGAGATAGAGGTGATCAGGAGACAGTTACAGGATCTCTTGGAGGCACTGTGCAAGTGGGACAATATGGTGTGAAACCTATGATAGGGTTAGGGTTAGACCTGGAAGTCTGTGTGTATCCTTGACATTGCTGAAGAGATGGTTGTTTTACCAGAAATGACCAAATTGGCAAACTAGGGTTTTATGGGTTATTTGGATGAGAAAGAATGACACCATCAGGACCTGAGGGATAGGTGGGGTTCATGACAGTGTACCTTCTTGATGATACCTGCTTAAGACAGAAATGAAACTTATTGTTGGGCAAGACTCCTGACCTACTTCTAAGGATAAAAACAGCATCTTATGGAACTGTATTGCTATATATTACCATATCTGCCGAAGGGAATGTTTGGAGTTGTACAAGACATGTCTCTCATTTTTTTATTCACTCATGGGACATTGGCATCGCTGGCTGGGCTAGGATGTAATGCCCATCCCTAGTTGCCCCTTGAGAAGGTGGGGGTGAGCTGCTTCCTTGGACCACTGCGGTCCGTGTGCTGTAAGTCGACCCTCAATGCTGTTCGGGAGGGGGTCCCAGGGTTTTGACCCAGTGACAGTGTGTCGACTGTACAAAGTGAAATCGACCTTTTGATTTTGAAGCATCGTTTGCCTCTTAATTCATGTGCAATTTGCATTGGTTCTGATTCATGTCACAGCACCAGATACAAAAGGTGTAATTTTGTCTGTGACTGTTTCATTTGGTAGAGGTTGGGGGTGGGTGGGGGGTTGGTGGTGGGGTGTAGGTGGGGAGGTGAAACGTTTGTGCACATTATTGCAGTCTACAGATTTTCCCATGGGGGACTCGGACAAGAGTCATCTCAATGGGGCAATTGAACTTCAGTTGAGCTGGTGTAGGTCAGAGTCACTGAGTCAGAGCTGTGTCCCAGGCAGCAGCGAAAGACAGACTCCATCCCAGCCTCTGTATGAAAGTTCAGCCAAACCAGAGGGGAAAATTGGAGCCCTGCAGGGCCTCAATTTAGTCATTATATAAATTCCCAAAATAGCAACATATTTTCCTTTGACGGATTAAATATCTCGCTCTCCTTTTCTCTGCAGGCTCTGCAGTAATGTTGTGTTACGAGCATCCGAACAGATTAAATGTTCCTATTTATTTTCCTGCTCATTGTCCTCAGATCTGGGATCAACCTGAGGCTCAGTTAAGGTTTATTTGCACATGGGACCACCCGCTGGGCGTCCAGGGAGAGCCTCAAACCCTGGGCGCGGGTTGACTCGAAAATATTGCTCGAGTTGATGGTGGGTGATGTAAGCTTCCCTGTTTTCCGAAGTCCGATGGGTGGGAGGGGTGGTTTGGAAAATTTCCAAAGTGAAATGTTCTGCTGGATGGCTTTTTAGGTGGAAATGATGTGGCAGGGTGGAGCACTGAGGCCTACAGAATAGGCTGTAGTCACCAGGTTCTTGCTGGCACTATTTTCCACAGTCTATTGGCCACAGTCTGCCCTGGGAGAGGAGTCAAACAACATTTAAGATGGAGTTAGTCCAGGGCCGCTTCAGAATCGTGATCCCGAGTCACAAACATATGCTCCCTGTTGCCAGGGTTACACTGCCATGTTCGGTACTGGAATCAAACTGGGTCTTACTGTCCACTGGGGAGACGTACAAGACCCCATGGCACTATTTTGAAGAAGGGACGGGGCGTTTCCCCACCCGATGTTTGTACATTGGCCGAGATTTACAGACAAGAAAGTCAGGTGATCTCATCGCAGCATGGAAACAGGCCCTTCAGCCCAACTTGTCCATGCTGACCAGGTTTCCTAAACTGAACTAGTCCCATTTTTCAGCATTTGGCCCATATCCCTCTAAACCCTTTCTATACATGTACCCACCAGATGCCTTTTAAATATAGTAATTGTACCAGCCTCCACCACTTCCTCTGGCAGCTCATTCCATACACGCCCACCCTCTGTGTGAGAAAGCTTCCCCTTGGGTCCGTTTTAAATCTTTCCCCTCTCACCTTAAACCCATTCCCTCTTGTTTTGGACTCCCCTACCCTGGAGAAAAGACCTTAGCTATTCACCCTATCCATGCCCCTCATGATTTTATAAACTTCTATAAGGTCACCCCTCAGCCTCTGACGCTCCAGGGAAAATAGCCCCAGCCTATTCAGCCTCTCCCTGTAGCTCAAACTCTCCAAAACCGGCAACATCCTTATAAATCTTTTCTGAACCGTTTCAAGTTTCACAACATCCTTCCTATAGCAGGGAGACCAGAACTGAGCCCAGTATTCCAAAAGTGGCCTAACCAATGTCCTGTACAGCCGCAACATGATATCTCAACTCTGATACTCAATGCATTGACCAATAAAGGCAAGCGTACCGAACGCCTTCTTCCCTACCTTCGGTGACCAGAACTGCACCCAATACTCCATCTCGGTGATTGGTGGTTGAGGAGTAACTTTGACCCAGAGACATGGCAAACCCAACAAGAGCTTGTGCACTAAGGAGAGAACAGGAGAAAGTTGGGGCCTGTCCAGGCGGGAAACAGGAGAATTGTCGTCAGATGCTATTTGCGTAAGTTGTACTTCTTGCTCCTTGGAGGACGGGGAGTGTTCTCTTTCAATCTTTCACAATCATACACTTAATGGTAAGGCCCTGAGGAACGAAGCCGAACCAAGATACCTTGCAGTGCAGGTTCATAGTTCCTCAAAAGTGGAGTTGCAGGTAGACAGGATGGTGAAGAAGGCGTTTGGTACGCTTGCCTTCATTGGCCAGTGCATTGAGTATAGGAGTTGTGAGGTCATATTGCAGCTGTACAGGACATCGGTCAGGCCACTATTGGAATACCGTGTTAAAAGCTGGTCTCTCTGCTATAGGAAAGATGCCGTGAGATTTTGCCAGGGTCGGAGGGTTCGAGCAATCGGGAGAGGCTGAATAGGCTGGGGCCTATTTTTCCCTGGAGTGTGGGAGGCTGAGGCGTGACCTTATAGAATTATATAAAATCATGAGGGACATGGGTAGGGTGAATAATCAAGGACTTTTCCCCAGGGTAGGGGAATCCAAAACGAGAGGGGCATAGGTTTAAGGTGAGAGGGGAAAGATTTAAAAAAGACCTAAGGGGTATTTTTTTCAGGCAGAGGTGGTGCATGTACGGAATGAGCTGCCAGAGGAGGTGGTGGAGGCTGGTACAATTATAACATTTAAAAGGCATTTGGATCGGTACATGAATTGAACGGGGTTGGACAGAAATGGGCCCAATGCAGGCGAATAGGACTAGATTAATTTAGGTCGGCATGGACGAGTTCGACCGAAGGGTCTGTTTCTGTGCTGTACAGCTCTATGACTGTTTCCAGTCTTCCTTGGCGTTCCTTCTTCTCTCCATCTTTACATCTGCTCTGCAGCCTATCTTTCACTCCCCTCCCAACCCCATTCCGACCTGTCATTCTCCATATGGATGAACTCATTCAGCACAGCCGTTTCCTCGGATCCTGAGGCAGATGCGAGAGGAGATTAGCATTTACATTGTCTCTCTGTTGAAGCTGTGATGCCGGGAGACAGATTGCCCTGTTGCCCATTACCCGAATGAGCGCCTTCGACTTTCTTGCTCCGCACATTCGCTCAGTCTGCCACACTAATGCCAAGCCAAAATCTTGTTTTAGTCAACCTTTTCCCCTCTCGTTCTGCCAGTCACCCTATTCCACGCGCCCCCACCCCCAGCCCAGTCTTGGTCTCTGAAACTGGCGGTTCCGAGGTCCACCCCTTTCTCCCTACAATTTCTCTCTTCCCTCTCTCTCTCTCTCTCCTCTCACATTCTTGGTGGTACCTCTCCTGGAGAATGAACCTTGACCTTCATTCCTCAAGGGAAAATAATCAAGGAAGCCACCAGTCTCTGTGAGAGAGGAGGAAGGGTTTCGTAAATAGTTCCAGCATCTGGACAGCAAGATTCTCTTTTTGTGTTTTGCCTTTTTTTTCTCCGTTGTGTGGGCGCAGAAAATTGCTGAGCATCGAGGGAGACAAATCTTTCAGCCCTCTCGTTGAATAGCCGTAACGGACTTTTTGACAAATTGGCTGATGGTCCAGGAAGATTGATGGACTTGACCTACGACCTTGCTCTTTAGTCACCCACCCGGGCCTATCAGCGGCCTGCTCGCGCTGGTCATGTGACTCTCGATGGCCATGGTGATGCGTTTTCCTCATCTGAAGACCAGGCGGAAGAGAAATTGGCAGCTGTGCCCTCAAAGGCTTGCCACACCTTCCCTAATAAGTGCAAATAGATTGCGAATGCTGACCCTGAAACAATGCAGGTGTCAGGGGAGAGACAGATGGCCTCACCTGCTCTAGACTGAAAGGCCTTTTGTCTTTGTTCGTAGTCTGTACCCTCTCACTTGCTGCCCACACTCTGCACACCAGGCCCTCCTCCAGTCCACGTCCCCTCCTCCAGTCAGAGCACCAGCTTTAAGCAGACCCCCCCACCTCCCCACCGTGGCACTGACTGACCCTTTGGCCCACACCAATGCCCCCATGCCCACCTTGTTTCATTGTGAGAGAACGGTCAGTGAGCTGACCATCCAGGAGGGAGTTACAACCAGCCCGTCCACTCAATGCACTCACTCATACACACTGTCTCACAGTTACTCACACTCACACACTCACATACGTTCTCTCGCTGTCACAGTTACACTCACACTGACACTTATACACAGTCTTTCACTCTCACTCACACACACTCATACATTCACTCTCACACACTTACTCTCATACAGTTACACTCACACTGACACTCGTACACAGTCTTTCACTCTCACTCACACACACTCGTACACTCACTCTCACACACTTACTCTCATACAGTTACT
>NC_063370.1:9039679-9054981 GCF_021869965.1 Rhincodon typus
ACACACTCGTACACTCACTCTCACACACTTACTCTCATACAGTTACTCACACACTGACACTCGTACACACTGTCACTCCCACACAGTTACTCAGACACACGCATATACACACTCTGATATATATTCACACACACACAGACACACACAGATACGCACTCATACACGCAGACACACACACACACACACACAGACCCACTCACACAGACACGCACACACACAGACACACAGACACACACACGGACACACACACGCACAGACACACTCACACAGACACACACACATGCAGACACACAGACACACGCACGCACAAACACACTCACACAGACACACACACCTGCAGACACACAGACACATACACAAACACAGATACACACACACATACACTCACACAGAAACACACACAGACAGACACACATACACATACACACACTCACAGACACACACACACTTACACAGATACTTACACACACACTCAGACACTTTCACAGACACACACACACATACACACACACACACACACACACACACACACACACACACACACACACACACACACACACACACACACACACACACACACACACACACACACACACATACACACACACAGACACACACACACTTACACAGACATTTACACACACACACACACACACAGAGACACACACACTTTGACAGACACAGACACACACACACAGACATAGACACACACACAGACACAGACACACAGACACACACACCCACAGACTTTCAAAAGCTTGGTCCTACTCAGACCGTCTGTTCATTCAGATCACTGAAGTCAATGTGGGAAGAGAATTGAGGAAAGGCGTGTCCTGGAGTGAGCTCTGACTGACATTGTTTATCTGTGAACATGAGACTATACAAGGAGCAAAAGGGAGTGCTCCTCAGTGTGCTCTCAACTGCCAGCCCAAAGAAATCCCTTAGTTTCATTTCTGTTCCTTCCTGGTCACAGGAGCTTGCTGGGCACAAATGAGCTACTCAAGTTTCCTCACCACAAGAAGGACTGCAGCTTCTGAGGGTCACTCATTGGCATGGATTACACTCCCTTGGGGATCAGTCCTGGCTGAGTCATTACCCAACACCGGGATAGCCAAGTTTTTTATTGATAAAGAGGAGTGGAGGATTGTGGGGGACAGACAGGAAAGCAGAGGGGTGGCTATGGACATATCCGTCTGGATCTCATAGAAGGTTGAACAGGCTTGATGGGCCGAATGGCCCACTCTTTATGTTATTTATGGAAAGTGCTTTGGGATGCAAAGCTGACAGAGCCTTTGTAGCCTTTGTTTGACATATCATGCGAAAGGCAGCTCCTCTGTCAGTGCAGCACACCCTCGGTAGAGCACTAGATGAATTCAACTTTTTGGATTTGATTTGCTTTGATTTATTATTGTCACATGCACCAAGATGCAGCGAAAAATATTATTTTGCGTGCTATCCAGACAAATCATACCTCACATAAGTGCATCAGGGTAATAGAACAGAATACAGAATATAGTGTTACAGCTACAGAGAAGGTGTAGAGAAGGATCAACTCTAATATAGGGGAGATCCATTCATAAGTCTGATAACAGCGAGGAAGAAGCTGTTCTTGAATCTGTTGGTACGTGTTTTCAAACTTTTGTATCTTCTACCCATTGGAAGAGGATGGAGGAGAGTATGACCAGGGTGTGAGGGGTCTTTAATTATGTTGGCTGCTTTCCCAAGGCAGTGGGAAGTGTAGTTGGATTCAATGGAAGGAAGGCTGGTTTGTGTGATGGACTGGGCTGTGTTCACATCTCTCTGTAATTTCTTGCGGGTGGGATAGGGTGCTGGAACCTACGATTTTCTGATTCAACTAGCCAGAGTCCCAAGGCAGCCAAGGGTGCTACGGAAATGCAGATAACGATTCCGAGCTGCAGTTTGTAGCGGGTGACCGGGATTGTGTGAATGTGCTGTAACGGTGCCATCTCTAACAATTCCTTCCTTTCTCCCTGTTATTCCACTATCACCACACCCCCCATGACCCCTCCACCTTCTTGCCTCCCCCAATCCCACCCTGCCCCCAGAATGGTCTGAGACGTCAAGAGGCCACATTGCTCACCCCTCTCCAGCAACTGGAGAGACAGGTCAATGACCTCCGACTGGAGGCGACCCAGACGTCAGGTGGGGAGCTGGAAATTGACAGCCGACCAAGTTCTGGTAAGCAATGGAGGGTGGGGGGGTGGTGGGGGGACGGTGTGGGTGGGGGTTGGGGGTTTGCAGGGATGGGGGTGGAAGAGTGTGGCAGGGGTTGTGTATTTATAGGGTTTGTACAATATTCAGACTTTCAAGCCAACGATAGAAAGTGAAATTCCTGTTGCACAGAATGTCTTTCAGTTATCCCATTAGGTTTCTTCCTAAGTCATTGGCCAGACTGTATTTTTCATATAGAGACAGACAGGATAACTAATGATTCAGAGCCCTTTTACTCACATTGATGCTGTCTAGTTTAACAATCACTCACGAGCTTTTCACAGGAAAATATCTGCAATGTTCACCTTCCTCCTCCTTTGAAGGCAGAAAGCATCGCGTGACAGGATCGATGGTAACAGGTTAAAACAATGTAGTCAGACTTATTTCCGAGCAAAATCTTATACAGAAGCAAACAAATAGTGCTGCACCATTGTGGTATTGGCCAAATGCCAAAGTTAGAGTCATAGATTTGTACAACATGGAAACAGACCTTTCGGTCCAACTCGTTCATGCTGACCAGATATCCTAAATTAATCTAGTCCCATTTTCCAGAATTTGGCCCGTATCCCTCTCAACCCTTCCTATTCATGTACCCATCCAGATGCCTTTTAAATGTTGTAATTGTACCAGCCTCCACCACTTCCTCTGGCAGCTCATTCCATACACTCACCACCCTCTGCATGAAAAAGTTGCCCCACAGGTCACCTTTTAAATCTTTCCCCTCTCACCTTAAACCTATAGATTTGGACTCCCCTACCCTGGAGAAAAGAAACTTTCATTTTCCCCTTTATTCATTCACGGGTTGAGGGTGTTGCTGGCTAGGCTAGTATTTATTGCCCAGAGGGCAGTTAAGAGTCAACCACATTGCTGTGGGTCTGGAGTCACATGTAGGCCAGACCAGGTAAGGATGGCAGTTTCCTTCCCTAAAGGGCATCAGTGAACCAGATGGGTATCTCCCCAGAACAATTGGCAATGGAGTCACAGTCATCATTAGACTTAATTCCAGATTTTTTTTTTTTGAATTCAAATTCCTCCAACTGCTGTGGCAGGATTTGAACCCTCAGGGCATTATCGGGGTCCCTGGATTGACAGTTCAACGATAATACCACTAGACCATTGCATCCCCCTTTACTGCAGATGCTGTAAATCAGAAACAAAAATGGAAATTGTTGGAAAAGCTCAGCAGGGCTGGCAGCGTCTGTGAAGATAAATCAGAGTTAATGTTTCAGGTCGAATGACCCTTCCTCAGGACTGGGAAAAAGACGTCGACTATTCACCCTATCCATGCCCTTCGTGATTTTATAAACCCTCTATAAGTCACCCCTCAGCCTCAGTTGCTTGGAGTCTTTCTTACAATGTTATATCCTGAACAATAGATAGATTGGAATTCACTGAAGGAGATATCGGGGGTAGCAGAGATTTGGTGATAAAACCCATGGACTGTGCCTGTGAATGCAGCTCCCCATCAGACATGCAGTAAATTGACCACAAAAAGCAAACAGAAATTGCCGAAAATATCCCAGGCACATCTGTCTGGACCTGTAGCGGGAAAAGATAGGTTCCAGATGTTCTTGCTCAAGGCATACAACATCCCAATTCAAGGGTTTAAGGTCAGTTTAGGGACAGTGTTTGATCGCTGTGCCCCTAGGTTCTTCCTGAAGTGTTCCAAGCCCAGTTGCCTTTCAGTGCTGGAGGTGGATTGTCCATACAGTTAGCCTTTTAATCATTTCTCAGTCTCTTTTTTCTCTTTTTCTTGACTATTCATGTTTTTCCCTTCACTTTGTGCGACTGCGTTATATCGAGCTGTCTCTGCTTCAACTGTGTCTCTCTGCTTTTCCAACTCCTTTTTCTCTTATTTCTTTATTGGGATCTTTCCTTCTCATTGAGGGATAGTGTGGGAAGATGCTGTTAAGTTGTCAGGTCAGTTGTGATCTCCTCGAATTCGTAGACCAATTTGACCAAGGGGCAAAATAGCCAACTCCCACTTTTGCATTTTATTAGCACTGGTGCATCCTTTCCTGTCTCTCTCTGCCCCTTTCACAATTAGAACTATAATTAGGTTTTATTGTCACGTGTACTCAAGTACAGGAATACAGTGAAAGGTGTACAATGTCGCCTCACACTGCACCATCTCAGGTACAAAGTACCTAGTTACAAATCTTAGGTACTAAAATAGATTAGGTACAAAAATAGAGAAATAAAGAGAAAAGCTAAAAGTTTGACATTGCTCCAGCTCAATAACCTTCCCCTCCTGCTGCACCCAATCTCTCTACATGCCTGGCTATATTTGTGTTCACCGCAATCTTTGCATTTGCTTAACACCTATGTTACAACAGCGACTGTATTTAGTACAAAAAACTGGCTCTGCATCTCTTCAGGATGACCTGCGGTTGCAAAAGGTGCCATGCAAATGCAGAAGTTACAATCCTCTTGTCCATGTCTGGGTGTCTGTGCCTCCCCTGCACTTGCATGCCCCTTCCCTCCTTGCATCAGCGTGTACCTCTCTGCTCCTTTTGTTTTAGAGCTATACCACCTCTCCCACTGCGGACTGAGCTACTTCACAAAATGGTTTCTGTGTTAGCCTCAAGGATCTGGGAGAGAGAGAGGTCACTGCATCAGTTCCCCTTCGGCAGCAACGAGGCTAATGTGTGCGTGAAATGGCCATTACCATCTTCGCTTTGTCTTCGTTCAGTTCCATAAGTCGCCAATCAGGGCACAGTCAAGGTGTCAGCAACAGGTTGGTGGTGGGTCAAGGGGGTTCCAGCCCCACCTGCTCCAGGGGTGTCTCTGACCAGGTTGATTGGAAAATATCTGACCTTTGTCAGAAACAATACCCCAAATGCTCCCGCTCCCTCTTCACTTTCTCAAACTCAAAAAGGCTCCCAGTGTCTCACAGCTGAGATAGTCAGACCCCCTCCCCACTTTCAGCCTCCTGCTGTTGGAATAGTTATGGCTGCCTTTAATGCTCAGCTCCAGGGAGGTGCTTCTACTAAGACTAGTGGCTTGGTGGTTAGCACTGCTGCCTCACGGTGCCAGGGACCTGGGTCCAATTCCACCCTCCGGTGACTGTCTGTGTGGAGTTTTCATGTTCTCCCCGTGTCTGCGTGGGTTTCCTCCCATAGTTCAATGATGTGCAGTTTAGGTAGATTGGCTGTGGGAAATGCAGGGTCTTGGGAATAGGGTAGGTGATGGGGTCTGAGTAGTGTGCTGTTTGGAGGCTTGGTGCAGATGGGCTGAATGACCTCTTTCTGCACTGTAAGGATTCTATGATCTATATAGTGATATTCCCATCCTTGGGATGTGTGAGGTTTCTTTCATAAAATAATGGAATGATACAGCATTTGAGGAGATAGCCAGTGGAGTGTGTTTTGCAGCCACTAGTGTGGTAGACAGGGCAGATAATGTGTGTATGCACAGCCATGAGGGCTAGGAGCAGGAGGAAGCCATTAAGCCTTTCGAACCTGAGATCATGCACAATTTTCCATTCCTGCACCATCCCCCTGACATTTTGAATCATCGATGGCAATCTTGAGATCACAAACGTGAGATGAGTTGCTCTGGGGTGAAGAATTCCAAAGCCTCCACTGCCCTCTGAGTGAAAAAAATTACTCATCATAGCCCTAAATAGGTTGCTATCCATCCTGAGACTGTGTCCTCTCCTTCCAAGCTGCCTCCTAGTGAGAGGTGATGGCCTAGTGGTACTATTGCTGGACTGTTAACCCAGAGAGATCCCAGGCATTATCCTAGGGACCCAAGTTCAAATCCTACCATTGCAGATGGATCCACACCACATGATAGAGTTTGAGTCTGATAGAAAATATCTGGAATTAAGAGTCTAACAGCAACCATGAATCCATTGTCAATTATCAGGGTGGAAAAGAACTCTCATTTGGTTCACTAACTTCCCTTATGGAAGGGAATCTTCCATCCTTACCTGGTCTGGCCTATATGTGACTCCAGACCCACAGCAATGTCATCAACTTTCAACTGTCCTCTGGGCAGCTAGGGATTGATAGTAAATGCTGCCTGGTCAGTGATGCCCTCATTCCATGAATGACTAAATTCTTAAAAAGCCTCGTCCCTACATTGACAATATCAAGCTCTGTCATGATTTTGTATCAACCTTTTGGACATGGGGGCAGGAGGGACTTAGAACCTGGATCTTCGGGCCTAGAGGCAGGGATGCTACCACTGCATCACAAGAGTCCTCAGAATTTTGTATATTTGTTTGCAATCACTTCCTATTCATTTAAACCCTAGAGACTGTTGGCCCAGTCTGTTTAATCTTCTCATATGTTACTCCCTCCATTTAGTTCAGTGGAATCTTCATTGCACTCCCTTCATGCCAAGGATATTGTTCCTTAGGTAAGGAAGCCAAAACTGCCCACTATATTCTCACTGTGGTCTCACCAAGGCTGCATAAAATTGCAATTTTACTCATGTACTCAAAGCTTCTTGGAATAAAGGATAACACACCATTTGCTCTCTTGGTTACAAGGCAAGGTCCCACAAATAGCAAGGTAATACTGACCAGCCCAACTTGTTTATTTGAGAACTTGTAAACTCCACAGGAGCAGTCACCTGAGGGAAGGATTGAACCCAGGTCCCTGGCGCTGGGAGACAGCAGTGCTAATCACTGAGCCACCGTGCCGCCAAATTTATATATTGGTTAAGGGAGAAATATTGACCCAGGCCACCAATGAGGTGCGTGGAGAGATTCACCCACTCTTCTTCGAAATTTTTAAGGTGAGAGGAGAGAGATTTAAAAAAGACAAGGGAGGCAAATTTTTTGCACAGAGAGTGCTTCACATGTGGAAAGAACTCCCTGAGGAAGTGGTGGATGTGGGTACAGTTACAACATTTAAAAGACATTTGGATAAGTACATGAATAGGAAAGGTTTGGAGGGATATTGGCCAAGCGCAGGCAGGTGGGACTAGTTTAGTTTGGAATCATAGTCAGCATGGACTGGTTGGACCGAAGGGTCTGTTTCTGTGCTGTATGACTCTATGGATCTTTGACTGTATAAAATGGTACCCTGGGAGGGAAGACAGTGCTTCAACAGGGGAGGCGACGGCTTCGTCGTGCTATCACTAGACTATTAATCCAACAACCCAGGTTCAAATCCTGCCAAGGCAGATGGTAGAACTTCAATTGAACAAAAATCTTAAATTAAGAAACTATTGAGGGAATAATGTTGTTTAAAACTCCATTACTAATGCCCTTTAGGGAAGGAAGTCTGCCATCTTTACCCAGTCTCGCCTACATGTGACTCCAAACCCACAGCAATGTGGTTGACTCTTGACTGCCCTCTGGGCAATTAGGGATGAGCAATAAATGCAGGCCTCATCCTGTGATACCCAGATCCCATGAATGAACAAGGGAAAACAATCATGCAAAAGGGATAGGTAAAGTTTCAGAGGAATATGTGTGGTTCTTGTGTCATCAGGAATTAATCAGGGTGCAGTTAATCAAAGCAATGATTCCTTTCCCTGAAAGAGAATGAGATGCATTCTGAAAGAATCCAGCAATGTTCTTGGTCATTTTCTCTGGTGCCTTTCTAACAATAAATTTATTGGACTCATCTCTAACTTTGCCCAAGTGCAATTTGATCTCCTGATTTTCTCACTCATTTCCAGGGGCTGTAGTCACCTCCAGCTTTTCTGTCTGGCTCAAGCTTGCAATCCACTGCCTGTAGGGGCTTTGTCAATCTGCTTGTCCTTTGTCATTTGTTTCCTTCCAACAGAGAAAGGGAGGGCAATGGAGGATGGGCTATCCCAGCATCCTTAGCAGCATTGAAAGCCCTCTATTAAAACTGAAGGCCAAGCTAAAAAAGGATTTGCAATTATAAAGCACTTCTCACAATAATAGGATGTCCAAAAGTGCTTCACAGCCAATGAATTTGTTTTCATTTTGTGTAAAGTGCAATTTCTGCAGTGATGTAGGAAAAGCAGCATCTAATTTATGCACAGCAAGCTGGTGCAGAAAAGCAAAAACACCTTCCTACTCATCCCATACCGGCTGGCATTTTTTCGTTTCATCAACCGGCCAAAAAAACACCTTTTCACTCTCAGTCTCATCGAACAGTTATGGTGCCGAATGAGGCCATTCAGCCCATTCTGCCCGGCCTCTCTCCTCTGAGTCAGAAATGCTGTGGGTTAAGGTCCTGCTCCAGAGGCAGGAATGTCTAAGCCTACATCATTCCTTTCAGATAAAGAGGTGTCCCAGGGGCAATATGGATTACACGATTAACATCAGTGGAGAGGTTTTGTTTCCTTCTTTCATGGGATGCAGGCATAACTGGAGAAAGTAGTATTTATTGCCCATTTCATAGGCTATAACTGCAGAATTCCTACAGTATGGAAGCAGGCCATTTGGCTCATCAAACTCACACCAACCCTCCAAAGAGCATCCCACCCATCCCATCCCCATCCCTGTAACCCTGCATTTCCCATGGCTAGCCTGCACATCCCTGGACACTATGGGGCAACTTAGCACAGCCAATCCACCCTAACCTACACATCTTTGGGAGGAAACCAGCACACCTGGAGGAAACCCACACAGACACAGGGAGAAACTCTACACAGACAGTTGTCTGAGGCTGGATTTGAACCCGGGTCCTTGGCACAATGAGGCAGCAGTGCCTAACCACTGAGCCACTCCAAATGGACCAAGTATCTTGCTAGGGCCATTGCAGAGGGCAGTTAAGAGTCCACCACATTACTGTGGGTCTAGAGTCATGTGTGGGCCAGACCAGGTAAGGAAGGCAGATTTCCTTCTCTTAAAAGGCATTGGTGAACCACTTGGAGTTTTTACAACAAATGAGGATTCTTGATGCAATTGATACAATAATCTACATCTTCTTTACTCTATAAGAATGGCAAAGCAGACTAGAATAGCTATTTATTGTCACGTGTACTTTTACACCAAAAAAACGTGAAACGTTTTATAAGTTGCCATACCACGGCACCTAAATTAATGGCAGAAGTCGTAAATAAGAAGACTCTACTCATCAGAGCAGAAGGTGTCTACCCTCACACACACTAACCCACACACTTCCCTAAAGTTCCCACGTTCTTAGAAGATAGACGATACGCAACACAGTGATCAGTGTTTTGTTTAAAATTCATTTGTGGGATGTGGGTGTCACTGGCTGGGCCCAGCATTTATTGCCGTCCCTAGTTGCCCCTTGAGAAGGTGGTGGTGAGCTGCCTTCTTGAACTGCTGCAGTCCACCTGTTGTAGGTTGACCCACAATGCCATTAGGGAGGGAATTCCAGGATTTTGACTCAGAGACAGTGGAGGTACGGCAATGTATTTCCAAGTCAGGATGGTGAGTGGCTCGGAGGGGAACTTGCAGGGAGTGGTGTTCCCAGGTACCTGCTGCCCTTGTCCTTCTAGATGTAAGTGGTCATGGGTTTGGAAGGTGATCTCTGAGGACCTTTGGTGAAATTGGATCTATAAATTTAATTTAGTAGAACTTTCCCAGACATGCTGATAACTGGAGTCATAGAGATGTACAGCACGGAAACAGACCCTTTGATCCAACTTGTCCATGTTGACCAGATATCCTAAATTAATCTAGTCCCATTTGCCAGTATTTGGCTATATCCCTCTAAACTCTTCCTGTTCATGTACCCATCCAAATGCCTTTTAAATGTTGTAATTGTACCAGCCTCCACCACTTCCTCTGGCACTTTGTTGTGTACATACACCACCCCCTGTGTGAACAAGTTGCCCCTCAGGTCCCTTTTAAATCTTTCTGCTCACCTTAAACCTATGTCCTCTAGTTCTGAAATCCCCTATCCTGGGGAAAAGACCTTGACTATTCACCTATCTTTGCCCCTCATGATTTTATAAACCTCTATAAGGTCACCCCTCAACCTCTGACTCTTCCAGGGAAAATAGCCCCAGCCTATTCAGCCTCTCCCTATAGTTCAAACCCTCCAACCCTGGCAACATCCTTGGACACCTTTTCTGAACCCTTTCAAATTTCACAACATCCTTCCTATAGCAGGGAGACCGGAATTGAACGCAGTATTCCAAAAGTGGCCTGACCAATGTCCTGTACAGCCACAACATGACCCCCCAGCTCCTACACTCAATGCACGCAGCATTAACCACTTTCCTAACCTGCCCTGCCACATTCAAGGCATTTGTACACATATATACCAGGTCCCTCAGCCTTTGTACACCCTAAATGATTCTAGTCTTTATCTTGCTTGACCCCCACTCATTCTCCCAAACTAAAGTGAATCACTTCACGATTCTCTGACCCGATTTCCAATTGCCACGTGTCGGCCATAAGTCGATGTTGATCATCCTCACGGTTCACAATGCTTTCCATGTTTCCCTCTGTTCTGTACCTTCTCTTTAGTGGTTTGGGAAGGCAGCCAATGGAAGGTAAACAGCAGTTAAAGGCTAACGGGAGAGTGATTACCAACTGCAGTTGATGTGATCATCAGTTGCTACGACCAAATCCTTGACGCACTTTCACCCCACCCCTCCCGAACTAATCTGGAGTCACCTCTGAAGATCAATGCTGCTGTGTGTAACTCTGGGGGAAAAGCCAGTGGCAAACATCAAAAGAAATCTTAGAATCACGACAGTGTGGAAACAACCATTCAGCCCAGTGAGTCCACACTGACTTTCTGAACAGCGTCCCACCCAGAGTCACACTATCCCTGTAACTCTGCATTTTTTAAAATTCATTAACTGGATGTGGGCATCATGGCTGGACCAGCATTTATTGTCCATCCCTAATTGCCCAGGAGGCAGTTAAGAGTCAACCACATTGCTATGGGTCTGGAGTCACATGTAGGCCAGGCCAGGTAAGGACGGCAGTTTCCTTCCCTAAAGGGCATTAGTGAACAAATGGGTTTTTCCCCACTATCAACAATGGATTCACAGTCATCGCTATCTCCTAATTCTGGATTATTATTGAATTCAAATTCCACCATCTGCCTTGGCCAGATTTGAACCCAGGTCCCCAGAACATTGCCTGAGTGTTCTGAATTAATAGTCCAGCAACAATACCGCTAGGCCATCGCCTACACCAATTCCCACGGCCAATCCACTCTAGCCTGTCTTTGGATTGTGGGAGGAAACCGGAGCAAACCCACACAGACAGGGGGAGAATATGCAAACTCCACACAGACGGTCTCCCAAGTCTCAGCATCGAACCCGGGTCCCTGGCGCTGGGAAGCAGCAGTGCTCACCACTGAGCCACCAAACCATCACCTTCTGGAAAAGATTTTCTTTGTTCATTTCTCTTTATTGGGAATCGAAGTATTGCAAGTAGCAGGGGGGAGAAGTGGACAGATTGGCCAGTGGTTAACCATCATCCCAATGGATAAAGGGTCTTCCTGCGTGCTGATTGGTCAGCAGGTCACGGGGATGGACATGTTGGCTGACCGGTCAGCTGGGGCCTGAGGCCAAGTCAGGTGGTGAAGCCTCCAGGGATACCCTGATCGCAGGTGGTGACCTGAGCTGAATGCCAGCCTGGCCCATCTCTGATGCCCATGTCCCCTCCTTGATGGGCGGTTTGAAGAGAGAAGATTTGGCTCATGTTTGTTCACAAAGCAAAGAGGAGGAGGAGGAGTACCTGCTCCCCCCAAACCCCACTTCCCCACCACTGCAACACACCCACACCCCCTCCAACCTCATGTCACCACCCCCCTGCAAGTAACTTTACCCTCCCATCCCAACCTTCCAGAGCACCTTCCCAACGCCTCATCACAGTCACTCTCAATCATCTGCAATTGGCTCAGGGGATCTTGGAAGGAGGGAGCAGCAGAGTAATGGCACCCTGCATTTACATAGCACCTTTAAGATAGTGAGAGCACCTCAAAGCATTTCAGAGGAGTGTCCGTTGAACAAAATCTCTCACATTGACGCCATGTTCAGATGTCAGGAAGGACAACCAGTTAAGGAAGTAAGCTGTGAGAGTAGTGTATTAAAGGAGGAGAGAAGAAGAGGAGAGTGTGAGAGAGAGAGAGACAGAGAAAGGAGTTTGGGAAAGGAGCCCTAGAGCTTAGGGCCCCCGGCAGCTGAAGGAGGGGTGAAAGAAGTTGAGGGAACTGGAAGAGCACACAATTGGAGCACCACACGGATCTCAGAGGATTGTAGGACATCATAGAGTGAGGCAGATTACAACCTGTGTGAAAATATTTTTCTGATGAAGGTTTAGGCCTGAAACGTCAGCCTTCCTGCTCCTATGATGCTGTTTGGCCTGTTGTGTTCATCCAGCTCTACACCTTGTTATCTCTGAAAATATTCTCAATCACTTTTGACTGTAATGTCTAGTTATTCAGATGAGTTTGAGATAGTGTGGACATTGTTAGCCAAATGAACTATCAAGCTATAGGTGATAGCCTTCATTAACCTGGGCCCTTCAGAAATACACCTGTCCCCACCAGTGCTGTACCCGTGTTATACAGTGACAGATCTGACCCCACCAGTACTGTACCCCAGTGTTATATAGTGACAGACCTGTCCTTACCGGTACTGTACCCCAGTGTTATATAGTGACAGACCTGACCCCACCAGTGCTGTACCTCAGTGTTATACAACAACAGACCTATCCCCACCCAGTACTGTACCCCAGTGTTATACAGTGACACACCTGTCCCCACCAGTGCTGTACCCCAGTGTTATACAGTGACAGACCTGTCCCCACCGGTATTGTACCCCAGTGTTATACAGTGACAGACCTGTCCCCACCGGTACTGTCCCCCAATGTTATACAGTGACAGACCTGTTCCCAACTGTACCGTATCCCAGTGCGATTTGGATTGGCTTGGTGTCTTTCTGTGTTAGATCCTAATGCCTCTTCCTTTCACAAATTCCTGGAGACGCTGAGCAAGTCATTCCCACTGCTGTCGTTGCTCGATGGAGGCTTATGTGCGGCAAGACTGAGCAAAGGACGTTTGAGCCTCACCGTAACACTCTGATTTCTCTCTACCTCTCCCCTCACCATCACCATCCCCCACCCTCTGCTTTCCTCCCTGTCTCTCTCCACCCCCCACACCCTGTCTCTCCTCCCCGTTGCAGGCTTCTATGAACTGAGTGAGGGTCCTTCCCCTGCTCTCTCCGATTCCTCCGCCTCAATCTTTGCTGAATGTTTTTCCAATTTCCAATCTGCATCATGCAACTATCCATGGATTGGCTTGGCAGAGGCACGCATGAGTTATGCAAGTGAACGACCTAAATCTTTAGGTAGGTGTTGAGTAGCTGATGTAGAGTCGCAGAGTCATACAGCACGGAAACAGACACTTTGGTCCATCCAGTCCATGCCAACCATAATCCCAATCTAAACTAGTCCCACCTACCTGCTCCTGGCCCATATCCCTCCAAATTTTTCCTATTCATGCATTTACCCAAACATTGTAACTGTACCCACATCCACCACTTCCTCTGGAAGTTCTTTCCACACATGCACCACTTTCTGCGCAAAATAGTTGCCCCTCACGTCTTTAAATCTTTCTCCTCTCACCTTAAAAAATGTCCCCAGCCTAGGGAATAAAACACGTGACTTTCACCTTATTTATACCCATCGTGATTTTATAAACCTCTACCAGGTTTCCTCTCAACCTCCTACACTCCAGGGGAAAAAGTCCCAGTCTATCCAGCCTTTCCTTATAACTCAAGTCCTCTATTCCTGGCAACGTCCTGGTAAATCTTTTCTGAACCCTCTCCAGCTTAGTACTATCCTTCCTATAACAGCTGGGTGACCAGAACTGGGCATAGGGCTCTAGAAGAGGCCTTACCAACATCCATACAAACTCAACATGAAGTCCCAACTCCCATACTCAAAGATTTGTTGATGTTCTCAGGGAGAGGAGTTCAGAAACTCTCTCCTTGAAGGGACACCTCTTTGGAAGCTCTCCCTGCAAATCTCGTACTTTCAAAAATCCACCCAATCCTCTTTATTTTATCTGAAAGCTACAGCTTAATCTTGCTCATCCTCACTGGGATGGAACATTCTGGATCATGCCTTTGAGGACCCTCTTGTCGAACCTTCTCAACCCCGTCACAGGCTAATTTTATTTTTAGTTTGTTCCAGTTCAGCTCAATGTCCTCTCGTTCCACCCCCAACCCCATGTGGGACTCCTAACCCGAGCAGTTCCTCCCACAAGTCTGAGAGGCCTGGACTGCCCTCTCCTATTGGATATTCAGCTGTGGAAAACATCATCACTCACCCCGATCCTCATTTTTCTGATGCTCCCAGAGCGATGTTCCCCGAAGGAACCATTCCATCGGGGTCAGAGGTCATGAACCCTGACCCAGAGGTGGGCACGTGACCATCACACCAGAACTAGGAGGAGGAGGAGCCCATTCAGCCCCTCGATCTGCTTTGCCACTTGATGCGATTATGGCTGATCGCATCCTGGTCTGAACGGCACTTCTCTGCCCACTCTCTGTAACCCTTCAACTCATCATTCATTAAAAATCTGTCTCTCTCTTCCTGTAAATTTATTTAGTGTCCTTGCATTCATCTGGCACAGAGTTTTCCATAGATTCATGGCCCTTTGAGAGTGGGAATAGGAAGAGGCCATTCACTCTCTCAATTCTAGTCTGCCATTCAATTGGATTCCAGCTGGTGTGTCTTGAATCTCCGTTGAGTTGCCTGAGCTCCATGCTACTTCACCCCCTAACCATCCGAATCCCTCCCTGGGAAATAAGGCCAATGCCAGGAGTCAGGCTTGGCAGCACAGACACAGCTCTGAACAGATGGAAATGATGAAAGATGCGGAATCATTTGACTCATACCCGACACTCGCTCTTGGAGTGTGCATAGCTTCTGGCTGTGTCAAACAAAAGCAAGAACTGTCCCTTCCCCCCGTTTCACTTTCCTCCTTCTGTAAAACAAGCTTTACTCTGTATCTCACCCCGTGCTGTCCCTGTCCTGGGAGTGTTTGATGGGGACAGTGTAGAGAGAGCTTTACTCTGTATCTCACCCCATGCTGTCCCTGTCCTGGAAGTGTTTGATGGGGGCAGTGTAGAGGGAGCTTTACTCTGTATCTCACCCCGTGCTGTCCCTGTCCTGGGAGTGTTTGATGGGGACAGTGTAG
>NC_063370.1:9055081-9057666 GCF_021869965.1 Rhincodon typus
GTGCTGTCCCTGTCCTGGGAGTGTTTGATGGGGGCAGTGTAGAGAGAGCTTTACTCTGTATCTAACCCCGAGCTGTCCCTGTTCTGGGAGTGTTTGATGGGGGGGACAGTGTAGCAGGAGCTTTACTCTGTATCTAACCCCGTGCTGTCCCTGTCCTGGGAGTGTTTGATGGAGACAGTGTAGAGGAAGATTTACTCTGTATCTAACCCAGTACTGTCCCTCTTCTAGGAGAGTTTGATGGGGGACAGTGTAGAGGAAGCTTTACTCTGTATCTAACCCCATGCTGTCCATGTCTTGGGAGTGTTTAATGGTAACAGTGGAGAAGGAGCTTTACTATGTCTGTGCTGGGAGATCTTATGAACATGATTAGGAGAGCAGAGGTGGGATAGGAGAAACCATGCCTCAGTTAAGGGGGGAGTTTGAGAAGACTGGGCCTTCTTGGTAACCTATATTAGATAACGTCGCCATTGCCCTACTTCATTAGAGATAAACATGGCTAGGGGGTGGTTTAACCTGAGGGTCACCATAACCTCAGGCGAGGGGAAAGGTTGAGAAGGAGGAAACTGTCATAGGATGTGGATAACCGGGAAATTCCATTCGGGATCAAGGGGGCAGTCTGCGTGTGGATTCAGAGGACATTGGTAGGGTCTTGAAAGAATAGCTCACTTCTGTCTTTACTCAGGAGAAAGAGGATGTGACAGCGTTTAGGGAGGGGAAATGGGAGGTTCTTGAGCAGATGGGTATGGCGAGTGAGGTGGCATTAGGAGGTATAAGAGTGAACAAATCTCCAGGTGCAGATGAGTTGTATCCCGGTCTGCTGAGGGAAATGGGGGTGGGGTGGGAAATCATAGGAGCCCTGACCCACATTTTTAAATCATTTCAGGCCAACAGGGGAAGGTGCCAGACGACTGGAGGAGAGCTAATGTGGTTCCACTTTACAAGAAGGGTGGTAGATAGAGACCAGGGAACGTCAGACTAGTGCGTCTCAGATCAGCGCTGGGGAAGCCACTGAATGGACGGAGAGAATTAACCTCCATTTAGTGAACAAAGTCAGAAGTCACATGACACCAGATTGTAGCCCAACTGGTTTATTTGAAATCACAAGCTTTTGAAGCGCTGCTCCTTTGTCAGGTAACTTGAGGACATCTTGTGATTTCAAATAAACCTGTTGGACCACAACCTGGTGTCGTGTGACTTCTGATATTGTCCACCCCAGTCCAACACCGGCACCTCCGCATCAGTCAGTGAGGCAGAGTTCGATCAGGGATAGTCGGCATGGCTTTGTCAGAGGGAGGTCATGCCTGACAAATCTGGTTGAGTTTTTCGAGGAGGTGTAGATGAGGGCAGGGCAGTTGATGTGGTTTATCTGGATTCCAGCAAGGCCTTTGACAAGGTCCCATGCGGAACACTGATAAAGAAGACAAAAGCTCATGGGATCCAGGGTCACTTGGCAAGATGGTTCGGCTTAGAGACAGGAGGCAGAGGGTGGTGGTGGAAAGCTGACTGTGTGACTGGAGCCCATTAGCATTTCACAGGGATCAGTGATGGGCCTCTCATTGCTCATAACCTATATAAGCAATGAGAATACGGGGGAGATGATAAGTAAGTTTGCAGACGTGGGTGGTGACAGTGAAGAGGGAGATCTTACGTTACAAGAGGATGTAGACAGGTTGGTCAGATGGACCAAATAGTTGGAGAAGTGGCAGATAGAATGTAACTTTCATAAGTATGAGTTGATGCACTTCAGATGGAGGAATAAGACAAGGATATACTCAATGAATGGCAGGGCAGTAGAAAGTTCAGAGGACAAAGGGATCTTGGGGAGTTTGTTCAAACATCCCTGAAGATGGCAGAACAGGTTCATAAGGTCATTAAGAAGGCATATGGGACACTTGTCTTTATCAGTCATAGCATAGATTGTAAGAACGGGGAGATTATGTTGGAGCTGCACAGAACTTTGGTTAGGCCACAGCTGGAGTACTGTAATGCAGTTCTGCTTCCCGCGCTGTAGGAAGGATGTGATTGCTCTGGAAGGGGTGCAGAGGAGATTCACCAGGATGTTACCTAGGATGGAGTATTTCAGCGATGAAGAGAGGCTGGATAAGCTCAGGCTGTTTTCTTTGGAGCAGAGAAGGCTGAGGGGTGACCTGATAGAGGTGTGTAAATTTATGAGGGGCATGGACAGAGTAGATGGAAAGATAGATTCCCTTAGTCAAAGGATCAATAACAAGGAGGCAGAATTTTCAGGTGAAAAGCAGGAGGTTTTGAGAGGATTTAAGGAAAATGTTTTCATCCAGGGGGTGGTGGGGGCGTGGAATGAGGGCACTTGAGGCAGGAAACCTCATGATCTTTTAAAAGCACTTGGAAGAGCACTCAAAGTGTCATAACATTCAAAATCATGGGCCAAGTGCGGGTAAAGTCAGATTAATGTAGATAGGTCACTGCAGACATGATGGGCTGAAGAGCCTCTTTCATGCTGTACGACTCTATGACTGTCCATGCCCTGGGAGTGTTTGATGGGGACAGTGTAGACGGAGCTTTACTCTGTATCTAACCCCGTGCTGTCCCTGTCCTGGGAGTGTTTG
>NC_063370.1:9057676-9068494 GCF_021869965.1 Rhincodon typus
CAGTGCAGAGGGAGATTTACTCTGTATCTAACCCCGTGCTGTCCCTGGCCTGGGAGTGTTTGATGGGGACAGTGTAGCGGAGCTTTACGCTGTTTCTAACCCCCTGCTGTCCCTGTCCTGGGAGTGTTTCATGGGGACAATGTAGAGGAGCTTTACGCTGTGTCTAACCCTGTGCTGTCCCTGTCCTGGGATTGTTTGATGGGGACTGTGTACTGGGCGCTATGCTTCTGTTAAAAGTGTAGAGGGATCTTTACTGTGGGTGCTGTAGACTGTGGGTTCTTGAAACAGATGAAGTTCTGATCCTCACCGTGACGTCACAAATTTTGCAAAGGAAAAAGTCGTTGCCTGTTTAATGTTTAATGGGGACAGTGTAGAGGGAGCTTTACTCTGTATCTAACCCTATGCTGTCCCTATCCTGGGAGTGTTTGATGGGGGCAGTGTAGAGAGAGCTGTATCTAACACTGTGCTGTCCCTGTCATGGAAGTGTTTGGTGGGGACAGTGTAGAGGGAGCTTTACTGTGTTTCTAACCTGATGCTGACCCTGCCCTGGGAGTGTTTGATGGAGGACAGTGTAGAGAGAGCTTTACTCTGTATCTAACCCCGTGCTGTCCCTGTCCTGTGAGTGTTTGATGGGGGGACAGTGTAGAGAGAGCTTTACTGTGTATCTAACCCCATGCTGTCCCTTTCCTAGCAGTGTTTAATAGGGACAGTGTAGAGGGAGCTTTACTCAGTATCTAACCCCATGCTGTCCCTGTCCTGGGAGTGTTTGATGGGGGACAGTGTAGAGAGAGCCTTACTGTGTTTCTAACCCCGTGCTGTCCCTGTCCTGGGAGTGTTTGATGGGGGGACATGTAGAAGAAGCTTTACTCTGTATCTAACCCTGTGCTGTCCCTGTTCTAACATTGATGATCTTTTCTCTCCCAGCTGAGCCTCTGCACTTGGACCGGGATGAGAGTCTGAGCTACGCCGACAGCGACTATGTCTCATCCGTGCCCCGTTCGTTCTCGACCAATCGCGCGGACTCGTTCGAGGCCCTGATGGACGTGCAACCCAAGTACCAGTGTGACCTGATCACCCGCGACGGCCTGGACCTCTTCCCGTATCCTAGCCCCCTCCACGCCATGGCCGTGCAGAGCCCGCTGCTGTGCCAAGCACTGAGGGCCAACAGTGAGGAAAAGCCCATGTCGCCCACCTCCTACCTGAGCAGCTACAAGCTGGACGACGACGGCGAAATGTTCTTCGGCTCCCAGGGCGAGATGCCCCTGGGCCTGGAGGCCGTGCACTCAAAGAGGCTGGAGAATTACATCACAGGCCTGGTGCACAAACGTATTTATCCAGTTCGGCCCAACAAGCTGAGGACTAGCCTCAGCACGGAGGCCACGAAAGGCCTGATTCGGCAGAGCAGCATGTGCCAGAGGAGCACGGAAGCTGCCAGCCCTCCGATTGGGGTCTGTGATCCAGCCCGGTCTTTGTCCGAGCGCAGGAATATCCCAAGCTCCCACAGCTTTGATGGGAGCCTGCCGTCGCCAAAGTATAGGCCCCAGTGGACTTCGAGCAGGGAACAGCTGTCTGCCAAGAAAACGGTTCCCTCCTGTCAATCCGTCGACAACTTCACTGCTGCCATCCAGCAGCAAAAGAGTATGGACGAGGGCCAGAGTTCACAGCAGAGCCTGAGGAAGCCCATCAGGCTCATGGCCAACACGCCTCCCATGAGACCCACCTCTCTCGAGTATCACGAACTGAATTATCATCCAGCCATGAGGGCGTCCCCTCAGGAGAATTACTACCAGAACGTGTACGAGCTGAGTGACAGGCCTCAGGCTTTCCTCAACGACAGGCATCAGGCCTTCCTCGACGACAGGCCTCAGGCTTTCCTCGACGACAGGCATCAGACCTTCCTGTCTGCTAGGCCCGAGTCCTCAGAGCTCCGCTCGCCGTCCTTTGACCAACCGCCGGGGCCAGAGGTCAGCGTCCAGAGGTCGCCCGGGGCAGACGACGGCGGGTACCAGATGGTCAGCGCGCAGTACATCCCGGCTCAGCAGTCATATAAAGCCCACACCGCCAGCCACGGCAGCAAAGCCAAAGGCCTGCCGATGAGCAAAGGGCGCTCCGTCGACGCCTCGCCCGAGGCAGGGGCACCCCCTGGCTTCCGAGAGAAGGGCAAGGCCTCGAGCAAGAAGTGCCGCTTCAGCGAGGAATCCGAACCGGCCAAGAGGAGCGGGCGGAGGCCCTCCCCCCGGGGCAAGAAGACCTGCCGTTCCCAGTCGGAGAACAGCCTCCTGAACCGGCACGGTGTGCCCTGCGTCAAGTACAACACGGTCGAGCGAGATGAGGTGACGGGTGCCAGGCCGACGCGCTCCAGGCGACACCCCAGTGGGTGCCACCGGCGCTGGAGGTCAACAGCGGAGATCTCCCGGGATGAGGGGTCGGCCCCGCCCCCAAGTTCCGAGGCCTACCCCCAGGCCGAGGGGCGGCGAAGGCTCAGGAGGTATCCGAAGACCCCGGGGCACCCGGGGAGCGATTCGGAATATCCGTCCCGGCATCGCGGGCCAGGGGGTGGTGGGGGCGAGGAGGAGGAGGAGGTGGAGGGGGAAGGGGAGGAGGGGAGGGCACCGGGCGCCAGGGTCTACGCCGCCAACTGCTTCGGGGACAGCGAGTCGAGCCTGAGTGAGGCCCAGTCGCCAGGCCTCAGCAGCGGCTCCAGTGACACAGATGAGGAGGAGGAGGAGGCCACAGGCCTAGTCTGGCCCCAGCAGCTGACACCGCAGGCCATGGGCCGCGAGTCTGGGCAACCCAAGGCCTTTGTCAAGATCAAAGCCTCGCATGCCCTGAAGAAGAAGATCCTCCGCTTTCGGACAGGCTCCCTCAAGGTGATGACCACAGTGTGATGAAGGACAGATGGACCGGTGTTTCGAATTCCCACCGCCTCCTGGTCGCCTCGGGAACGTTGCGGGAAAAGCGCTTTTTGCAGCCAACTCGCTAAAATTTGTGGAAGCGTGCTCACGCAACCGTCAACATCGGCGGGTGCACAGAGGTCGCCACCGCGCACAGGAAGATCCCAGGGATAAACCAGCCAGCCAACTGCAGTATTTTAGTTCTTCGCTCCCCCCTCACCCGCTCTCCCTCCCATCCCCTCACCACCTCGCCGCTCCCCCCCACCACCGCTCACAACCCGAAAAGTGACGGGAACATCATGTTTTCCAAACAGGATCTTTCACACGGGGCAGGCGGGAGCACTGGTCGGGCCTGGGGTGGGGAAGGGGATGGTGATTGGCAGATTGTTGGGGTTGGGGTGTGGAAGGGGGAATGTGGGAAGAAGTACAGCGATTGGCAGGTTAATGGGGTAGGGGTCGGGGATGACCCAGGTTAACATCACATCTGCAAGGTGGCACCTCTGGGCCCATGTCCCTCCCTTGGCACAGCAGTAGTGGGGATTTGTCGGCCTGGTTGATGGGGCCTATGGCCTCAGAGTGGGACTTAAAGCCACGTTTTTCTGACTCATGGGCGAGACGGTTTCTATCTGAGCCACCAGTCGCCTGTATTAACCATTTCTGCCCTCATTGGTGAGAGGACTTGGGCCTCAAAAGGCCCATCTTTGTAGTGAATCACTTCAAGATGGCAGCCATCGGGGAACAGTCTCAATTAAATAGCTAGGTACACTAGAAAGTATCCTTATTTATCCCCAGCTGTAGGATCGTGGACTCTACTAACAGACGGATATGGATTGTTGACAAATTGTGATTTATTTAACTTTGTTCTTTAATGCAACAGTTTGGTAGAAGGCTTCTGTGGTCAAGGGTCATGCAAAGGTTCACTATTTCCCTCTCTAAAGCTCCCTCACCTCCTTTTAAGCTCATAAATACCTATAAACAGGACTAGACAGGGTAGAGGATGTTCTGAATGACCAAGGAGACAACAACCAGGCAGTCACAGTTTAAGGATACAGACCGGGCCATTTAGGACTGAGATGATGAGAGACTGGGGAACCTCTGGGAATTCTCTGCCACAGAAAGCGGTTTCTGCCCTGGCTTTATGTAGGAACAATGTTCCCAGTATCATTCTCCCGTCTTTTCCACATAACCCTTTTCAGATGGTGATCCAATTCCCTCTTGAGTCTCAATTGAATCTGCCTCCACCATAGTCACAGGCATTACATTCCAGATCTTAACCACTCGCTACATAAAATGGTTTTGCCTTCTACCACTGTTGCTTCATTTGATATTCACCTTCAATCTGTTCCCTCTCAATCTCAATGCTTCCCCCAATGGGAATAGTTACTCTTTCAACACCATCTAATCACGATTTTGGATGCCTCGATCAGATCTCCCCTCTACCTTCTCCAGCTAAAATAATCCCAATGTCTTCATTCTCTCCATGAAACTGAGGTTCTTCATCCCTCGGACCATCTTTTTAGGGATCTCTCTAATGTCTTCACGCCTTACAACCTGTTTTCAGTATTCCCGGCTGATTTACAAATGGGAAAGGAACAAGAGTAGGCCACTCAGCCCTACTAGCCTGTCTCCCATTCAATAAGATCGCGGCTGATGTGATTTTAACCTCAGCTCTACGTTCCTCGATGATCTTTCACCCCCCCAAAGTTTTTAAGAATCTATCTGCCTCTGCCTTAAAATTATTGGATGATTTTTACATCTGCTGTCTTTTTGAGGAGGGGAATTCCATAGATTCACAACGCTCTGAGAGGAAAAAAAAAATTTCCTCTTCTCCGCTCGGGTGGGTTCCCCCTTTACTTTTAAGCTATAATTCCCTCTCACATTACATAATTTTCCTCTCTTTGTCAGTTCTTACCCTGCTGGACTTTAAAGCCATTGATGCTCAGAGACAAGGCCAATTGCCCCTTGGACCCCAGAAGCCTTGTGTGGGGTGCAAGAGGGCTAAGGCTACCCCAATGCAGTGGGGCAAGAAGACAAAGTCTGGAATTGGCCTCCCTATGGTTACCATGGAGACCCTCGGCCAGCCTCAACAACCGTCCAATCCCTCCATCCCAGAAGCCCTTGACCAAGGAAATGGACCTCCCGTCTTAGAGCTCCCCCCCCCACAACTCCCCCCACCATTCCCAAACGTAGGGTGGCACCATCCGTTCCTCTCAGCTATACTCCCTTCCCATCCACTGAACTAGCGAATGGGACCTGTCAGTATGGATCAGCTGGTAGCCAACCCAGTCCTGTAGCATTAAGCTGCCATTAACTCAATACTGAGAGATCTGCCATTGAATTCTTGGAAGTTCGCCCGATTGTTTGTAGTCAAAGTTAGAATTCTCTTCCTACCCGGTAAGATTCCACGGAGCAACTTTCCAAAAATGGGAATTGGGGTAATTATTCCCGCAGAGAAAGGTGACAGGCCAAGAGTTGTGGGGGAGGATGGGTGTCTTTATGGAACGGCTAGCACAATCACGGCAGGCCGAATGGGCTCCTTCTGTTCTGTAACCTTACAAGCTAAGTCGCCCAACATCTTACCAGACCGTAGGACTGCTCTCTCATTAGAGAGAGGCGACTGGTGGTGGTTTAACGCCTCAGGCCAGGGGAGAGGTTGAGAAGGAGTGTCCTACACAGTGACCTCAGCCAGGGTGAGGAATCGAACACACACTGTTGGTGTCAGTCAGCATCACAAACCCAGCCCACCCAAGCTAAAGCTACCCACTGTGGTCTAAAAATGAAATCTTTTTTCTGCTTGGGCAGCTGGTCAGGTCTCAATGACGAGAGGAAACGGGGTAAAAAGTTCAGGCCCACAAACATTACCCCCTCGTATTCTCTCCATGTTCTACCCAGTGACCCAAAAGCGGTGATGGAGCCTGAGGCCTGAGGCCCAATGGTGTAAATAGGAGTATAAATGTTGTTGTTGTAGCTATGCCGAGGGGAAAGGCGGGTGGGAGTGGGGCGCGGGAAGCTTTTGTTTTTCTCTCTCTTGCCTCCCTGGCCCTCCATTCGAAAATTTTTACAGGGATATTCTTAACGAAGAAGAAAATTTGGTGACTCTTAAGCATCATGCATTCCACTGCTATCTTGCCGCGACATGACGTATTTGGATCTGATTGGATGGGGACAGGGGTTGGGAGAGAAGGTCGGCACCACCTCAGGGAATTATTACAGCACACAAGGAGGCCATTCAGCCTATTCTGGTTCCATTACCTAGTCCTTGCCTTTCCACCTGACCATTTTAAAGTCGGGGGTGGAGGGGGTTGTGGACACCCATTCTTGGGATACAGCCAGGCCCGAGAGGGTGAGGAGGAGGTGGTACAGTGAGTGGAAGGATGTGCAGCTTGAGCTCAGTTTCTCTCCCTTCCAAACCCCCACTCCCTAGACCCACTTTTTGGTTTCTTGGGGGTCGATTTGATATTAGACTGCAGGCCTTCTGTGATTTTGCAGAGTCAAGATTGAAGGATATTCCCCCATTTGGAAGCGGCGGGGGAAGGGGTATATAGGGGGTTGCTCAATAGGGGTCTCCAGCAGTTAATAGGCAGGGTCCTCCGCATCAATGTGGCAACTAGATCATGGCTGCCACATCCCACAATGTGACATTGATACATTGGGAGAGGGCGTCGTGAGGGCAGCGGGTAGAGTGGAGTGGGGGGGAGGATAGAGATTTATCGGAGGGCGAGTGGCCTGGGGCCCAGTTTGACCCTTGACCCATGCCACCACCTGTCCTTCAAGTGAGCCAACTGAGCGATGCCAACCCTGATTGAGGGAGACTTCATTGCACAACCTCCTACCCCCACCCCACAGCCCTCTCACCTCCGCCAATGGGCTATCCTCCTGGCATCTCACTTTCCTAAAGCCACGCGGAAAAGGAAAAGAGCTCTTTGTCATCCAACCCAGTGGTTCCCAATCGGATATGTTTCCCTGGCCCGGCCTATCTGCTACGTATGCAAAGTGTACATAAGAACAATGTAAAAACAAAAGGAAATGTCAATTTTTCATGCCCCTATGACCTCTCCCCTGAGTCTCTACCAATGGCTGGATGTTAAGTTTGCAATCCCCTGGGACCTCGCGGGCCAGCCTGGAGGAATTGGTGAGTCCAAGTGGAAGTAGGCCTCTGGCTTCCCTGCAGCGCGTCGCTTGTTTTCTTTCCTCACCCGAATGGGGTGAGACCTACTAGGCCCTGGCTTGACTGTGGCTGATCAACGTTGTCACCTATGTCACTGTGTCATGGTCAAAGTGATGTTCATGGAGTATTCGAAGATATTAAAAGTTTTATCATGAAGTGATTACAAACCTGCGTCGCTTTCTCGTATTCTTCTCTCTCTTTTAAAGGCTAGTTCCTGCAGTCCTTCTCTCGATGGGCGGGGCTTAAAGGGTTAAATTCAGGTGAGATCGTAAGAACTGCAGATGCTGGAGTTTGAGATAACACAGTGTGGAGCTGGAGGAGTATAGCGGGCCAGGCAACATCAGATCTGATGCTGCTGTGCTCCTCCAGCTCCACACTGTGTTATCTCTTAAATTTAGGTGAGGTTTGGTCTCTATCCGAAGTAGGGTGGGGGCTGGGGGAGTCTAATTGATGATTAAGGGAGCTTGATGAGATGGGTGGGGTGTAATGGAGCTCTATCCACTTGTAGCCTGGGTCTGTAGTCATGGCAGATCCTTTGACCTTCAGTCTTCACCGCCCCACCCCACCAACAAGTCATGCTAACTGGCTGACCCAGGCATCTCCCCTGCTCTTTCTGCAAACTCTTCCTGGCGTTTTTTATCCCCACTTAGACCTAGGGTTTTTTTTGGGTCCTAGATTCATAGAATCCCTGCAGGGTGGAAACAGGCCTTTCGGCCCAACAAAGCCACACCAACCCTCAGATCCATCCCCCTCTAACACACCTATCCCTGGATACTATGGGGCAATTTAGTATGGCCAGTTCACCCTAACCTGCACATCTTTGGACTATGGGAGGAAACCAGAGCACCCAGAGAGAATGTGCAAACTCCACACAGACAGTCCCCAAGGGTGGGATTGAACCCGGGTCCCTGGCGCTGTGAGGCAGCAGTGCTAACCACTGAGCCACCATGCTGCCCTGTTCACACTTGGGGAGATGCTGCCCTACTGATTCTATCACAGTGGGGAAGCAGGCCATTTGGCCAATCCAGTCCACGCTGACCTTCTGAAGAGCATCCCACACAGACCCAACCTCCTATTCTATCCCTGTAACCCTGCAATTCCCATGGCTAACCCACCCAGCCTGCACACTACGGGGCAATTTAGCATGGCCAATCCACCCTAACCTGCACATCTTTGGACTGTGGGAGGAAACCGGAGCATCCAGAGGAAACTGATGTAGACACGGGGAGAATGTGAAAACTCCACACAGACAGTTGCCTGAGGATGGGATTGAACCCATGTTCCTGGGCTGTGAGGCAGCAGTGCTGACCACTGAGCCACTGTGCCTTCCAATGGACTGATATTCCAGAGACCAGGTTCTGCTACAGCTGATGGTGGAATGTGAACCCAATAAATATCTAGAATTAAGAGTCGAATGATGAGCATGAATCAGTTGTCAATTGTCAGGGAAAAATCCCACAGGACAGCATAATGGCCCAGTGGTTAGCACTGCTACCTCACAGTGCCCGAGCCCAGGTCTAATTCCACCCTCGGGCAACTGTCTGTGTGGAGTTTCTTCCGGGTGCTCCGGTTTCCTCCCATAGTCCAAAGATGTGCAGATTAGGGTGGATTGGCCATGTTAAATTGCCCATAGTGTGTAGGGATGTGCAGGCTGGGTGAGTTAGCCATAGGAAATGCATGGTTACAGGATTGGGGTAGGGCAGTTGGGTCTGGGTGGGATGCTCTTTGTGTACTCGAAGGGCCAAATGGCCTCTTGCTGCACTGTAGGGATTCTATGATCTGGTTCACTAATGCCCTTTAGGGAAGGAAACTGCCATCCTTACCTGGTCTGGCCTACGTGTGACTCCGGACCCACAGTGATGTGGTTGGCTCTTAACTGCCCTCTGGGCAATTAGGGATGGGCAATAAATCCTGAGCCAAGCTGGGGATGCCCTCATCTTGTGAATGAATAAAGAACATCTAGGTTTTTTCTGTTCAAACTCTAGGGTTTTTTCACAAGACCCTGTTTAATTTGAAGCAAATCTTTGCAGTTAAACTTTAAATTTTGTAATTTTTTCTGCATTATCACCATTTGACTAAATGTGTTCCCGTCTTGTGGAGATGATGCCGGAGTGGTTTGTTATCAGATTCAGGACCAGACCCTGTGCATGTGTAACCCTGGGCAGCTTTTGCCATTTTATCAGCTTAGTGATGATGTGTAATTATTCAGGGACTAATGATCATAACGTATTGCACTAACGATATGTGTTCAAATTTTTAAAAGTATGTGTTTTGTAGAATAAACATCAATATTGTCTTTCTTTCTTTTAATGATTAAAAATCATCAATATTCAATTTTTACCAATACTACAAGCTCGATGGCATATATTCCAGACGAATAGTATAACCATGTCATTATGATAAATATCTAGCAATAGCTGAGATCAAAACTGTCCAGGATTTTTCCTGAAACATACAGTTGGCAGTCCTCGGAAGGATTTCCAACTTGACCTGTCTGGCCAACTTCTCAATGCACTTTCTTTAAGCTACCCACTGGGGTCTGAGTCCAATAACCCAAAGCTTCTGCTTTAAAGGCAGTGATGCTACCCACTGTGCTACAAGAGCAAAGGTTAGACAATTGAATCTATTATCTCTGGTCCCAAACAAGGCACCTAACCTCAAAATTAAAGACAGGTCAATAGGAGTGAGAACTTAAGAACCTTGCTCATATGGGCCAATGGGGCGAGGAGGGCAGATGAAGTTTAATTTAGATAAATGTGAGGTGCTGCATTTTGGAAAGGCAAATCAGGGCAGGGCTCATACACTTAATGGTAAGGTCCTGGGGAGTGTTGCCGAACAACGAGATCTAGGGGTGCAGGTTCATAGTTCCTTGAAAGTGGAATCGCAGGTAGACAGGGTGGTGAAGAAGGCGTTTGGTACGTTTATCTTTACTGGTCAGTGCATTGAGTATAGGAGTTGGGAGGTCATGTTGCAGCTGTACAGGACATTGGTTGGGTCACTTTTAGAATAGCGTGTTCAGTTCTGGTCTCCCTGCTATAGGAAAGATGTTGTGAAACTTGAAAGGGTTCAGAAAGGATTTACAAGGATGTTGCCAGGATTGGAAGGGTTTGAGCTACAGGGAGAGGCTGAATAGAACATAGAACATTACAGCGCAGTACAGGCCCTTCGGCCCTCGATGTTGCGCCGACCTGTGAAACCAATCTGAAGCCCATCTAACCTACACTATTCCATTATCATCCATATGTTTATCCAATGACAATCTAAATGCCCTTAAAGTTGGCGAGTCTACTACTGTTGCAGGCAGGGCATTCCATGCCCTTTCTACTCTCTGAGTAAAGAACCTACCTCTGACATCTGTCCTATATCTATCACCCCTCAATTTAAAGCTATGTTCCCTCATGCTAGCCATCACCATCCGAGGAAAAAGGCTCTCGCTGTCCACCCTATCTAATCCTCTGATCATCTTGTATGTCTCTATCAAGTCACCTCTTAACCTTCTTCTATCTAACGAAAACAACCTCAAGTCCCTCAGCCTTTCCTCATAAGACCTTCCCTCCATACCAGGCAACATCCTGGTAAATCTCCTCTGCACCCTTTCCAATGCTTCCACGTCCTTCCTATAATGCGGTGACCAGAACTGTACGCAATACTCCAAGTGCGGCCGCACCAGAGTTTTGTACAGCTGCAACATGACCTCATGGCTCCAAAACTCAATCCCTCTACCAATAAAACCTAACACACCGTACGCCTTCTTAA
>NC_063370.1:9073494-9077542 GCF_021869965.1 Rhincodon typus
ATCTATTTTCACACCTTCCAGAATTGCTAACACCTCCTCCTTATGAACCTCAATCCCGTCTCATCTAATAGACTGTATCTCAGTATTCTCCTCGATTACATTGTCTTTTTCCTGTGTGAATACTGACGAAAAATATTCATTTAGCGCCTCTCCTATCTCTTCAGACTCCACGCACAACTTCCCACTACTGTCCTTGACCGGCCTTAATCTTACTCTAGTCATTCTTTTATTCCTGACATACCTATAGAAAGCTTTAGGGTTTTCCTTGATCCTACCTGCTAAAGACTTCTCATGTCCCCTCCTGGCTCTTCTTAGCTCTCTCTTTAGGTCCTTCCTGGCTAACTTGTAACTGTCAAGCGCCCTAACTGAGCCTTCACGCCTCATCTTTACATAAGCCTCGTTTTTCCTCTTAACAAGAGATTCAACTTCTTTAGTAAACCATGGTTCCCTCGCTCAACCACTTCCTCCCTGCCTGACAGGTACATACTTATCAAGGACACGCAGTAGCTGTTCCTTGAACAAGCTCCACATTTCAATTGTGCCCAGCCCCTGCAGTTTCCTTCTCCATCCTATGCATCCTAAATTTTGCCTAATCTCCTCATAATTGCCTTTCCCCCAGCTATAACTCTTGCCCTGCGGTATATACCTATCCCTTTCCATCGCTAAAGTAAACGTAACCGAATTGTGGTCACTATCACCAAAGTGCTCACCTACCTCCAAATCTAACACCTGGCCTGGTTCATTACCCAGTACCAAATCCAATGTGGCCTCGCCTCTTGTTGGCCTATCTACATACTGTGTCAGGAAACCCTCCTGCACACATTGAACAAAAACTGACCCATCTAAAGTACTCGAACTATAGGTTTCCCGTCAATATTTGGAAAGTTAAAGTCCCCCATAACAACTACCCTGTTACTTTCGCTTCTATCCAGAATCATCTTTGCAATCCTTTCCTCTACATCTCTGGAACTTTTGGGAGGCCTATAGAAAACTCCCAACAGGGTGACCTCTCCTTTCCTGGTTCTAACCTCAGCCCATACTACCTCAGTAGACGAGTCCTCATCGAACGTCCTTTCTGCCACCGTAATACTGTCCTTGACTAACAATGCCACACCTCCCCCTCTTTTACCACCTTCCCTGATCTTACTGAAACATCTAAACCCCAGAACCTGCAATAACCATTCCTGTCCCTGCTCTATCCATGTCTCCGAAACGGCCACAACATCGAAGTCCCAGGTACCAACCCATGCTGCAAGTTTACCCACCTTATTCCGGATGCTCCTGACATTGAAGTAGACACACTTCAAACCACCTTCCTGCCTGCCGGTACACTCCTGCAACCTTGAAACCTTATTCATAACCTCACTACTCTCAACCTCCTGTACACTGGAGCTACAATTCACGTTCCCATCCCCCTGCTGAATTAGTTTAAACCCTCCCGAATAGGCTGGGGCTATTTTCCCTGGAGCATCGGAGACTGAGGGGTGACCTTACAAAGAATTAGAAAATCATGAGGGACGTGGATAGGGTGAATAGCCAAGGTCTTTTTCCCGGGGTAGGGGAGTCCAAAACTGGAGGGCGTAGGTTTGAGGTGAGAGGGGAAAGATTTAAAAGGTACGTTTTCACGCAGAGGGTGGTGCGTGTATGGAATGAGGTGCCAGAGGAAGTGGTGGAGGCTGGTACAATTACAACATTTAAAAGGCATCTGGATGGGTACATGAATAGGAAGGGTTTAGGGGGATATGGGCCAAATGCTGGCAAATGGGACTACTTCAGCTTAGGAAATCTGGTCGGCATGGACTAGATGGACTGAAGGGTCTGTTTCCGTTCTGTATGACCCTATGACATACGTGCAATTACAGTATATCCTCTGTATTCACGAAATTATAAATTGCAAATTCGCCTATCCGTGCCAAAAAATAAGTAACAACAAAAGTCTACATTTCTGGGCAAAATCCATGTATCCGTAATATTTTTAACTACCTCTGCACCTGTGAATTTGATCATTTGCCAGGGTTCTGAGGAACTGAACCTTCATGGATACAGAGGAATGACTGTATCTACCTTGGCTTTTACTGTCTTCAGAGATTCTGTTTCCATCACCTTTTGTGAGAAAGAGTTCCAAAGACGCTGCGAGGCAACATTTTGCCTTATCTCTGTCTCAAATAGGCAAGCCGTGATCCATACTTTTACATTCTCTCAAAAGAGAAAATATCCTCTCTATACTGACCTTGCCAAGACACATCAGGATTTTTACATTTCAATTAACAAGCAGGAAATAGTGAACTGCTTCCGTGAACCTCTGCGTTCCGTGTGGGGTAGGGACACCCACAATGCTGTTCAGTAGGGAATTCCAGGATTTTCCAGCACATTGAAAGGACAACGATATATTTCCTAGTCAGGGTGGTGAGGCGCTATGAGGGGATCTCATCGGGGGGGTTGGTGTCCCCAAGTATCTGCTGCCTTTGTCCTTCTAGAAGGAAGTGGTCATGGGTTTGGAAGGTGCAGCCTAAGGATCTTTGGTGAGTTTCTGCAGTGCATCCTGTAGGTAGTACACACTGCTACTACTGAGAGTCGGTGGTGGAGGGGGTGGGATGTTTGTGGATGTTGTTCCAATCAAGCGGGGGCTGCTTTGTCCTGGATGGTGTCGAGATTCTTGCGTGTTGTTGGGGCTGCACTTATCCAGGCAAGTGGGGAGTATTCCATCACACTCCTGACCTGTGCCTTGTAGATGGTGGACAGGCTTTGGGGAGTCAGGAGGGGAGTTACTCACTGCAGGATTCCAAGCCTTTGACCTGCTGTTGTAGCCACTGTATTTATATCGCTAGTCCACTTCAGTTTCTGGTCCATTTTAAGGCCAGGATGTTGATAGTGGGGGATTCACTGAAGATGGTGTAATTGAGTGTGAAGGGGTGGTGGTTAGATTCAGTCTTGTTGGGGACAGTCATTGCCTGGATTTGTGTGGCTTGAATGTTAGCCCTAACCTGGATATTGTCTAGATCTTGTTGCATTTGGACACGGACTGCTTCAGTATCTGAGGAGTCGCAAATGGTGCTGAACATTGTGCAGTCATCGGCGAACATCCCCACTTCTGACCTTATGATGGAGAGAGAGTCATTGATAAAGCAGCTGAAGATGGTTGGGCCTGGGACACTACCCTGAGGAACTCCTGGAGCTGAGATGACTGACCTCCAGCAACAAAAACCATCTTCCTTTATGCCAGCTATGAATGCAATGAGTTAGTAGGAGGACACTGGAGTGGGATTTGAGCCTTCTGTTGATCAGCTTCAGATTTAAAGAGAGATCTGAGCTAAGGGTTTAGCAGAGCCCAGTCTGGGGTGGGGGGTCGGGGGGGGGAGGTGGTATGGGTGTCGGCCATTTGCAATTAGATTGATGGTGTTTAGCCGTAGGGTGGGATTGGGGGGAGCGGCAGGAAGAAACAGTCAGAATCATCGATGGTCAAAGAGTTTGCTGGCACTTATCTCAATTAGATGTGTTGCTCTGGTTATTGAGGGAGCTGGAGTGGGGCTTGTGGGCGGGATAGGGTGGTGGGGGTATTTGAGAAGTAGTGGGATAGGTTGATGTGTGAAACCGGATCCCAGGAGATTACATGGCGCTCTGCTAGGAATTGGGAAAAGGCGGATGAGAATTTCCTGATATCTGTGCTGTCAGGTCATCTCCGTGAAAGAGTTGGTCTTTGTTGAGTCAGACTCCGAAGAAAACTTCCTGTTGCCATAGCTCCACTCTGGGCAAGAACTCGTGAGAATTATTTCAGAAGAAAACGTCTTTTATTTTCACCGGGAGAGCAGTAAAATTCAACACGAAGTTCCCATCTCCCCAGAACTCCCCCAGCCCTTCCCCATGGGGGTGGTGGTGAGTGTGAACGAGGTGGGCACGAAGGGTCTGAGTGTGCAGGGTGCGTGTGCAGGGTCTGAGTGTGTAAGGTGAGAGCGTGCAGGGTGTGTGTGCGTGCAGTGTATGCGTGTGCAGGGTGTGCGTGTAGGGTGAGAGTGTGCAAGGTGTGAATGTGCAGGGGCTGAGTGTGCAG
>NC_063370.1:9077552-9085776 GCF_021869965.1 Rhincodon typus
AGGGTGTGAGTGTGCAGGGTGAGAGTGTGCAGGGTGTGAGTGTGCAGAGTGTGTGTGTGTGTGCAGGGTGAGAGTGTGCAGGGTGTGTGTGAGTGTGCAGGGTGTGTGTGAGTGTGCAGGGTGTGAGTGTGCAGGGTGTGTGTGAGTGTGCAGGGTGTGAGTCTGCAGGTTGAGAGTGTGCACGGTGTGAGTGTGCAGGGGCTGAGTGTGCAGAGTGTGTGTGAGTGTGCAGGGTGTGAGTGTGCAGGGTGTGTGTGTGTGCAGGGTGTGAATGTGCAGTGTGTGAGTGTGCAGGGTGTGTGTGTGTGCAGGGTGTGAATGTGCAGAGTGTGAGTGTGCAGGGTGTGTGTGTGTGCAGGGTGTGAGTGTGCAGTGTGTGTGTGCAGGCTCTGAGTGTGCAGGGGCTGAGTGTGCAGGATGTGTGTTTAAGGGATGAAAGTCTGGGCTGTGAGTGTACAGGGTGTGAGTGTGCAGAGGGGGTGCGGTGTGTCTGTGCAAAGACATGAGTGTACAGAATGTGGGTTTGCAGGTGGTGAGTGTGCCGGTAGTGAGTGTGCAAGGGGATGATTGCGCAGGGATGAGTGTGTGGGATGTGAGTGTGCAGGGGGATAACAAACTACCCTATATTTTGAGGAATCTGAGCTGCGACAGTGAGGTAGTGGCAGTGTGGCTGGGATAGACATCTAGCGTTGGGGATTTGCAATCCAAACCCCACACAGCCGCTGGTGAGTTTATATCCAGTGAATAAGTCTGGAATTGATGGCCTCCCTCAACATTGGTGGCAACAATGATTGATTGTTTTTTTTTTACGAAGAATCTGTTTCACGAATCTTCTTTCGGGAGGAAAATCTGCCATCTTCGGCCAACACATGACTCCAGACCCACAGCAATGTGGTTGACTCGTCACTGCCCTCTGAGATGGTACTAGCCAAGCCACTCAGTTCAAAGGGCATTTAGGAATGGGCAACAAATGCCAACAAACACTGGCCTTGCCCAGTGACACCACATCCCAGGAAAGAACAAATATTGACTTTTGTCCTGTGACCCTTCAAGAAGGCATTTAGCACGTTTACCTTCATTGCTCAGACCTTTGAGTATGGGAGTTGGGACACCGTGTCGAGGTTGTGCGGGATGTTGTTGAGGCCTCTTTTGGAGCACTGTGTCCAGTTCTGGTTGCCCAGTTAAAGGAAGGATATTATTAAGCTGGAGAGGGTTCAGAGGAGATATACCAGGATGTTGATGGGTATGGAGGGTTTGAGATATAAAAATGGACTGGAAAGGCTGAGATGTTTTTCACTGGAGCATAGGAGGTTGAGGGGGTGACCTTGCAGAGGTTTATAAAATCATGAGGGGCATAGATAGGATGAATGACAAGGGACTTTTCCTTAGGGTGGGGGAGCTCAAAACTAAGGGGCATATTTTTAAGGTGAGAGGAGAAAGATTTAAAAAAGACATGTGGGGCAATTTTTTTTACAGGGTGTGTTGTTTACTTGTGGAATAGACTGCCAGAGGAAATGGTGGATGCAGGTAGAGTTACAACATTTAAAACGCATTTGGATAAGTAAAGGTTTGGAGGGATATGGGTCAAATACAGGCAGGTGGTACTATTTTAGTTTGGGATTATGGTCGGCATGGACTGGTTGGACTGAAGGGTCTGTTTCCGTGCTGTATGACTCTATGACTCAGCCCAACTTGTGAGAGTCTGATCCTGGGAGCTGGTCTTGGTCTGTAAGGGCACCAGCCAAGAGATAATAGCATTACTCAATGGGCCAAAGGGCCTCTTCTGTACGGTACGATGTTATGTTTTACTGCCTGGCTCACTGGCATACATCGACGGAGGATGGCAAGGTTATTGCTTTCAGGTGAGAAGGCACGATGCAAAACCACAAAGAAACAAAGAAATGCAGCTGTTGGGAAATCCACAGCAGAAACAGAAATTGTTGGAGAACCTCCGGCAGCTTCCGCAGAGAGAGAAACAGAGTTAACTTTTTGGGTGCAGTGACCCTCCTTCGGAGCTAATTCGCAGATGGTAGACAAACGTTGCCCGATTGTATGTGGTTCAGGGTTAAGAGGCTGATCATTTAGGACTGAGCTGAGGAGAATATTCTTCACTCAGAGGGTTGGGAATCTTTGGAACCCTCTCCTTCCCCGAGAGGTTGTGGATAGTCAATCACTGGATGCATTCAAGGCTGAAATATTTCCCAGTATCTCCAGGAATGAAGGGGCAGGGCGAGAGACCATAGACTGTTGGTGACCAGTCAATTTCTCAATGATTAAAGGCTAGGTTTCACTAGGGTCCCCTTCCAGTCAACTCTGGTCAGCTCCTGCCTCATGTCTTTGTGGTTATCCTTACCCAATTGTAAAACTGTCACATCTGATTCCAGCTTCTCCCTCTCAAACTGCGAGAGTGACTTCCCTCATATTACCCCTTAGGGGTTCCTTCACCTTAAGTGCTCTAATCAAGTCTGCCTCACTGGACATCTCCAACCAGAACTGTCTGTTCCCTAGTGGGCTCTACATACAAAAAAAACCATCTTGTAGAAATTCTACAATTCCTTTTCTTAGGATCCACTACCAATCTGATTTTCCCAGTCCACCTGCATATTGAAATCCACCATGATTATTGTAATAACGCTTTAGATGACTTTTCTGCCCCCGACTTATTTTCTGCCCTAAATCCTGACTACTGCTAGGAGGCCTGTACAGTACATCACTCCCATTGCTATGTGCATGGGTGTGGCTTATATACAGTGTGCTTGCTATGTACAAGAATGTGTCTTATATACAGAATGTGTATGTGTGTGTGTGTGTGGGTGTGTGTGGGTGTGTGTGGGGGTGTGTGTGTGTGGGTGTGTGTGGGTGGGCTTGGCAGCACAGAGCACCAGGGACCCAGGTTTGATTCCACCCTCAGGTGACTATCTGTGTGGAGTTTGCACATTCTCCCCGTGTCTGCGTGGGTTCCCTTCGGGTGCTCCGGTTTCCTCCCACAGTCCAAAGTTGTGCGGGTTAGGGTGGATTGGCCATGCTAAATTACCTATAGTGTCCAGGGATGCGCAGGCTGGGTGGGTTAGCCATGGGAACTGCAGGGGCTGGGTTTGGATGAGATGCTCTTCTGAGGGTTGGTGTGGACTTGATGGGCCGAATGGCCTGTTTCCACCCTGTGGGGCTTCTATTTACGTGACTGCGTACAACATACTGAGGATCTGTGTTAAGTAGGAGAGGGTTAATGTTATTCAGTGAGTGGGTGTATCTTTTCCAGAAGGAAGCAGTTTTTTTTAATGTGCAGAACGGCTGTGTGTTGTTTAGCAAGGAAGTATTTTATATACCGGGAGTGTGTGTGCATGTGTGTGTTACTGAGTGAGGGATATCAGTGTTGGAGTGAGTAAATATATAGTGCTGAGTGTGTGGACCAGGCTGGTATAGTGGAGTTTGATGCAGTGTGTCTCAAACTCCTGTGTGCTCACATATCCAAGATAATACGGCCCAGGCATCTCCATGGAAACACAAGGATCTGGAAAACGAATCCAGATGCTCCTTAAATATCATGTTCGTTGCCACTTAAACCGCACAGCTTTGGTGGAGCTGCCCAGTCAAAACTGATCTTTGACCCTGGCCTCAACTTTGACCCCCGAGAGGAATGCGTATTTGGACCTTGACAGCTCAGGCAGCAGGAATGAATGAATTACTGAAGGTTCTCCTTTGGCAACAGACTGAGGATTAAGTCAGGACATTAAAATAACTGGCGCTAAACACTGTAACAATTTTATTAGTCAATATAAATGTTGGAGGTTGGGAAGTCTCACAGTCATACAGTATGGAAACAGACACTTCAGTCCAACCTGTCCACACTGACCACATATCCTAAGATTGTAGACTTGCTCGCCGAGCCGCTGTGTTTGATTGCAGACGTTTCATCGCCCTGCTCGGTAACGTTGTCAGTGCACCTTCGGTGAAGCGTTGGTGTTCTGTCCCGCTTGTTATTTATATGCCTCGGTTTGCTGGGGTGGTCGGCATCACTTCTGGTTCTGTTTCTCAGTGGTTTGTATATTGGGTCCAGTTCAATGTGTTTGTTGACGGAGTTCCAGTTGGAATGCCAGGATTCCCATAACCACAACCAATAAAACGAATGTAATATACAAAATACCATGCAAGGACCGTGAGAAACATTACATAGACCAGACTGGAAGAAAACTGACAATAAGGATACATGAATACTAACTAGCCACCAAGAGACATGACCAATTCTCACTGGTCTCAATACACACGGACAAAGAAGGACACGAATTCGACTAGGACAACACATCCATAATAGCACGAGCCAAACAGAGACACGCCAGGGAATTCCTGGAGGCCTGGTATTCCAACTGGAACTCTATCAATAAACACACTGAACTGGACGCAACATACAAACCACTGAGAAACAGAACCGGAAGTGATACCGACCACCCCAGCAAACCGAGGCATATAAATAACAAACGGGACAGAACACCAAAGTTTCACCGGAGGCGCACTGATGATGTTATCTAGCAGGGTGACAAAATGTCTGTAACCAAACACAACAGCTCAGCAAGCAAGTCTACAACCTCATCCACAACCCGAGCTACAAATTTTCTCAAAACCTTTAAACCAGATACCCTAAATTAATCTAGTCCCATTTGCCAGCATTTGGCCCGTATCCCTCTAAACCCTTCCTATTCATATACCCATCCAGATGCCTTTTAAATGTTGTAATTGTACCAGCCTCCACCACTTCCTCTGGCAGCTCATTCTATACACACACCACCCTCTGCGGGAAATAGTTGCCCCTCAGGTCCCTTTTAAATCATTCCCCTCTCACCTTAAACCTATGCCCCTCTAGTTTTGCACTCCCCTACCCTGGGGAAAAGACCTCGGCTATTCACCCTATCCATGCCCCTCATGATTTTATAAATCTCTATTATGTCAGCCTTCAGCCTCCTACACTCAAGAGCAAAAAGTCCGAGCCTATCCAGCCTCTCCTTATAGCACAATCCTTCCACCATCCTGGTAAAACCTTTTTTTCCACTCTTTCCAGTTTAATAATATCCTATAGCAGGACAAACAGAATTGTACACAAAAGTGAAACTGTTTGGGTGGCAGTGAAGAGTTTGTCAATGGAGAACAAATGCTCATGGGCAGCAAGAGAGGGGTGATGACTGACTTGTTGATGTATTATGGCAGGAATGCGGTAGGAGTTTGGAGAGTGGTTGTCAAAGGGGTCTGTGACGCAGGGGTAATGACCCTGCCACTGAGCCAGAAGCTCTGGAATCAAGGCAGCAGCATGAAAGCTCAATGGTCAGCACTACTGCCCACAGCGCCAGGGACCTGGGTTCGATTCCACCCTCGAGCGACTGTCTGTGTGTGGAGTTTGCACATTCTCCCCGTGTCTGCGTGGGTTTCCTCCGGGTGCTCTGGTTTCCTCCCACAGTCCAAAGATGTGCAGGCTAGGTGGATTGGCCATGCTAAATTGCTCCATAGTGTCCAGGAATGGGCCTAGGTCGGACACTCTGAGGGTCAGTGTGGACTTGTTGGGCCGAAGGGCCTGTTTCCATACTGTAGGGATTCTATGATACTATGAAGTCCCTCTCCAGTCCAAAGAGGTGGTGCGAAAGTGTGAATGTTGCCAGACTAGCAATGTAGAGTGCTAGGCTGACATTCCATGGAATAAGGGTTCAAATCCCACCACTGCTGATGGTAATGTCTGAATTCGATGAAACTTGGATTAAAAGGGTAAGCTAATGGTCATTATCTGGTTTTTAAATGGGGACAGTGTAGAGACGGCTTCACTCTGTATGTAATCCCAAGATCTACCTGTCCTGAGAGTGTTTGATGGGGACAGTGTAGTGGGTGCTTTACTTTCAGTTTAAAGAGTGGAGGGAACTTTACTCTGTAAATAACCCTTTGTTAACCCTGTCTTGGATTTGTTTAACATTAACAATGTAGAGGATGATTTACTTTCAGTTTGAAAAATAGTAAAAGAAGTTTCATTTTGTATCTAACCTTGCGCTGTCCCTGTTCCGGGAACATTTGATGGGGACAGTGTAGAGGGAGCTTTACTCTGTATCTAACCCCGTGCTGTCCCTGTCCTGGGAGCGTTTGATGGGAACGGCATTGGGGAGCTTTATTCTATTTGATATAGAGTAAGGTTTTGTTGGAATATTGATACAGGAAGAGGCTATTTTGGTATCCAAGTTTGTTTCACTATTTAATGAGATTGTGGCCTCCATCCATACAGCCCCACATGCCCCATGTTCCTAAACACCATTGGTGGAGAAAAATCTCCGAGTTAAGATTAATAAATGACTCAGCACCAGTCACCTTCTGCAGAGCAGTATTTGCATGACGATGTGGTTCCTAATTGCACTCCTGAGAAGTCTGTCTCTACGTTTGCATTTAGACAAGACCCATGGTCTCAGACAGCCTATATCTACCACGATCACCCTCCATAACAACTTAAAATGTTCAATTCAATCATGCTGTAGCTGTTTAAACTTCAGGGAAGACAACCCTAGTTTGTGTAATCTCTCCTTGCAATTTAACCCTTGAAGTTGTCCTCTGTCTATCTACACTGTAATCATAGAGTCATACAGCACGGAAATAGACCCTTCGGCCCAACCAGTCCATGCCGACCATAATCCCAAACTAAACTAGTCCCACCTGCCTACTCCTGGCCCATATTCATGTACTTATCTAAATGTCTTTTAAACATTGTAACTCTACCCTCATCCAGCACTTCCTCCAGAAGGTCATTTGCATACGAATGACTCTGTGTAAAAAAGTCGCCCCTCATGTCTTTTTTAAATCTCTCCCCCCTCACCTTAAAATTATGCCCCATAGTTTTGAAATCGCCAACCCTGGGGAAAAGACACATACCATTCATAGTCATAGAGTCACAGAGCTATACAGCACGGAAACAGACCCTTCGATCCAACCAGTCCAGGCTAAACATAATCCCAAACTACAAAGTTGCTGGAAAAGCTCAGCAGGTCTGGCAGCATCTGTGAAGGAAAAAACAGAGTTAACGTTACGTTTCAGGTCCAGTGACCCTTCCTGCTGAGCTTTTCCAGCAACTTTGTTTTTACTCCTGATTTACATCATCCGCAGTTCTTTCGGTTTTTATAATCCCAAACTAAACTAGTCCCACCTGTCTGCTCCTGACACATATCCCTCCAAACCTTTCCTATTCATGGACTTATCCAAATGTCTTTTAAGCATTGTAACTGTACCCGCATCCATCAATTCTTTAAGAAATTCATTCCACACATGAACCACTCTCTATGTAAAAAAATTGCCCCTCGTGTTTTGTTAAATCTTTCTCCGCCCACCTTAAAAATATGTTTCCAGTCTTGAAATCCCCCATCTGAGAGAAAAGACAACTACCATTAACCCTATCTATACCCCTCATAATTTCCTTTGAGAGCAACCCTCATCCTCCTATGCTGCAGTGAGCAAAGTCCCAGCCTATCTAGACTCTCCATAGAACTCATGTACTCCATATGGGACCAGTATTTCAAAGGTGCAGGGGCCTAGCAATGCTCATGGTGACTTTGAGTGGTGGTTGAATGCCTTAAACAATTGAAAAATGACTTCAACCTCCTTACTTTCTCTTTGCAGCCAAACCCATTGCCTGAAGGACTGCAGTTTGGCATCGAACGAGAATGTAGTGTCAGCCAGTGACCTAAAGGCCATGAACTGACGCAAACTTGAACACAGTGCATGTATTGGCCATGGCACAGAAAGGATAGCTCTGGCCTCATTAAACCCAGATCCCTTGATGTTCCTCAGTGTTTCAATGTCCTCAGGGATCATGTCGTTTGGAATTAAGTCTGAGACGCCACATGTGAAATCAAGGCCCATTTGCGTTGAGGTCTTTTTGGCAACAGCCCAGCCTCATATCTTGCAGCAAAGGTGCCAGCAGATGGTATCCCTCAAAATGAATTATTTAAACATTCTGTTCTATACAGAAAGCACAGATGGCTGGAAGTGTGTTATACACAGCGCTGGGGCACTCAGTCCCAGTTACACGCACACACATGCTCAGTGTAACGGTCACTCACTGTGTAACTGTACAGAGTCAGTGTTTATTCAGCAGGGTGAGGGTCACTCACTGTGTAACTGTACAGTCAGTATTTATTCAGCAGGGTGAGGGTCACTCACTGTGTAACTGTACAGAGTCAGTGTTTATTCAGCAGGGTGAGGGTCACTC
>NC_063370.1:9086176-9088847 GCF_021869965.1 Rhincodon typus
ACTGTGTAACCGTACAGGGTCAGTGTTTATTCAGCAGGGTGAGGGTCGCTCACTGTGTAACTGTACAGGGTCAGTGTTTATTTGTTCGTGGTGGTGTTGGGTGAAGGCTGTGAGCAGGATGGGATCAAGCTCCTATCAGAGCAGACACATTTGTATCCCAATCCATATCTGAATACCCTCCATCTCTAGGCTTTCTTTGGCCTGCTTTTCTCCCCTCCTTTTCTGTCCATTACCAACTACTTCCTCGATTGTATTTTTCCCCAATCACTGGCCAGTCTCCAGTTCCATATCGTCTGCCTTTCCCTGGGTAACCTCCAGGCCTGTGTCTGAGCAGGGTAGTTAAGAAATAACTTGCATGCGTGTTGCCTTTTCTTACCATCTTAAAGTTGCTTTCCAGTCAATGAGGTACCTGTGAACTGTAGCCAACAGCGGTATTGTTGGAAAAGCTGCAGCCAACCCGAGCACAGTAAGATCCCACAATAAAGCAAGGGGGTAATGACTGGGTATCCTGTTCCTTTCAAATCTTATTTGACAAAATTGTTCCCTCCTCCCAATGATTAAGCTCTCCCCGTCATGGCAGACAGTTTGACATCTAACCCTCTGACAGTGCTGTACTCCCACCACCCCAGTACGGCTCTGATGTGTTCGCCTCGAATTTTGTACGTTGCTGTCTAGAGCGGGGCTCGAACTCACAACTGTGCATCCTCAGAGGCAAGAGCACTCACTGGTCCCTGTTAGTCTGCATGGCAGTGCCCTGCTGTTGCCCTCTTACAATGTCAATGTGTGCTTTGAGGAAACATCAATGGGGTTTTTTTTGATTGGCAGCCATTCTCCATCAGAGAGGTGCCACTGAATGGTGTCATTCCTGACTAATGTATCCAATTAAATGTTGGGAAGACTGAAGCCATTGTTTCCAGTCCCCCGGCTCCGAACTGTTCCCTAGTTACCGACTCCAACCCTCTCCTTGGCAACTGCCTGAGATAGAGCCAATCTGTTCACAGACTCGGTGTCCATTCTGATTCTGAGATGAGCTCAGACTTTAAAACCCAGTCTGATTCCTGGGACTGCCATACGAAGAGAGACTGGATTGGTTAGGATTATATGCACCGGGGTTTAGAAAAAAAATTTTTAGAATCCCTACACTGTGGAAGCAGTCCATTCGGCCCATCAAATCGGCACTGACCCTCTGAACTGCATCCCACCCAGACCCACTTCCACTCTATCCCTGCACTTCCCACGGCTAACCCACCTAACCTGCACATCCCAGGACATGATGGGGCAATTTAGCACAGCCAATCCACCTAACCTGCATATCTTTGGACTGTGGAAGGAAACCCACGCAGACATGGGGAGAACATGCAGTTGCCTGAGGGTGGAATCAAGCCTGTGCTGACCACTGAGCCACCGTGCTGCTCTGAAGGAGGGTGGATAATTCTTATAGAAACCCATAAAATTGTAACAAGACTAAAAAGGATAAAGACAGGAAAGATGTTCCCATTGACTGGGAGTGGGGAGAGTTCCAGAACCAGGGGGGTCGCTGTCTGAGAATACAGGGTAGGACTGAGATAAGGAGAAGTGTCTTCACCCAGAGAGTGGGGGAGCCTGTGGAATTCCCTGCCACAGAAAGCGGTTGAGGCCAAAATATTGAATGTTTTCAAGAAGGATTTAGATATAGTTCTTAGGCCTAAAGGGATCAAAGCGTGTGGGGGAGAAAGCGGGAACAGGAGAACTGAGTTGGATGATCAGCCATGATCGTATTGAATGAGGGAAGCAGGCTCAAAGGGCTGAATGGTCTGTTTTTTTGTTAAAGTTGCACCATCACTAAGACCACCTTTCTCCCCTCTGTAACATCAGGCCAGCTCAGCCTATCTGCTGTTGAAACCCTCGATAATCCTGCCTCTGTTAGCCCTAGAGTGGACTATCTCTGTGGCAACTCCTTCCATAAACCTTCCGAAACTCTGCTTACCTTCTCTTAACTGTGCTGTTCCCCAGTCAGCCCCTCCCCTTCCCTTCCCTTCCCACACATTAACCACCTCTCCCGCCTTTGACCTATGATTTGGTTACTTGATCTAAAACCTCCTTATGTGGCTTGCAGTTATACTCTGATTCATAATGGCCCTTGCAATGTTTTATCACATCAGACATGAACCAGGGGATACAGTTCCCTTCCATCAGATAAAGGCAAGAGTAGTTTTCTTTCTCTCTCAGAGAGTCTGTGAAGGTTTCTTTGAAATAACTCCGCAGAGGCCAGTATCCCTTTTCCCCCTTTATTTACACGTGGAGAGTGCTTGATCCAGCTTCCTCAGAGCCAGCTCTCAGAGTGAGCAGAACCCCTGACACTCCTGTTTATATCTGTCAGCCAGGGCTCCCTGATTGGACCAGGTTAACATCTCCAATCAGGGAACTCATATTCTACGAGACCCAGCTGGCTGACCTTGCTCCAATCTCCACATTCTTCCTAGTGAATGGTGGAATCAGTTTAGTTTTGAGGCAGAAGTTTACAGATTTCTGATGATCAAAGGAGACAATGGTGAAAGAGGGATAGGCAGAAATGTAGAGTTAAAGCCATGATCAAATCAACCACGTTTCAGAGATAGTAGGAACTACAGATGCTGGAGAATCTGGGATAACAAGGTGTAGAGCTGGATGAACACAGCAGGCCAAGCAACAT
>NC_063370.1:9089347-9107599 GCF_021869965.1 Rhincodon typus
GGTGGGGAGTGGGGTGATGGTGAGAGTCACGGGGATGGGGAAGGGTAGAGTGGGAGTGTGATGGGGAGAGGGTGAATGGGGACAGGGGAGAGGAGGGAGGAAGGGCGATGCAGGGACTATGTGGGGAATGGGGATAGGGAGGGGAATGGGATGAGGGAGGGGGATGGGGAGGGAGAGGCCAGGAGGGATGGGAAGAGGTAGAATGGAAGGAGGGTTTTGGTTAGGGGTATGAGGGAGGGGACATGGTGGAATAGGGAGGGGGAATGGGGGAATGTGGGAGGGGGAATGGGGATGGAGGGGAATAGGGAGAGGAAGGATAGGCGGATGGGGAGAGGCAATAGATGGGGTGAGGTTAGATGATGGAGGGCGGAAGGAGGACAAATATGGGGCTGGGGGAGCATGGATGGGGAAGGGGGAAGGAGGAGGGATGGGAATGGGGTGTGGGAAGAAGGGGGATGGGGGAATGGAAGGGCGGGAGGTGAGTGGAATAGGGATGTGGAGGCACGAGGTGGGATGTGGGGGATGGGGTAGTGAGGTGGGATTAGGGGGAGGCAGCAGGTGCTTTGGTAGCGCGGGGGTGTGGTATAGGGGAGGGTGAAGGGAGAGGATGGTGGGGAGGGGAGGAGAGGAGGAGGGGGAGGTAGGGAGTTGGAGGTGGGGAGGAGGAGGAGGGAGTGGGAAGGGAAGGTTGAGGGGGTTGAAGGGGAAGGACGGAGGAGGAGGGGAGGGAGGTTGAAGGAGGAAGGGCTGAAGGGGATGGGGAGGGGGGAGAGTGGAGGAAGAGGGGGAGGGGAAAGACAAGAGGGGTGGGGAGAGACAAGGGTAAGGGAGGGAGGGGGAGAGGGAAAGGACGGAGCGGGAAAGGGGTGGGGGAGGATGGATTGGGGAAAATAGAGGTGTGGGGGAGGAGGGAAGGGAAGGGGATGGTGGGGAAAGAGAGGGTTTGAGAAGCAGAGAGGAAGGGTAGGGATGGGAGGGGGTAGAGAGGACAGGAGAGTGTGGAGGGAGGGGTTGAGAAGGAAGCAGTTGAGTGAGAGGTAGAGGGGAAAGATTGTGAAGAACAGATTGAGGATGGGGAGGAGGAAGGAGAGGGACCAAAGATGTGTGGTCAGAGGGAAGGAGAGAGTATGTTGGAGGAGGAGCAATCCTGCCTCCTGTTTTCAGGAAGGTGGGAATTGTTTCCAGGGCAATCAAATCCTGAAACCAGCACTGAGCTAAAAATAGGAAGCGAAGAAATTAGCTCGAAATTAGCTCAGTAAAAATTAATTACATTTCTCCTCTGTGTTGGTTAAAAATGCACTGAGGTTCCAGTGAAATCTTTATTTTAAAAAAAATCCAGTACTGCATTTAATGTGGGAGAAGGAAATGCAGACACAACTCTCCTGAAGGTGCTGTCTCTTATTGGGGAATAACTCTCCTGGGGTCCTCATCCAAGTGACTATTCTCCCAAGTGTGAGGAAATATGGCTTAAATATCAATAACCAATTTGGTTATGGGAAGTATTGCAGCTTGTGAACTCACACGGTCCCTGTGTTACAAGACTACAATCAGAGGGCTGGATTTTTACAATTCTTGTGTTTGAATCCTGGATGGGGAAAGCTCTCCCCGGTCTGTGGAACCTCATTCAGCTTTTTCAGTCTCTCTCAGATGCTGTGCCCCACCTTTGACAATTATGCCTTCAGCTGCCTGGGGCGGGGGAGCTTCGCCCTGGAATTTGCCCCATAAATCTCTCCCCCCTTTTTTAACCCTACCACTTTGGCCATTGCACTCTATGCTCATTCAGGGACTCATGTGGTAGTGTCCAAAACTGTGGGACAGGAGCTCCACTACGTGTCCCAGTGATGTGTCATACTATGTCTAACAAGTTGATTAAAAATACCAATGGCTAATGCTGCCCCCTACCCCTGCCAAAGTCTCTCTCTTTGGCTTGGTGTTAACTTTATCCCCAATTGCCTAAGGATGTTTCACTGTGTGAACGGAGCTACATAAATGTAAGTTGGCTTTGGCGTGATGCAAAACTCTGGCAAAATCTTTGCCCCTTTGAAAAGGACCACCTATTCATGCTTTTGGACTATTAACTGGAAAATGTACATTGTAATGTAGCTGAAAATTAGCAGGAGAATGTTTTATTGCTGCAATTTGAAGATGAAGTGGGATTGTGTACATTTTAGCGATACAAGACTGTGTCACTCTCTGGAGCAGTGAGGTGGATACATTTTGAGACTCGGTGGGCACCCGGGGTTTTTGAGGTAAGGACAGACTGCCTAGTGACAGCCTTCAGATTGGTCCAGCTGCTATTTATTACAGATTGTGGGCACAGTGAAGCAGTCAGAGACATCCAGAGGACTGCAATCAGAAAACATCTCTCTCTCCCTCTCTCCTCTCTCTCTTTGTGCAAGTGAAAAGACAAAAAAAAAACCCATCGACATTCAAAAGGAAAAATTCTAATACAAGAAAAGACCTAGGTCCAGCTGTTCAGCTGCTGATTCAAAGATTGACCATCATTATGCAGGCAATATTGTGCCATCATTGCCTAAATCAAAAGAACGGAGAAAAGTAAATCCCCACCTTGTATCTGAATTTTTGATCGGCAGAAATTATTTTCTGTCTATATATTTCCACTCAGAACATTTGTGTTAAAGTGTCTGTTTTGTCTGATTGATGAATGAAAAGGTACATTTTTATGTGGGGTTGGGCGAGGTGGCTTTAAGGAGATATAGTTCAATTTGCATAGTTCATTTGTTATAGAATAATATTATCATAGAACTCCAGAAGTGTGGAAGCAGGACATTTGGCCCATCGCATCCGCACCGACCTTCCGAAGAGCATCCCACCCAGACCCACCCCTCTACCCTATCCCTGTAACCCTTCATTTCCCATGGCTAATCCACCCTAACCTACACATCCCTGGACACTACGGGCAATTTACCATGGCCAGTGCACATAGCCTGCACATCTTTGGACTGTGGGAGGAAACCGGAGCACCTGGAGGAAAGGCACGCAGACACGGGGAGAATGTGCAAACTCACACAGAGAGCTGCCCGAGGGTGCTAACCATTGAGCCACTGTGCCACCTCAGTAAGTTATTTTCCATTAATGTTCAGTTTACCAGATTGATTCTTAAGATGGCAGGATGAACATATGAAGAGAGATTGGATTGGCCGCACTGTATTCACTGGAGTTTAGAGGAATGAGAGAGGGATTCATAGAAACCTATAAAATTCAAATAGGATAAAACAGGGTGTTCTTGATGGCTGGGAAGCCCAGAACCAGGGGAGCTGGACCGATCTGAAGGCTGTCACTAGGTAGTCCCCCTTAACTCAGGGGAGGTGATGGCCTAGTGGAATTATCGCTGGGCTGTTAATCCAGAGACCTAGATAATGTTCAGGGGACCCGGGTTCGAATCCTGCCACAGCAGATGGTGGAATTTGAATTCAATAAAAATATCTGGAATTAAGAGTCTAATGATGGCCGTGAATCCATTGCCGATTGTCAGGAAAAACCCATCTGGTTCACCAATGTCCTTTAGGGAAAGAAACTGCCATCCTTACCTTGGGCCTACATGTCACTGTATGTGGTTGACTCTGAACTGCTTTCTGGGCAATTAGGGATGGGGCAATAAATGCTGGGCCTAGCCAGAGATGCCCACGTCCTCTTAATGAATTAAAAAAACCTCAAAGACTCCTGGTGCCACAGAGTCTCAGAATGCATACACCTCACTGTTTCAAAATGTAATGTGGTCTTGTAAAACTAAAGTCTAAGGATACAGGGGTAAACCATTTAGGGCTGAGTTGAGGAGAAATGCCTTCACCCAGAGAGTGGTAAGCCTGTGGAATTCACTGCCGCAGAGCGTGGATGAAGCCAAAACATTGAACGATTTCAAGAAGGAGTTAGGTATAGCTCTTAGGGCTAAAAGTATCAAAGGGTCTGGGGAGCAAGTGGGAACATGGGACTGCATTGGATAATCATATTGAATGGCACAACAGGCTCGAAGGGCCGAATGGCCTACGCCAGCTCCTAAATAATGAAACATGGCGTGAATTGCTTTTTTTCCTGAATATCAGTCTGTCAGGCAAATTGATCATCTCATTTCCTCAGAACCTCTCTTCTGAGGAAGGGTCATTAGACTCGAGACATTAACTCTGAGTTCTCTCCTCAGATGCTTCCAGGCCTGCTGAGCTTTTCCAGCGATTTCTGTTTCTGTTTCTGATTTCCACCATCCGCAGTGTTAGGATTTGATTGAATTAGATATTTATATATTGTAGCACAGCTTGTGGAACAGTGTCACTTGAATATTGGTGACCCCTTTCCCAATTGGGACGTGACACTTTATTAGTTTCCCGACAAAGAGCTGGGATTTGCCTGTGCCCAAACATGTGATCTGGTGTTCGGCTTATCTAAACAATTTGTACTTCGATAGGGAAATAATTCAGATTAATGAATTCATGTCAGCCCTGATGTACGACATTAAACTAAATTAATTGCGCACCAGAGCTGACATGAGAGCTAATGATGTTATTTTACACATGGCAGCTCAGAATGTCATGAGCATCTGCGAGTCTATCACTGTACAAGATATTGCCCATGTTCTTAGGTGAGTGAGTGTATGGTTGGTTAGGATTGAGTGTGAAACTGATCTATGCAGGTAGCGTGAAATGGGATCACAGTGGAACACCAGCTGCTATCTCCTCATCCTTGATCTTTCCCACTCAAGTTCATGTCCATTACCCCTGATGAAAGAAGGGCTGATATTTATTTCATAAACTCAGCAGATCCATTTGCAGCCCCTTTTGACATCCAGCCTTAAGCAGAATGTAGAAAATGGCACAGCCCATTGGTGCACAGCAAGCTCCCATGGACGGCAATGCCACAAATTGGCCTTTGGCCGCAACCACCCCCCCCCAAACCCACAACCTCTACTGCTCAGGTATTGAAGTGGGTGGGAGGGCATAGATACATGGGAACCTCACCCACTGCATGTTCACTTCCAAGCCACTCACCGTCCTGTCTTGGAAATATACCGTCGTTCTCTACACTGCTGCTAGGGCGAAAAACTGGGGAACTCCCTACTCCACACAGATGGCAACAGTTCAAGAATGTAGCTCACTACTGCCTCCTCATGGAGGATAAATGCTAGTCCAGCCAGTAAAGTCTACAAATTAGTTTGCTTTACAAATGGTCACTGATTTCTTTCTCTAATTCATTCACGGGAATGTTGAAAGTGTCACTGGCTAGGCCAGCAGTTAATGCCCAGAGGGCAGTCAAGAATCAACCGCATTCCTGTGGGTCTGGAGTCACATGTAGGCCAGACCAGGTAAGGATGGAAGATCTAAGGTTTTGGAGTAGATTTGTAGCTCGGGTTGTGGATGTTGTAGTTGGTTGGCTCGCTGAGCTGGTTCATTGTTTCGCAGACATTTCATTACCCCTGCTGGGTAACATCATCAGCACTGGGACAATGCCAAGATCCCGGGACAAGCAAAGCAGAGACAAGCATGGGAATTCCTAGAGGCCTGGTATTCCATGGAGAAAGCCATCAACAAACACATAGAGCTTGACCCCATATACACTCCACAAGGAAAATTGGAAGTGAGGTAATCCAGCTCAATGGACTCCAGAGTTTAAATACCGGGCGGGAAAACACAACAGCGCTTCATCGGAGGCTGCACTGATGATGTTACCCAGTAGGGTAATGAAACGTCTGCGGAACAACGAACCAGCTCGGCAACCCAACCAACTACAAGGATGGCAGTTTCCTTCCCTAAAGGACATTAGTGAACCAGATGGGTTTTTAAACAACAATCAATTCATGGAAATCATTAGATTTTTAATCTTGCTAAACCTTTCCTTTATTGTACCTGTCCGAATGTCATTTAAATGTTATAACTGTACCTGCATCCTCACCCACTTCCTCTGGCAGCTCATTCCACACACTAACCACCCCCTGTATGAAAAGGTTACCCCCTCAGGTCCCTTTTAAATCTTTCTCCTCTCATCGTCTTATTCTTAAAACATGCTTCCTAGTTTTAGTCTCTCCTGCAAGAGGAGGCTTTGTCCCAGTATTCATCCTATCCAGTCCCCTCTGGATCTTGTATGTTTTGCAGAAGCACCTCTCGCTCTTTGAATGCTTACAGGCCCAGTCTGTGTGACCTGTCTTTGTCAGATTCCATCTCCCCCCAACTCCTAATCTTCATCCCAGGAATGAGAACTTTCATTGAACTGCTTCTAATGGGTGCAGGAACGGAGGGACCTTGGTGCATGTTTGGGGAAGTCATTCACAAAGGAATTTGGAGCAGGAGTAGGCCATTCAGTCCTTCGAGCATGCTCAGCCATTTAACATGATCATGGCTGGTCTTATCCTGGTCTCAACTCCACTCTCCTGCCTGCTCCCCATAGCCCTTTATTCCACTTCTGAATCAGAAACATATATTTTCTTTCTTGGATTTGTTGATTGATTCTGCCTCTGCTGCACTCTGGGACAGAGAGTTCCACAGATTCACAACCCTCTGAGAGAAGTAATATCTCCTCCTCTCAGTTTTGAACCTACCTCCTCTTGTTCTATATGTACGCCCTCTTGTTCTGGTTTGTCCCACAACGGGGAATATCTGATCAACCTCCACCTTATCAATCCCCTTTAGCATTTTATATACCCCAATCAGATCCCCTCCTCATTCTCCTGAACTCCAGCAAGTATAAGTCCAAGCTGTTCAACCGCTCCTTGTACAACAGCCCTTTCATCCCTGGAATCAACCTGGTGAACCTCCTCTGAACTGCCTTTGGTGCCACCACATCCTTCCTCAAGTAATGAGACCAAAGCTGGACACTACTCCTCAGGTTGTCTCACCAATGCCTTTTCTAATTGTAACAGCACTTATTTATTTTTAGAATCCAGTCCTTTTGCGGTAAATGCCAAGATTCTATTTGCTTTTCTTATCATATGGTGCACCTTTAGACCCACTTTCTGTGATGCATGCACAAGGACACCCAGGTCCCTCTGCACTGATGCACTTTGAATCTGCTTTCCATTTAAATGATAGTTTGCCCTTTTATTTTTCTGGCCAAAATGGATAACCTCACAGTTATCCACATTAAACTCCATCTGCCAGATTCTGGACCATTCTTCCTAGCCCGTCAATATCCATGTGTACACTCTTTATCTCCTCATCACAGCCTGCTTTCCCACCTATTTTAGTATCATTTACGAATTACGCTATGTTACACTCTGTCCCTACTTGCAGATTATTGCAAAAGTGGTAGAACAGCAGAAACATAGAAATTTCTGGAGAAACTCAGCAGGTTTGGCAGCTTCTGCATAGAGAGAGAGGAACAGAGTGAGTGTTTTGTGTCCAGTGACCCTTTTTCAGAACTGGTTCAGATTCCCAGCATCTGCAGCTCTTTGTTTCACACAAGAGTAAGCAAGTTATCTCAAACTTGTACTAAACCCTGATTCACCCTCACTATAGCACCCTACTGAGGCGATGCAGATAGAATTCACAGGAATGGTTCCAGGGATGAGAAAGCTCAGGTACATGGGTAGATTAGAAAAGTTGGGACTGTTTTTCTTGGAGGAGGGAAGGCTCTGAGGGGATTTGATCAAGGTGTTCAAAAGCATGAAGGATCTGGGCAGAGTAGAGAGAGGGAGAAACTGTTCTCATCAATTAAAGGATTGAGAACATGGGGGCACATTTGAGTACACTTAGAACTGAAATGAGGGCGGTTCAGTGCTTAGCGCTGCTGCCTCACAGCACCTGGGACCCAGGTTCGATTCCACCCCCGGGCGACTGTCTGTGTGGAGTTTGCACATTCTCCCCGTGTCTGCGTCAGTATTCTCCGGGTGCTCCGGTTTCCTCCCACAGTCCAAAGATGTGCAGGTTAGGGTGGATTGGCCACAGGAAATGCAAGCTTACAGGGATAGGGTAGGGGGATGGGTCTGGGTGGGATGTTCGTTGGTGGGGGGGTCCATGTGGACTCGATGGGCCGAATGACCTGCATCCACATTGTAGGGAATCTATGATCCTATGAAGAGGAATTTCTTCAGTCAGAGGGTGGTTAATCTGTGGAACTCAATCATCACAGAAGACTGTGGAGGACGAGTCTTTGAGTCCATTTGAGACAGAGATAGTTAGGTTCTAGATTAGTAAGGCAATCAAGGGCTACAGGGAGAAGGCAGGAGAATGGGAATGAGAAACATGTCAGCCATGATCGAATAGTGGAGTAGACTCGATGTGCCGAATAGCCTAATTCTGCTCCTGTGTCTTATGGGCACTGATTTGAGATGATTTAAAAGAAGCAATGCAAGGAGGCAAGTTTATACGCGAGTGGTTAGGGTCTGGAATAAGCTGCCAAGGAGGTAGGTTCAATCCAGCTATTCTGCAAGAGAATTGGATGATTATCTGAAAAGGATGGGTTTTTTTTAATTCATTTACAGGGTGTGGGCATCATTGGCCAGGCAGCATTTATTGCCTATCTCTAACTGTCTAGAGGCTAGTTAAGAGTCAGTCACATTGCAGTGGGTCTGGAGTCACGTGTAGGCCAGACCATGTAAAGATGGCAGTTTCCTTCGCTGAAGGACATTAGTGAACCAGATGGTGTGCAGGGGGCACAGGAACAGGAATAGCCCATTCAGCCCCTGTTCTGTGATTCAATGAGATCATGACTGGTCTGTGGCTAACTCTATATAGGTCAGAATATACATACACATTATAATCAATTAAAACCTTCTAACTGATTAAAGATTAACAGCATCTTAGGTTTGTTTAATACATCCTCATCAGGTATATGATACTACCTCTCTCACTAACACCTGAAGAAGGAGCGAGGCTCCGAAAGCTTGTGTTTTCAAATAAACCTGTTGGACTATAACCTGGTGTCGTGTGATTTCTGACCTTGTCAACCCCAGTCCAACACCGGCACCTCCACATCATAACTCTATATAGCTGCCTTTAGCCCATATCCCTTAACACGTTGCTTAATGAAAATTTCTCTCTCTCAGATTTCAAATTAACAACTGATCCAGCATCCGCTGCTGTTAGTGGGAGAGATTTCCAAACCTCTACCACCGTTTGTGTGTAGAATTGCTTCCTAACATCTCTTCTGAATGGCCTGGCCCTAAATCTCAGACTATGCCCCTAGTTCTAGAATCCCCAACTTAGTGGGAATTGTTTATCCTTATCTACACTGTCTTTTCCTGTTAATATCTTGAAGATTTCGATCAGATCACCTGTTAGCCTTCTAAGTTCTGGAGAAAACAAGCCTGTTTTTTGTAATCTCTCCTCATAACTTAACTCCTGAAGTCCAATATATCCTTCCTAAGGTGTGGTGCCCAGATCTGCTCACAGTGGGGTCTAACCAGGGTTTTGTATAACTGCAGCATAACATCTGCATCCTAGTACTCCAGTCCTCTGGATATAAATCTCTCCAGAGATTGGAGAGTGTGTGTATGGAATGAGCTGCCAGAGGAAGTGGTGGAGGCTGGTACAATTACAACATTTAACAGGCATCTGGATGGGTACATGAATAGGAAGGGTTTAGAGGGATATGGGTCAAATGCTGGCAAATGGGACTAGATTTGTTTAGGATTTCTGGTCAGCATGAGTTGGACCGAAGGGTCTGTTTCCGTGCTGTACTGCTCTATGACTCTATGATGGGAGAATGGGGATTAGGGACTTGCTGATTGACAGAGCCAGAGATGATTGAGGGCGGAATGGCCTCGTCCTGTGCTGTTAATTCTAAAACTGGACCAGTTACAGCTGCAAATGGCGTTTAACCAGCACCAGAGGGTAGGCGCTAGTAACCAGGGTGAGGGTTATAGAGGGTCAATCCCCTCCCCTGACTGATGGAGTAATCGATCTGAAAGCTGGCCTTCAGCGAGACACCCACCCCTCTCCCTCATTAATCCTGTGCTCCACAGAAGGGGAGGGGGGAGAGGGGAATGTGAACACGGTTCAGGAAAAGAGTCTCCGTGACCAAACGATAATCCATGGCTGGGGCCAAGGCTTTGGAATAATCCGTGTTGAGATGCCTTATAAAGGCGCAGCAAATCCCTGATTAATCTTGTGAGCCTCCCGCTGCCGGTCTCTGGGGAACAGAAAGGAAAGAGCTTTCAGGGCCAGAGGCCAAGAAGCAAGAGCGCGCACCACCCCCCTTCCCTGCACCATCCCCACCCCCACTCCGAGGCCATTTGGGCTGCAAGGGATAGCAGGGGAGTAGGGGATGAAAGGCAGAGAGAAAGAATGGTGTGGAGAATGCCGGGGGTTGGACTGGGGTGGACAAGGTCAGAAATCGCACAACGCCAGGTTACAGTCCAACAGGTTTGTTTGAAAACACAAGCTTTCAGAACGCTGCTCCTTCGTCAGGCGAAGAGAGGGAGAAGCACACGCAAGCAAGAAGGAGTTGCGTTGGCATAGCGCTGTGTGCGCCATCTCAGGACACTGCCTCCTCCCCCACCTCCAAAAGTGGCTCTGCAACCTCCCCCCTCCACCGCCACCAACTTCGGAGCGCAGCAGGGTGACATGTGCACAGCAACATCCCACGAACAACGGAGGGCTTCACGACTGGGTCACCTGTTTTCTTTTTATCGGGTGTGCTTGCCGATTGAGGGGTAGATATGGGCGTGACCCCCGCTCCATCTCTTCACCTGCATGGGATCTTTTACAGCAAACTCTCCATCAACCCCCTCCCCCAGCACTACCGAGTGAGCAGAGGGGGACTCAGTCAAACGTCTCCCTCCAAACGGGAGGTGGGCCACTGGTAGTGTCCCTATCTCTGAGCCAGGAGGCCCAGGTTAGACCCCCCCTCACAGGATGCACAGAGTAAGATCAAGGGGATGGAGACTTGCAGGTTGAATGGTAGAATGAGATGGTCGTCAGGGGCCACCCGGATTTTCGCACCCTGTCTACTCAGATGGCCTTAAACAATTTGGAGGTGAATATAGGAGGCATGGTCAGTAAGTTTGCGGATGATTCCAAACCTGTAATGTAGTGGACAGTGAAGAAAGTTATCTCAGAGTACAATGAGATCTTGATCAACTGGGCCAATGGGCTGAGGAGTGGTGAATGGAGTTTAATTTAGACAAATGTGAGGTGCTGCATTTTGTTTAGACAAACCAGGGCAGGACTAACTAATAGTTGGGCCCTGGTGTTGAATAGAGAGATCTAGGAGTGCAGACGCATAGTTTCTTGAATGTAGCATGACTGGTAGAGAGGTGTGAAGAAAGCGTTTGGTACGCTTGCCTTTATTGTTCATATCATTGAGTATAGGAGTTGGGACATCATGTTGCAGTGTACAGGACATTGGTGAGACCACTTTTGGAATACTGCATACAATTCTGGTCACCATGCTATAGGAGGGATATTACCAAATTGGAGAGAGTTCAGAAAAGATTTACCAGGATGTTGCTGGGGTTGGAGGGTTTGAGTTACAGGGAAAGGCTGAATAGGCTGGGACTATTTTCCCTGGAGCATTGGAGGCTGAGAGGTAACCTTATAGAGGTTTATAAAATGATGAGGGGCATGGATAGGGTGAATAGCCAACATCTTTTTCCCAGGGTAGGGGAGTCCAAAGCTAGGGGACATATGTTTAAGGTGAGAGGGGAAAGAGTTAAAATGGACCTAAAGGGTAACTTTTTTACGCAGAGGGTGGTGCATGTATGAAACGAGCTGCCAGAGGAAGTGGTGGAGGCTGGTACAGTTACAACATTTAAAAGACATCTGGATGGGTATATGGATCGGAAATGTTTAGAGGGATATGGGCCAAACGCAGAAAAATTGGATTAGCTTAGTTTGGGAAACCTGGTCGGCATGGATGAGTTGGGCCGAAGGGCCTGGTTCTGTGCTTTATGATTCTATAATGAAAGGGATGTTGGTCTATTTGAATTTCCTGCCCTTTCTTCTTCCTTGATCATCACCAATGATTGTCAACTGTAGAGCTCCCAGACTCCATACCAGCACCGACTGAGAAATGTGATTTATTTTTGGTCAGTGGAAATACTGTCAATGGTTCTTAGGGTTATACAGTTCAGAAGCAGGCCATTCAGCCCATTAAGCCCATGCCATCTCATTACAGAGCAAAGCTGTCAGTCCCTGTTCTACCCTCAACTAGCCCTACAAGTTTATTTCCCTCCAAAGCCCATTCAATTTCTTTTGACATTATTTATCATTTTCCTCTACCCCTTTTCATGTAGGCAGTTACTACTTGCACAATTTCTCACATTGCTCCCACCCCCGACACACCTCTATCTCTTACCCCCAAAATGTTAAATCTGTATTTCCCCCAGTCCATAGTCCATAGAATCCCTACAGTGTGGAAACAGGACCTTCAGCCCAACAGGTCCACACCGACCCTCAGCGGATCCCACCCAGACCCATCCCCCTATAACCCACCTAATCTACACATCCCTGAACACTATGGGCAATTTAGCATGGCCAATCCACCTAGTTCTTGAGCCAATAGCTGATGAGACCAGTATTTCTGGTCCTCAATCCCTTTGCTGCAAAGACATGGGTCCTAGCTACTCCAACCCGAATCTGTAGTCCCCCAAACCCTCATCACTGAGGCTTATCCTCCTAAACGTCCTCCTCAAAATGACCCTCTCATCCTTCCTCAAAAGTGTGTCGAGGCGGACGGAAAGCTCAGAGCAGGGGGTTTGCAGAAATGCTCTCAGAGACCGTAGTCCCCGCTCCTGATTCCAATCTAGTAATCCCAAAAGGCCAGCAGGAAAGTATTCCTGTTTGAGGCAGTCAAAGTTAACTGTGACTCCTACTGTAGCCAAATAGCCAACCGACACTGACTGGGCTCACCGCTGGGTGTAGGCTCCAAGCCAATCAGAAAACAACACTTCTGCTCCAGTGAAAGTCAGCACTTACTGGAGAGGGGGGAGCCTTCTGTATTGAAATAGGTGATTGAATAGAGAGCTTTCATTGTTGCTATGAATGCTGGGATGGCTGTACCTCCATTGCATTCTTTTGGCCCTTCAGCAAGAAAGTGAGAGATAAACACAGCAAACTCTCGATGTAGGCAGGTAAGAGAAGGCGATTCTTAAGCAGGAGAGTGGGAGATATCGAGAGGCACGTTAATACCCACAGATTAGGGGAACACTCCTGCATCTTAAAAAATTCTTTCATAGGATGTGAGCAAAACCAGCATTTGTTGCCCATCTGTAATTACCCTTGAACTGAGTGCCTTGTTTGGCCATCTGAATGAGCTACATAGATAAAGTGGCTACAAGAGCAGGTCAGAGGCTAAGAATCCTGTGGTGAGTAACTCACCTCCTGACTCCCCAAAGCCTGTCCACCATCTACAAGGCACAAGTCAGGAGTGTGCTGGAATACTCCCCACTTGCCTGGATGGGTGCAGCCCCAACAACACTCAAGAAGCTTGGCACCATTCAGGACAAAGCGGTTCAGTTGATTGGCACCACATCCACAAACATCGACCCCCTCCACCACCGAAGCTCAGCAGCAATAGTGTGTACCATCTACAAGATGCACTGCAGAAATTCACTGAAGATCCTCAGACAGCACCTTCCAAACCTGCAGCCACTTCCATCTAGAAGGACAAAGGGAGCAGCTACAAGGGAACGCCACACCCCGCAAGTTCCCCTCCGAGCCACTCACCATCCTGACTCGGAAATATATCGCTGTTCCCTCTCAGACACTGAGCCAAAATCCTGGAAGCCCTTCCCTGTCTACAGCACAGGGACTGCAGTGATTCAAGAAAGCAATTCATCACGACTTTCTCAAGGGCAACCGGGAATGGGAAATTAGTGCTGGTCCAACCAGCAACACTCATGCCCAGTGAATGAATAATAAAAGTTTCAGAGGGCAGTTCAGAGTCAACCACATTGCTGTGGGTCTGGAGTCACGTGTAGGCCAGACCAGGTAAGGATGGCAGTTTCCTTCCCTAAAGGACATTCGTGAACCAGATGGGTTTTTTTAAACAACAATTGATGGGAGCTAACATGACTGCCATTACTGAGACTAGCTTTCCTTTCCAAATTTGAGCAATTGAATTTAAATTCCACCAGATCGCATTCTGGTATTTGAATCCACATCTCCCAGTGCGTCAGCCGTGGGTCACTTGATTTCTGGAGAAGTGAAAATAAAAGAATTTGGATCATGCGACAGAGTCGGGATTGTGGAAGACAGCTGGACAGAGAGCTCTCAATGTGCTACGCGATTGGAACCATGTTTGACAAATGATGTGTTACTTAGAGAAGGGGCTGGTCAAATATCCCGCGGAGAACTGAATTAATGTCAGCCACAGATTGGGAAGATTGAGATCTAAAGATCTGTGAACAACGCATTGGAAAGAAAGATGTGCATTATGCTTGCCTTTATTGGTCAGTGCATTGAGTATAGGAGTTGGGAGGTCATGATGCAGCTGTACAGGACATTGGTGAGGCCACTTTGGAATACTGTGTTCAATTCTAGTCTCCCTACTGTAGGAAAGATGTTGCAAAACTTGAAAGGGTTCAGAAAAGATTTACAAGGATGTTGCCGGTTTTGGAGAGTTTGAGTTACAGGGAGAGGCTGAATAGGCTGCGGCTATTTTCCCTGGAGGGTTGGAGGCTGAGGGGTGACCTTATAGAGGTTTATAAAATCATGAGGGGCATGGATAGGGTGAATAGACAAGGTCTTTTTCCCAGGTAAGGGAAGTCCAAAACTAGAGGGAATAGGTTTAAGATAAGAGAGGAAAGATTTAAAAGAGAGTTAAGGAGAAATTTTTTCAGGCAGAGGGTGGTACATGTATGAAATGAGCTGCCAGAGGAAGTGGCGGAGGCAGGAACAATGACAAAATTTAAAAGGCATCTGGATGGGTACATGAATAGGAAGGGTTTAGAGGGATATGGGCCAAATGCTGGCAAATGGGACTAGATTAGTTTAGGATATCTGGTTGGCATGGATGAGTTGGACCGAAGGGAGTGTTTCCATGCTGTACATCTCTACGACTCTATAAATCTATTCGGCACCTTTCACATCCACTGGATGACTTCAAGTGTTCTACAGTCAATGGAGTACTTTCTTGAAGTGTTGTCACAGTTGCAATGTAGATTTAGATCTAGGTTTTATTGTCACGTGTACTCAAGTACGTGGTATAAGAGTACAATGAAAAGTGTACAATGTCACTACACACGGCACCATCTTAGATACAAAGTACCTAGGTACAAAGTCTTAGTTACAGAAGTAGAAAAACAAAGAAATAAGTTAAAAAGTTCAGCACTAGAATCCAATGTAGGAAATGTAGCAGCCATGTTGTACATAGAGTCATAGAGTCAGACCCTTCGGTCCAACCAGTGCATGCTGAACATAATCCCAAACTAAACTAGTTCCACCTGCCTGCTTCTGGCCCACATGCCACAGTGAATAATGATTAAACCATCTGTTTTTTTCAGTATATTGGTTAAGGGATTAATGTTGGCTAGGACACTAGGGAAAATATCTTTCCTCAAGATAGTGTGGTCAGATCACTGTATCTCACAAGGTCCTCGATTTAGTGTCTGACCTGCAAGACAATAGAGCAGCATTCCCTCAGTATTGCACTAGAGTAGCAGCATAATTTTTTTGTAATTGTGCCCACTCAGTTTGATTTGATTTATTGTAGTCAATGCACCTAAGTACAGTGAAAAGCTTTGTTTGCAAGCAGTACAGGCAGATCGTAGTAAGCAAGGGCATACAGAGCATAGGGTGTTTAGACAGAGCGAGGCATACAGGGTTACACTGCACAGGAGGTGGGCACAGCAACATCAACATTAAGAAGATCAACGTTATTGGAAAGTCAACGAGCCCATTCACCAGTCTAACAACGGCAGGGAAGAAGCTGTTCTTGAACCTGTTGGTATGTGTGTGTCCCAGACGGTTTATATCTTCTGCTAAATGGAAGAGGTTGTAGGAGATCATCACCGGGGCTGGAGGGGTCTTTGATGATGTTGGTAGCCTTTTCACAGCAATGAGCCACATAAATGAAGTCCATGGATGGAAGGATGGCTTCTGTGATGGTCTGGGATGTGCACACCACCTTCTGTAGTTTCTTATGGTCCTGGGCAGAGCAGTTGCTATACCAGGCCGTTATTCACCTGGACAGTATGCTTTCAATGGTGCATCTGTAGAAGTTGGTGAGGGACCTTATGGACATGGCAAATCTCCTGAGCCACCTGAGGAAGAAGAGACGTTGTTGTGCCTTCTTAACTGTCGCATCTACGTGGGAACTCCAGGACAGGTTGTTGGTTATCGTCACTCCTAGGAACTTGATGCTCTCCACCCTCTCAACCTCAGCTCCATTGATACGGATGGGAGTGTGTCCTCCTCCGGAGAGAGGTTATTATCATTGCACCACATCACCAAGCCCTCTAACTCCATTCTCACTCATTGTTGTCTGATAGCCGTCCTATCGTGGTGGTGTCGTCAGCAAACTTGTAGATGGTGTTCATTCGGAATTTGGCTACACAGTCGTGGGTGTACAGGGAGTACAGTAGGGGGCTGAGAACGCATCCTTGGGGGACTCCAGTGTTGAGGGTTATCATGGACGAGGTGCAGTTGTCTATCTTCACTGATTGTGGTCTGTGGGTTAAAAAGCTGAGGATCCAATTGCAGAGGGTGGAGCCGAGACCAAGGTCCCAGAGTTTTGAGATCAGTCTGGAGGGGATAATGGTGTTGAAGGTGGAGCTGTAGTCGATAACTAGTAGGTGACCTTGTTATCCAGATATTCCAGGGATGAGTGCAGGGCTAGGGAAATGGTGTCCGCTGTGGACCTGTTACATCGGTAGGCAAATTTCAGCGGATCGAGGCAGACTGGGAGGCTTGAGCTGATGTGGGCCATGACCAGCCTCTCGAAGCACTTAATGATTATGGAGGCCAGAGCCACTGGGCGGTCGAGATAAGGCATGTTGCGTGTGCTTTCTTGGGCACGGGGATATTCGTGATCTTCTTCAAGCAGGTGGGGACTTTGCCTTGTAGGAGGGAGAGGGTTGAAGGTATCAGTGAAGACCTCCGCCAGTTGGTCCACACAGGATCTAAGCGCATAGCCAGGGACGCTGTCCGGACCTGTCGCTTTCCATGCATTGACTCCCACAAAGTCCGTTCTGACGTCTGCAGCAGTGATGGAGGGAACAGGTCTGTCCAGGGCTGTCGGAGCAGGTGACACCGCGCCACTGGCTTTCTGCTCGAATTGAGCATGGAGAGCATTGAGGGAGGCATTTGTCTTTGTCTGCTATCTTACTCTGCTTCATTTTGTACTCTGTTATGTTGTTTAGACCTTGCCAGTTTTGGAAGCCTCACCCTCTGAGGTCCAGCTGACCATGAGGTGCTACGTAAATGCAACTTGCTATTGTTGGTATGTTGGCCTGAGGGACAGCAAACCCCCAGCCAATGAGGATCTCTTTCACTCCTGGGAGGATCAACCATCCAATAAGAGGTTTGGGCCGCTGAGGGTTAATTGCCATTTTGCTACTCCTAGCTCATCCACTGTGAAACCCTACCCCAAGTGTTTGTTACCTCTTGACTAGACGGGGAGGCTGAGGGGTGAACTTATAGAGGTTTATAAAATCATGAGGGGCATGGATAGGGTAAATAGACAAGGTCTTTTCCCCAGGGTAAGGGAATCCAAGACTAGGGAGGCATATTTTTAAGGTGAGAGGAGAAAGATTTAAAAGGACATGAGGGGCAACTTTTTTTATATACAGAGAGTGATTTGTGTGTGGAATGAACTGCCAGACAAAGTAATACAGTTACAACGTTTAAAAGACATTTGGATAAGTTCATGAATAGGAAAGGTTTGGAAGGATATGGGCTAAGTGCAGGCAGGTGGGACTAGTTTAGTTTGGTTGGACCAAAAGGTCTTTTTTCTGTGCTGTATTGCTCTGTGACTCTTGGTCAAGTGATGCCTTTCTTTTAAAAATTCTCATCCTTGCTTTCAAATCCATTCATGACCTCCTCCACCTCCCTATCTCCAGAACATCCTGCAGCCCCTCAATCATCTGAGATCTCCGCACTCCTTGAATTCTGGCCTCTGACACATCCCTAATTTTTATCTCTGTGCCATTGGTACCATGTTCCAGTTCCCCTGAATCCCAAACTCTGAAATCTTTCCCCCCCGCAAACCTATTCGCCACTTGCTGTCCCTTTGAGCCATTTTGTGGCTATTTTCCCTGCTGTGACTTTATAGCGGCTCAGTGTCCACTTTTGCTTTGTTCTATGCAAGTAGGGGGTGCCATGTAAATGAAAGTTGTTGTTGTCAGGCTGGTTGAGTGAAGAGATAACA
>NC_063370.1:9108099-9126099 GCF_021869965.1 Rhincodon typus
ATCTTAAGCCTTTCCAAAATAAACAACAAAAAGATGCAAGCCTGTAAGCTTATTTTCATCTCTGTGTTTAAAACGGGTTTTTGTTTGAATAATTATAAAGTAATTGCTGTGCAACTGAGAATGAAAGATTGGCATTGACTCCTAAGTAATGGCTTAGTTGGTTGCCCAGAATGTGCTGGGTGGTAACTATGGCGATCCATTCCAGAGAGATTCCTCCTGAGATCTGAAGTTTGGTCAAGCCAAGACTGAGGCGGCAGCCAGGAGAGAGATTCCCTGGGGCTGCTGGCAATCATTTTCACTTACTGACACGTAGAAAGGCACGTGCAGGTGTCTAATATATGCACACACATATACTTTCTTTTAATTCACTCATGGGATGTGGGCATTAGGGGAGGATGAGCCCAGAGGTGGCACAGTGATTAGCACCGCTCCCTCGCAGCGCCAGGGACCCAGGTTCTATCCCAGCCTTGGGTGACCGTCTGTGTGGAGTTTGCATATTCTTCCCTGTATCTGTGTGGGTTTCCACCAGGTGCTCCAGTTTCCTCCCACAGTCCAAAGACATGCAGGTTAGGATGGATTGGCCATGCTAAATTGTATGTAATGTCTAGGGACGTGCAGGCTAGGTGGGTTAGCCATGAGAAATGCAGGGTGACAGGGGTGGGTCTGGATGGGATGCTCTTTGGAGGGTTGATGTGGCTGAATGGTCTGCATCCACACTGGAGGGATTCTATGATTTTATGCCCATCCCTAATTGCCTTTGTTCTGAGGAGCTTGGCTCGGGCAGTTAAGAGATAAACACATCGTTGTATAGGTAACACCAATTGTCATTTTTTTTTTCTTTTTTAAAAGAAGCTGCTTTGCTAATGCCCTTTTGAGAAGGAAATCTGCCATTTTTACCTAGTCTAGCCGACATCTGGGATCGTATGTAGAATAGACTGGGTAAGGATGGCACATTTCCTTCCCCAAAAGGCATTAGTGAACTAGTTTTGTTTAAAATGACAATTGATGGGTTAGGCAACATTTATTGCCCATCCGTAATTGCCCAGGGGTCAGTCAAGTGTCAGCCATGTTGCTGTGAGTCTGGAGTCACATGCAGTTTCCTTCCCTAAAGTTCATTAGTGAATGAAATGGGATTTTCCCAATAATTGACTATGCATTCACGGTCGTCATTAAACTCTTAATTCCAGATTTTTATTGAATTCAGATTTACTATCTGCCTTGACGGGGGTTTGAAACTGGGTGCCCAAAGACCTGGGCCTTTGGCTACACAGCCACCATTAGGTCATCTTTTAATCCAGGGATTCACCAAATCCATCTTCACCAACTTCCGTGGTGCGATTTGAACCCACATCTCCCAGTGACATTACCACGACATGCCCTACAAACGTAATTCGCAATTCAGAGTCTCAGAATAAGTGGGGAGGGAAGGGGAAGGGATTAGCCAATTTGGACAGAAATGTGGAGATGTTTCTTCACTCACTAGAGCTGAGAATCTTTGAGATTCTGTGGCGACTCGGTCATCTTCAAGAAAGGATTGATTTTTTTATTTGGGATACTGTAAAGAGATTGCAGGAAATCAGCAGAAGATCAGCTGAAATCTTCTTGATGAGTCAGGGAGGGTTTGATGGGCTAAATGGCCTGCTCCAAGTTATGTCTGTCAGTGACTTCCTGACTCTTCAATGACCTTACATCCTATCGTCACGGTTGGACAATGAAGGAATCCCTTCTTTCTTCGGGTTTTAGCTGATGCTCCATTAGAAAGTTGTTCCCCTGATGACCCCCAATGTCACCCATCTTGAATTAACTCTACAGAGGCTGGCATCCCATCACCAAACCCCTTTTATTTACAAAATCAGAGCTGTTGACAATAGTACTGCTTCTCACTGAGTCAGGCATTCAGAGGCTCAATATCCCTGACCCTCATCCTTTTATGTCAGCCAGGGCTCCCTGATTGGATCAGATTAGCAGCCCCAATCAGGGAACTCCTATTCTATGAGGTCCACCTGGCTGACCAGATTACAATCACTACATGATGAGTGGTGTGTGTTATTTCCAGCTGGGTGTAAGGTTGTGGAACATTGTTGTTTTAAATAAAGTAAACTTGCAGTGCTCCCAAAGCAAGCCCTAGGGGTTCAGGTACATAATTCTTTGAAGTTTGCGTCACATGTAGACAGGGTGGTTGAGAAGACATTTAGCATGCTTGCCTTCATTGCTCAGACCTTTGAGAATAGGAGTTGGGAGATCATGTTGAGGTTGTGCAGGACATTGGAGAGGTCTCTTCTGGAGTACAGTGACCAGTTCTGGTTGCCCTGCCAAAGGAAGGATATTATAAAGCTGGAGAGGCATCAGAAAAGATTTATCAGGATGTTGCCAGGTATGAAGGATTTGAGTTTAGGGAGAGGCTGGGTGGATTGGGAATTTTTTCATTGAAGTGTAGAAAGTTGAAGGGTGACCTTATAGAGGTTTATAAAATCCACGAAGGGTATAAATAAGGTGACTAGCAAAGGTCTTTTCCCTGGAGTGGGGTGTTTCAAGACTAGGGGCATTTGTAAAGACTGAAGGCATATTTTTAAGGTGAGAAGAGAAAGATTTTACAAAAGATATGAAGGGCAGCTTTTCTACACAGAGAATGGTTCGTGTGTGGAATGAAATTCCAGAGGAAGTGGTGGATGCGGATACAGTTACACGATTTAAAAGACATTCAAGTAAAGTACATGAAGAAGAAATGTTTGGAGGGATATGGGCCAAGCGCAGACAGGAGGGACTAGTTTAGTTTGGGAATATGGCCAGCATGGACTGGTTTGGCCAAAGGGTCTGTTTCCGTGCTGTATGACTCTATGACCCAATGACTCAATGACCTGAGCACAAATTCAGGCTAACATTTCTTTAGCGCAGTGTTGAGGGAGTGCTGCACATTTGGAGGTGCTGTCTTCCACTTCAAGGCATTTTTTTGAGGCTGCTCTCTGTTCTCTCAGGAGGGACATGTAAGATCCTGTGGGACTATTTTGAAGGAGAGCGGGGGTGGGTAGGGAAAGCGTTCTCCCTGGTGCACTGTCGAATGATGCTCCCCTCAACAAGCACTGTTACAACAGATTGTACGGTCACATGGTGGGAGCTCGCTGAGTACAAAATGCTTTCAACAGGGCAAGAGGGAGGATGCTGCGAGTATATACTTTGTCGGCCGCGGGTGACTGTCTGTGTGGAGTTTGCATGTTCTCCCCGCGTCTGTGTGGGTTTCCCCCGGGTGCTCCGGTTTCCTCCCACCGCCCCAAAAATGTGCGGGGACATCCTGAGGCCACGGCGGCGCTACGTAAATGCAAAGTGTGCCTTGCTTCGAGAATCCAGCTGTCCAGACATCCCACAGGAAAGTTATGAGGGGAAAGGGCACCGGGGGTGGTTTCTGGAACGATAACCCATCGCCAGCCCCATCAGACTCAAGAGGAAATGACAGAAGTCGAGGATGGTTCAGGCACGAGGCAGAACGTGTGGGTAACATCAGTGGAAAAAAAAAATTTGTGTTTTGACACAACTTGAGATGACGCAGAAATCTGCCAGGGTATGTTAGTCTTCGGAATATTTATTTATTTGTGTTGTACTTGAGTTCATTCCACAGGCTATGTGGGCTGCACATAAAATGCTACAGTATTTGGCGTATATTTCCACTTTTGTCCAAAGATAGCGGGGAGGTGGCCGATTTATAGAGCAGCTGCTATTTTGAGACGTTACCAGCATCTGACACAATGAGTGGGATTGGCACAGAAAGTGCTAGAGAAACCCAGCAGGTCCGCTGATACCTGTGAAGTTAACATTTCAAGTCCAGTATGGCTGTTCTTCAGAATTCAAACATTTCTCAAACGCTGGCACGTTTCTGTGACATGGTCCATACTGCCAGCTTGCTTCCTTGGTCCCAGTCATGTCAGAGAGACATAGAGCGGCACAGCATGGAAACAGATCCTTCACTTCAACTTATCCATGCCGGCCAGATATCGTAAATTAATCTAGTCCCATTTGCCAGCATTTGGCCACATCCCTCTAAACCCTTCCTATTCATGTACCCATCCAGATGCCTTTTAAATGTTGTCATTGTACCAGCCTCCACCACTTCCTCTGGCAGCTCATTCCATACATGCACCACCCTCTGCGTGTAAAAGTTGCCCCTCAGGTCCCTTTTAAATCTTTCCCCCATGCCCCTCTAGTTTTGGACTCCCCTACCCTGGAGAAAATGACCTTGGCTATTCACCTTATCCATGCCTCTTTTGTAAAGTAAAACTTCCATTTGCCAGGTCAGAAATATTGAGGCTGAATCCTAATTCACCTAGATCATGAGGTGACTGAGAAAGGGATGTTGATCTAGAGCTTGGCTAGGGTAGTTGGGAATTAAGCATGTTGCTATGGATCTGGAATCATTTATAGGCCAGACCGGGTAAAGATGGCAGATTTTCTTCCCTAAAGGGCATTAGTGAATCAGGTTTCTTTTAAAAGAAGTGACAATTGGGTGGCTCAGTGGTTAACACTGCTGCCTCACGGCGCCAGGGACCCGGGTTTGATTCCACCCTCGGGTGACTGTCTGTGTGGAGTCTGCACATTCTCCCCATGTCTGCGTGGGTTTCCTCCGGGTGCTCTAGTTTCCTCCCATAGTCCAAAGATGTGCAGGTTACATGGATTGGCCGTGCTAAATCGTCCCATAATGTCTGGGGGTGTGCAGGCTAGGTGGGTTAGCCATGTTAATACAGAGTTACAGGGATAGGGTAAGGGGGTGGGTTTGAAAGGGATGCTCTTTGGAGGGTCAGTGTGGACTTGATGGGCTGAATGGCCTGCTTCCACACTGTAGGGATTCTATGACAGCCGCATGGTCGCTTTTCGGCAAGCTTTAGGAAATCTAGGCATTCGCCAAATCAAACTTCACCATCTTCCATGTTTCCCCCAGAGAATTACTACTCCGGTGATATTACTAACACACCACGCTTACCCCTAAGTACATAGCTCACTGTTCAGAGTCTCAGAATAAGGGGGAAGAGATTGGCCAATTTGGACATAAATGAGGAGACATTTCTTCACCGAATAGGACTGTGAGTCTGTCTGAGTACAGGAGTTGGGATGTTATGTTACAGCTGTACAAGACTTTGGTGAGGCCACATTTGGAGTACTGGGAAAAATACTGGTCGCACTGCTATTAAACTGGAAAGAATGCAAAAAAGATTTACCAATATGTTGCCAAGACGGAAGGGATTGAGTTATAAGGAGAGGCTGGATAGGCTGGGGCATTTTGCCCTGGAGTGTAAGATGCTGAAAGGTGACCTTATAGAGGTCATTCTTCTGAACTACAGTGAAAACAGGCCCAGTCTCCTCGGAATCAACTGGGGGAGGTGGTATTATTACTGGTCTGTTGATCCAGGGACCCAGATAATGTTGTGCGTCCTGGGTTCAAATCCTGCTGTGGTAGATGGTGGAATTTGAATTCGTAGAACCTCTACACTTTGGAAACAGGCCATTTGGCCCATTGAGCATCCTACCCCCTACCCCACCCGAGGCACTGTGGGCAATTTAGCATGGCCAATCCACCCTAACCTGCACATCTTTGGACTGAGGGAGGAAACCAGAGCAAACCCACACAGACATGGGGAGAATGTGCGAACTCTACACAGACAGTCGCCTAAGGGTGGAATCGAGCCCAGGTGCCTGGTGCTGTGAGGCAGCAGTGCTAACCACTGCGCCACCCTACTTGAATTCAATACTTTAAAAATTGGCCATCAGAGCCATGGGCAATGCATACTCCAGGAGGTTCTATTTTCTGCTTCACTTCAGAAAGTGCAATGGCTCACTTTCAAGTCCCTTATCTCTCCAGCGCAGCTTATCAGGAGCCACGGGAATTAGAGGGAAAGCTATCAGACTCAATTAAAACAGTGTTCGGTTGCAAATGTTACCCCTAAGTAACCTTGACCTTCTGCCCCTTCGCATCGCCAACTTCAGCTCTTATCTAGCCCTGGCAATTTTAATACTAAAGCATTATTTTCTGTCCCCAATATTTTGACAGCATGAGAGGAATTATTTTTAATACCCTCACAGCTGACCTCCTGCACGATCTGTAGCATTGTCCGTGAGTCTGACAGTTAATCCTGGAAGGTTTTGGAACCTTTCTGGAGGGTTAGCAACTCGAAAGTGCCCACCCAGTCATGTGGCGGAAGTTACTCTCGCACCCCACTTTCCCTCCCGGGCAGCTACAACAACTGATACCTAGGCATCACCTTTAACGTCCCTCGGCATTCCTCAAAGGAACACTGCCATTTGGGGCGAACAATAAAATTCCTCGGTTTAGTGATTTCGAGCAGAAATCTTGGCCTAAAAAGCTCAGTTAGATCTCACATAGAAAATAGGAGCAGGAGTAGGCCATTCAGCCCTTCTTTATCCAATATGATCATGGCTGACCATCCAACACAGCCCCCTGATCCTGCTTTCTCCCCATGCCCTTTGAACCCTTTAGCTCTAAGAATTATAACCAACTCCTTCTCAAAAATATTCAATATTTTGGCTTTGCCCACTTCCTGTGGTAGAGACCTGAGGAGATATTAGGACAGATGAGGAGATATTAGGACAGATGAGTACAGGCTTGGTCAGAGATGTAGATTTTAGAAAGCATCTTAAAGGATGGAAGCAAAATGGAGAGGTCTAGGGATGGAAATGTAGGAAATAGGCCTCCAAGTAGCTAAAGGCACGGCCACCAATGGTGTGGCGATAGGAATTGGGGCTGTTCAAGACACCAGAGAGAGAGGGGTGCAGAGATCTCAGGAGGCTATAGTGCTGTCAACAGAGTAAAGTCTGCCTGTCCTCTAGACAATCTTTCTTTCACCACTATGACCATTTTATTCCCCTCAAACCAACCTGAATCAAATTCCTGAGAGTGATGATCACCAACAATCTGTTCTGGTCCAAGCACATTGATGCGAAAGTCAAGAAAGCACAATGCTTCTACTTCCTCAGGATGCTGAGGGAATTCAGCAAGTCCAAAAAAACTCTTACCAATTTTTATAGATCCACCGTACAAAGCATCCTACCTGGTTGTATCACAGCATGGTATGGCAACTCGCAGAACAACACTTCTCACTGTATTTTGGTACATGTGACATCAATAAATCAAATCAAATTTTTAAAAGATCTAAAATCTCAGGGCTGAACAAAGTCTCTGACCCCATAACCTATCGATACCCTAACTCCATTGTACAGCGGGCCATCCAATCCTTTATCTCTCAAACAAAGAATCCTTAGAGTGCAGGTTCTTGGTTCCTCAAAAGTGGAGTTGCAGATAGGCAGGATAGTGAAGAAGACATTTGGTACACTTGCCTTTATTGGTCAGTGCACTGAGTATAGGAGTTGGGAGGTCATATTGCAGCTGTACAGGACTTTGCTTAGACGACTTTTGGAATACTGCGTGCAATTCTGGTCCTCCTGCTATGGGAACAGTGTTGTGAAACTTGAAAGGGTTCATCCTTATAAATCTTTTCTGAACCCTTGCAAGTTTTACAACATCTTTCCTATCCATCCAGCCTCATCGCAGCTTGTAGTTATTTAAGTCACAACACTTCGAGTTCATACAAGTGGGTTGTGTGGGTTTGCTTGTCCCCCAGCCTTTTAGGGAATGAATTCCAGATGCTCGTAAAACATTTCTCCTTGAATTACCATTAAACCAGGGATTTCCAAACTGCGGTTTGTGAACTCAACACCTTCCCAGTATGGGGCAGCTGGTGTACAGGCAGATACAGCAGGCAGAGAGTCTGTGAGGAAAGATAGACAGTTGATAGGGCAAAGTTGCAGTCAGTGCGACAGGTTGAAGTGTGTCTATTTTAATGCAAGAAGTATCAGAAATAAGGCAGATGAACTTAGAGCATGGATCAATGCATGGAGCTACGATGTTGTGGCCACTGCGGAGACTTGGATAACACAGGAGCAGGAATGGTTGTTGGATGTTCCGGGGTTTACATGTCTCAAAAGAACTAGGGAGGGAGGTAAAAGAGGTGGGGGAGTGGCATTGCTAGTCAGGGATGGTATCACAGCTGCAGAAAGGAAGGTCATCGAGGAGGGTGTGTCTACTGAGTCAGTATGGTTGGAAGTCGGAAAGGAGCTGTTACTTTATTGGGAGGTTTCTATAGAGCCCCCAATAGTAACAGGGACATTGGATTGGGAGACAGATTTTGGAAAGGTGCAGAAGTAATAGGGTTGTTGTCATGGGTGACTTCAACTTCCCTAATATAGACTGGAACCTCCTTAGTGCAAATAGTTTGGATGGAATAGATTTTGTCAGGTGTGTCCAGGAAGGATTTCTGACTCAATATGTAAATAGGCCAATTAGAGGGGAGGCCATATTGCATTTGGTGCTTGGAAACGAACGAGGTCAGGTGTCAGATCTCTCGGTGGGAGAGCATTTTGGTGATAGTGATCACAACTCCCTGATCTTTACTATAGTCATGGAGAGGGATAGGAGCAGGCGGTATGGGAAAATATTTAATTGTGGGAGGGGGAATTACAATGCTATTAGGCAAGAACTGCGGAGTATAAATTGGGAACAGATGTTCTCAAGGAAATGCACAACAGAAATGTGGAGGCTGTTTAGGGAGCACTTGCTACAAGTATTGGATAGGTTTGTCCCACTGAGGCAAGGAAGAGATTGTAAGCTGAAGGAACCTTGGATGACAAGACACATGGAACATCTAGTCAAGAGGAAGAACGAAGCTTACTTAAGGCTGAGGAAGCAAGAGTAGGACAGGGCTCTAGAGAGCTACAAGGTAGACAGGAAGGAACTCAAGAATGGACTTAGGAGAGCGAGAAGCGGGTATAAAAAAGCCTTGGTGGGTAGGATTAAGGAAAACCCCAAGGTGCTCTATACAATGTGAGGAACAAGAGGATGGCCAGACTGAGGGTAGGGCCGATCACGGATAGTGGAGGGAACTTGTGCGCAGAGTCGGAGGAGGTAGGGGAGGTCCTTAGTGAATACTTTGCTTCAGTATTCACCAGTGAGAGTTTGTGAGGACACCATGAAACAGGCAGATATGCTCGAACAGGTTGATGTTAGGAGGGAGGATGTGCTAGAAATTTTGAATTTTGCTTTGTCACTATCCACTGGAGTAGTACCAGATATTAGAGGGTGGCAAATGTCATTCCCTTGTTCAAGAAAGGGAATAGGGATAATCCTGGGAATTACAGACCGGTCAGTCTTACTTCTGTGGTGGGCAAATTATTGGAGAGGATTCTGAGGGATAGTATTTATGATTATTTGGAAAAGCACAGTTTGATTAGAAATAGTCAGCATGGCTTTGTGAGGGGCAGGCCATGCCTCACAAGCCTTACTGAATTCTTTGAGGATGTGACAAAACACATTGATGAAGGCAGAGCAGTGGATGTGGTGTATATGGATTTTAGCAAGGCATTTGATACGGTTCCCCATGGTAGGGTCATTCAGAAAGTAAGGAGGCATGGGATTCAGGGAAATTTGGCTGTCTGGATACAGAATTGGCTGTCCAATAGAAGACAGATTGTGGTAGCAGATGGAAAGTATTCAGCCTGGAGCTCGGTGACCAGTGGTGTTCCGCAGGGATCTGTTCTGGGGCCTCTGCTTTTTGCGATCTTTATAAATGACTTGGATGAGGAAGTGGAAGTGTGGGTTAGTAAGTTTGCCGATGACACGAATGTTGGTGGAGTTGTGGATAATTCAGAAAATTCTGAAGAAGGGTCCATACCCAAAACATCAACTTTCCTGCTCCTCTGATGCTGCCTGGCCTGCTGTGTTCCTCCAGCTCCACACACTGTTATCACAAACAGTTGCACGTAGCCCTTAAATCCTTGTATCTGTTTTCAGGCATTTATTCATTCACAGGATGAGGGTGTTGCTGGCTAGGCAGCATTTATTGCCCATCCTTAATTGTCCAGAGGGCAGCTAAGAGTCAACCACGTTGCTGTGGGTCTGGAATCACGTGTAGGCCCAGACCAGGTAAGGATGGCAGTTTCCTTCCGTAAAGGACTTGGGTGAACCAGATGGTTTTTCCTGACAATCAACAATGGGTTCATGGTCATCATTAAATTCTTAATTTCAGATTTTTATTGAATTCAAATTCCACCATCTACCAAAGGCAGGATTTGAACCCCGGTCCCTAGAACATTACCTGGGTCTCTGTATTAACAGACCAGCAATAATACTGTCAGGCCATTGCCTCCCGCTGACTGACCTGTGAGGCCTGAACCCTGCTACCAAAAAGTCAAAAAGATACTTTCTCCAAAAGTCTGAAAATTAAATACTTTACCTTGTCTACTCCAGTCACATAGTTCCCCAGATTTTCTTTATTCGTTCACCGGATATGGGTGTCACTGGATAGGACAGTATTAGTTGTCCATCTTTAATTGCGCTTCAGAAGGTGGGGATCAGATGCCCACTCCTTAACCAACGCCCCCAAGCCTCTCTATGCCCCACAGTTCTCACTTTGGGGTCACGGTATTTTCAGGCCTTCAAATGGGGAAAAAAATTGGGAAACACTGCTTTAAACCTCTTACCTTTACTCTAAATCTACATCCTGTTGGTTGAGGAGTCCCTCCTCTTTGTGTGACTATTGTGATATCACTTTAAGAGAGAACAAACAAATGAGTAAGACCATAAGTCCATAAGAAACAGGAGCACAATTAGGCCATTCAGCCCGTGGAGACTGCTCTGCCATTTGATCATGGCTGATATGATTTTCTCAACCCTATTTTCCTGCCTTCACCCCAGAACCCTTCATCCCCTTACTCATCAAGAACCTATCTGTCTCCATCTTAAATACACTCAATGAGTTGGCATCCACAGCCCTCTGCAGCAATGAGTTCCACAGATTCACCACCCTCTGGCTGAAGAAATTCCTCCTCATCTCAGTTCTAAAGGGTCATCCCTTCAATATGAGGCTGTGCCATCGAGTCCAAGTCTCTCTCAATGTTGGAAACACCTTCTCCGTGTTCACTCTAGCCAGGCCTCTCAATATTCCCTAAAGTTTCAATCAGATTCACCCCCACGTCCCAGCAAGTAAGAAACCAGGATGTGGAGCATGTGACTAGCAATCATGGTCAATCAATATATTGTGTGAAGAACGGTGGCTATATTTTCCTGTATCAAATCTTCAAATAGACAATCTTTATATCCAGTTCTGGTGTGAGTTTGGTAAATTTGTGTCAGAATAAGGGTGTTCTCGTTATTTATCAGTTTCTTTTTCTGCTCTGCTATTTCATATACCCTCTCTCTGTTTTGTTGCTCAGACCCAAGTTTGTGCTCTAAGCACCTCAGGGTGTTCAATCGACTGTGTTGTATTTGTCTTTTCCCTCCATCTGCTTGCCTATGATATCTGACAATGGGAGGGGAGTCAGCTTGGCTCATCTTTTTAATATAGGACATCCACTGCAGCAATGAATTCTGGGATAACCCTACCTCCATCATGTCCTCCTACACAGCTGTGAAAAGACTATTGGACATTGCCAGGACAATCTGTACAAATCATAAGCCTGGGGTTGCAGGAAGTCATTATCATGATATATGGCCCTGCCAAGATACATAGTTTGACAACAGTAATTTACCAATCCTACAAATATTTACAAGTATATTTTTCAAAAACGTCACATTTCCCAATGGTTGGATTAACATTTTGAGAAGAGTTATGGAACCCTCTATAATACAAAAGTTATTGGTCTCCTGGTGTAATTATTTACAGAGAGAATGTGATCTGGGAAGATGATTCACCCTGCAATATACAGCTCAACATATTCACTAATAAAATTAATTACCAACACACCAAAAAAGCTTTATTGATTATAACACTAAGAGTGCTGGTCAGTTTGGAAAATTCCAGTCTCACTGGGAGGCCATTTAAGAAAACAATGTTTTTTCACTCACTCTAACTTTTCATCTCTCCTTCCTGTACTTCTGCCCCCCTCTTATTTCTCATCTTAGAGACATCATCTGAAGGCACAGTGCTAACTTTCACACATACACCGACAACAGCAACTCTACCCTCACCATCAGCCATCTCGCCTCCTCCACTGTTGTTAAATTGTCAGGCTTCTATCTGACACCCAGTAGTGGATGAGTAGAAATTTCCTTCAATTAAATATCAGAAAGCCATTGTTTTCAGCCCCCATTCCAAATCCCATTCCCGAACTCCTGACAACATCCCTCTCCCTGGAAATGGTCTGAGATTGCGCCAGACTGTTCCCAAACTCAGTGTCAAATCTTATTGTCACAATCAACCTCACTAGTACTGCCTTTTCACCTTCAAAACATCAGCCTACTTCAGTATCCGCTCCCAAACCCTCATCCGTTGTCACCTCCTTGCTTCCATTATTTCAACACACACCTGGAAGGTCTACCTTCTTTGACTTTGAGGTCTATTATCTGCCTTTAAACAATCCTCTTCCATTCCCTGCAGTTGCTGGCTTCCAAATCTTCAAGTGCCCTACCTTAATATTGTCCAGCACCACCACCACTCCTACCCACGAGCTGAGCATTTCCAGACATTGGCATCAGGGCCCAGGTAGAGTGGCATGTCAGAGCCCAATGCCCAGGGCCTGCAGCTGTAAGGCGCCCAAGCATGGTTGGGTCGGGGTGGGGCCACAGCGCTCGGGTTAGAGGTCGGGGGCCATTGCCTGGGCAGCACTGAGATCCATGACTTCTCTCCCTATCTGCCACACCCCCGCTTTCTACAGAACAATTATAGACAAGCATTCCCCATTCTCATTTCTCTCTTCCCCGCCTCCCCACCCCCTCAAACCTTTCCTCCCATCCCCATTCACCAGATGGTCCCCACACTTCCTCGTCCATCCTTTCGCGTTCCTTCGACCCTGCCCTACTTTTTATCATTCCTTCTTCCTGATCCCCTCCTTCCATCTCTACCTCCCCACCCCGCCCCAATCTGCACGCAGATATGCTGTGGACCTCAGAAAAGTGAGCTATGGGATATCAAACATGGCAGTGATCAAGTGATCTGTTGTATTGGAAGACTAGAATTAGAGGAGAACATTCAGCGCCTCTCCCCAACCCAATTCCATTCTGCAACTCAGTTTGATCTTCCCTGCTTTGCATCTCAACTGCATTGATCCTTGTCAGCTCCATAACTCTACTCGAGCAAAAACCATCCATCTCCGTTTTGAAATGTTCTCCCAAAGGGGTTTGAAGGTAAAGAATCCAGATTCGAGTGCCTGTTTATGTGAAGGAGTTTATCCTTGAAATAGCCTTGGGTCTGATTTTAAATTTATGCTCCTGGTCTCCTTCCTCCAGAAGATCCAGTTCCACTACATCTACACTGTCAAATCCTCATTAACACAGAGCAAAGTGTGCATTTATGTGGTGCCTTTCAGAACCTGATAAAATCGGAGATTGTTTTATAGCCAAGTACTAAAGGACAAAGAATAGTACAGCTCAGGAACAGGCCTTTTGGCCCACCTATCCCATGCTGACACATGATACCTTTCCACACTGAAAGCCTATTGCTTCTACGTGGTCCACATCCCTCTATTCATGTATGTGTCATGTTGCCTCGTAAATATTGCTATTTTATCTGCTTCTACTGCCTCCTCTGGCAGCACATTTCAGGCACCTACCGCCCTCTGTGTAAATATTTTGCCCCATCTCCATTAAAGTTTGCCCTTTTTACCTTAAACCCATGTCGCCAAATGCATTGACATTTCTACCTTAGGAAAAAGACTCCAATTATGGGGCGGCATAGTGGCTCAGTTGTTAGCTCTGCTGCCTCACGGCACCATGGGTTAGGTTCCAGCCTTGGGCAACTGTCTTTGTGGAGTTTGCACACTTTCCCCGTGTCTGCGTGTGTTTCCTCCGGGAGCTCTGGTTTCCTCCTGCAGTCCAAAAATGTTCAGATTAGGGTGGATTGGCCATGCTAAATTACCCATAGTGTTCAGGATGTACAGACTGAGTGGATTAGTGGTGGAAAATGCGGATTTATAGGGTAGGGGCGTGGGTCTGGATGGGATGCTCTTCAGAGGGTCAGTGTGAACTCAATAGGCTTTAGTGGCCTGCTTCCACACTGCAGGGATACTATCCATGCCTCTCACAATTTTGTAAACCTCTCTTTAGTTGCCCCTCAGCCTCCGACATTCAAGAGAAAACAAGCTGAGTTTATCCAATCTCTTCCTCTTGGCTAATACCCTCCAAACCAGGCAATATGCTGGTAAACCGTTTCTGTACTGCCTCCACATCCTGTTGAAGTGTAGCAGCTCAATTTACACACAGCAAGCTCTTCTTAATAGTAACGCAATAGTGACCAGTTAATCTGTTTTTGGAATGTTGGTAGATGGGTAAAAATTGGTCTGGGCACCAAAGATAACTGCCCCGTTCTTCAAAATAGTGTGAAAGGATGTTTGACAAACCACCCATCCCTCATTAGAGTAATGGAATCTTGCTTTAACATCTGAGAGCCAACAGTCTTAACAGTGCTCTCTCTCTCTAATGGAGCGTAATTTCAATTCTCCTGCTCAAATCCTGGACTGGTATTTGGAACCAGGAGCTGGCAGCTCAGAAGTATGCTATAAATCAAGTCAAGATAGAGAAAACAAAACATTAATCATAATTAATGAATCAAATGCATTCCATGTAGTTTGAAATGCCCACATTTTTGACCCACGATTAATAGAAATTGTGAGGGCATTTCTTTTTTAAGGGAAGCGGGAAGCATTCACAAAAGGGAATCTTTGAATTTCTAATCATTAATTAATCCCTGGTTGTGATTTTAAAGGAAAGGAAGCAGAGTTTGAATAGAGAGCTGGGCTGTGTGAACACTGACCTCATTGCTGGGAAGTTTCAGAAATCCGCAGGACAATTCCACAAAGTGTTCCCATCAGAATTAAAATACCACTTTGGAATTTGTCTATTTAAAATCTGATGTTCCCTGAGCGTTGCCAACGTGAATAAGCGAGATGTCATAGGGACTAGATGGCACAGTGCCCGTTCCAAGTCTGAGTCTCATTTTCTAGCTTTGCCATGTTTAACCAAGTCCCAGCAAAGTGGACACAGGGAGGGTTTGTGCATTGTTTGGATTGGCGTTGCAATATTTCTTGAAAAGTTGAATGAGTTGGTGTGTTTGCATTGCAAAAACCAGGAGTTGGTGAAAAACAAAGAAATTGCAATGACAGGTCAGCAGAAACTTGGCCTTAGTTGGAAACACAGCCCGGCAGACACCCGAGCCTGGTACTGAGGGAGTGATACACTGTTAACAGTGCCGTATTCTGGGTGAAGCTTAGCTTCAATGGCTGGTTTGTTATGCAGTGTGGCACCAACAGTGTGGGTACAATTCTCACACCGGCTGAGGTCACCATGAAGGACCCTCCTTCTTAACCTCTCCCCTTGCCTGAGGCGTAGTGACCCACAGGTTAAAGCACAATCTCCCTTTAAATGAGGCAGTATTAGATAATAGGAGCAGAACTAGGCCATAGTGTTCATGGATGTGTAGGTTAGATGGGTTATAGGGGGATGCTCCACCATTTGATCATGGCTGGTAAGTTTCTCAACCCCATTCTCCTGCCTTCTCCCTGTAACCCTTGATCCCCTTAACAATCAAGAACCTATCTATCTCTTTCTTACTCAGTGACTCGGCCTCCACAGCCCTTTGCAACAATGAGTTCCACAGATTCACCTCCCTCTGGCTGAAGAAATTCCTCCTCATTTCAGATCTAAAGGGTCGTCCCTTCACTCTGAGGCTCCAACTTGTGGAAATACCTTTTCCATGCCCACTCTATCCAAATCTCTCAGGCAGTCTATCCAGGTCTCTCAGTATTCTGTAAGTCTCAATCTGATCCCCCTCATCCTTCTAAACTCCATGGAGTACAGACCCAGAGATTTCAACTGCTCCTACATATGACGAGCCTTTCATCCCCAGGATCATTCTTATAAATCTCCTCTGGAGGCCTCCAAGGTCAGCAAATCCTTCCTTAGATACTGAGCCCAAAACTGCTCACAATATCCCCAAAGAGGTCTGACCAGAGCCTTATACAGCCTCAGCAGTACTTCCTTGCTCTTTGTTTTAAATTCACTCATCAGACAGCATTTATTGCCCAACCCCCACAGATGCCTTTGAACTGAGTAACTTATGGGACCATTTCAGAGGGCAGTTGAGAGTCAACCACATTGTTGTGGCTCTGGAGTCACACGTAGGCCAGGCAAAGAAGGCAGCTTCCTTCCCCAAAGGGGCATTAGTGAACCAGATGGGTTTCTACCCCTTGCCCCCAATCGACAATGGTGATCATTAGATTCTTAATTGAATTCAAATATCCACCATGTGCCGGGGCAGGATTCAAGCCCAGGTCCCTAGAAATGTTAGCTGAATTTCTTAGAATCCCTACAGTGTGGAAACAGGCCCTTCAGCCCAACAAGTCCACACCAACCCTCAGAGCATCTCACCCAGACCCATCCCCCTATAACCCATCTAACCTACACATCCATGAACACTATGGAGGCAATTTAGCATGGCCAATCCACCCTAACCTGCACATCTTTGGACTGTGGGAGGAAACCAGAGCACCCGGAGGAAACCCACACAGACACGGAGAATGTGCAAACTCCACACAGACAGTCACCCGGGGGTGGAATCGAAACTGGGTCCCTGGTGCTTTGAGGCAGCTGTGCTAACCACTGAGCCACCGTGCTGCCCTTGAAGGGCAGCGAACCAGATGGATATTTACAACAATTGACAGTGTTTGTATGATCAACTTTTTATTGAACTCAAATTGCCATGATGGGATTTGAATGATATCCCCAGAAAATTAGCCCAAATTTCTGGATTATTAGTCCAGTAACATTAACACTATGCTACTGCCTCCCCCTCTTGGGTTAATAGTCTAGTGATAATACCACCAGGCTATTGCCTCTCGCCCATTGTATTCTCACAGCAGGCCTATGGTCTTGTAAGACAGTGACTGTGACTGTAACAGTGGCCTGTATCCTGGGTAAAATGACTGGCATTCACCTCAAACTTGTATGGTGCCTTTTCAAGTCCTTGGGGCACTCCACAGTGAATCACTGCTAAAGATGTTGCTGGCAGCGGGCAAGAAATCCATTTGCACGCAGCGAGATCCCACAGACGGCGACACAATAAAGACTAAACAATCTGTTTCTCACCCTGTTGATCGAGGGACGAATATTATCTGGGAGACGGGGCGATATCCTCCCCCTGCTGTTTGAAGTAGCAGCCGTGGGATCTTCCACATCCACCTGAGAGAGTAGATGGCGTCGTGGTCCATCGCTCCATCTCTGACAGTGCAGCGCTCCTCCCACTACTACTGCTCAGGTTACAACCTGGCCAGAGGGCATTCATGGAGCCACAACACATAGCCAGCTTGAGGTTGAAGATCCTGCAGGTGACAAATGACCAGACAACATTCCTTCCTCAACCATAACCCATTGACCAACCGGGCGCAAATTGTTGGGTTTTGGAGAATCACTGGGCACCAAATGGCAACAGGGCAGTGTTCTTGCAACAGCAGGACGAGTGTGTTTGCTTAAAAATAGAGAAGGCCACTCTCCAGGAACTGAGAGATTAACCCCCAAGTCAATGGAACAAACCAGACCCCAGACACAAAAAAAAACACAATGTTGTATTTCTGTTTTCCTTCAAAACTGTGTGCAATTGTGTATTCTCTCACAGGCTGTGGCCATCACTGGCTGTGTCCAGCATTTATTGCCCATCCCTAATTGCCCCTTGAGAAGGTGGTGTTGAGCCGCGTCCTTAATCCATTTCCAGCTGCAATCTTGCCCGGAGGGAATTCCAGGAATTTTGACCCAATTTGAAAACTTTTCCCTTTTTTTTGCATTTATTAGTTATATTAGACAAAAGGGGGTGAAAAAGGCTGTTTGATACTTTTACCAGGATGTTGCTGGGTAATGGAAGGTTTGAGTTATAAAGAAAGGCTGGATAGGCTGGGGCTTCTTTCATTGGAGCATAGGAGGTTGAGAGGCGACCTTATAGAGGTTTATAAAATAATGAGAGA